>NC_084565.2:28002500-28020000 GCF_033978685.3 Nerophis lumbriciformis | reverse complement strand
ATATAAACTCGTCTAGGTATCAAATACCTCCTTTGTCATGTCCACGTATCAATCCAGTGCTAACTCAACAAACCGTCAGAAACGCAGGTAAAAATTATTCAGAAGGGTTAAGTTCACTTTTCTCGTGTTAAACATTTTGGGGCAACGAGGGTGCCAAATAACAATGTGTTCGAAGCAGAAGTTTCATGTGGGTCGAGGAGGAGGAGCCACAGTCCCCCTTTACTGTGTACCTTTTGCTTGGCCCCGGTATAAACTGTTTGCTTGCCTAACAGATTTACTATTGTGACATCCAGTGGACACATTTAGAACAGCAGTTTCTTTCGTTTAAAAAAAAAAGCAGCTCCTTTTTATACTCGGCAAACTCATCACGCGGGCCAGATAAAACCTGTTCGCGGGCCGTATGTTTGACACTTCTGCTCTACACAATAAGAAGAGTAAGATATCATAAATGCAAGTAAAATTAAAAACATAATATGAGTGAACTGTAATATTTACAAATAGAGATGTTATATTATCGGCCTGCTGATATTATCGGCCGATAAATGCGTTAAAATGTAATATCGGAAATTATCGGTATCGTGTTTTTTTTTCTTTTCTTTGTAATGTTTTTATTTTTATTAAATCAACATAAAAAACACAAGATACACTTACAATTAGTGCACCAACCCAACCCCCCCATTTACACTCATTCACACTCATTCACACAAAAGGGTTGTTTCTTTCTGTTATTAATATTCTGGTTCCTACATTATATATCAATATATATCAATACAGTCTGCAGGGATACAGTCCGTAAGCACACATGATTGTGCGTGCTGCTGGCCCACTAATAGTACTAACCTTTAACAGTTCATTTGACTCATTTTCATTAATTACTAGTTTCTATGTAACTGTTTTTATATTGTTTTACTTTCTTTTTTATTCAAGAAAATGTTTTTAATTAATTTATCTTATTTTATTTTATTATTTTTTTAAAAGTACCTTATCTTCACTATACCTGGTTGTCCAAATTAGGTATAATAATGTGTTAATTCCACGACTGCATACATCGGTAGATATCGGTATCGGTTGATATCGGTATCGATAATTAAAGAGTTGGACAATATCGAAATATCGGATATCGGCAAATAGCCATTATCGGACATCCCTATTTACAAATGTAAAAAAAATGTAAGTGAATTGTAGTGTTTACAAGAGAAATACTGAAGGTCTTAAGTGTTGTACGTGCATACAAATGTTTTAAATTAAATTTTTCTCTAAGATTATATTTCTCCTCTTTTGTTGAGAAGAATTGTTGTATATTCTTGGGTAGCATGTTATAGTTTGCTTTATGTATAATTTTAGCTGTTTGCAAATTCACTATGTCGTGGAATTTCAGTATTTTTAATACAATAAATAAAGGGTTTGTATGTTCTCTATATCCAACAATATGTATTATTCTAACTGATCTTTTTTCGTAACACCGTTAATGAATGAAGTGTACTTTTGTAGTTTCTTCCCCATATTTCTACACAATAACTCAGATATGGTAACACTAGCGAGCAGTAGAGAATATGAAGTGATTCTTGGTCTAGAACATGTTTTGCTTTATTCATTATTGACGTGTTTCTTGCTACTTTATGTTGTATATTTTTTTTACATGAGATTTCCAGTTCAATTTATCATCAATCATTATACCTAGAAATTTGGTTTAATTTACTCTTTCAATTTCTATTCCGTCTATTTGTATTTGTGTTTGACTTTCTCTTCTACTGTTACCAAATAGCATTATTTTAGTTAGTTAGTTAAGGGACGGCGTGGCGCAGTGGCGCAGTGGAGGAGTGGCCGTGCGTGACCCGAGGGTCCCTGGTTCAATCCCCACCTAGTACCAACCTCGTCATGTCCGTTGTGTCCTGAGCAAGACACTTCACCCTTGCTCCTGATGGGTGCTGGTTATCGCCTTGCATGGCAGCTCCCTCCATCAGTGTGTGTGAATGTGTGTGTGAATGGGTAAATGTGGAAGTAGTGTCAAAGCGCTTTGAGTACCTTGAAGGTAGAAAAGCGCTATACAAGTACAACCCATTAGTTTTACTGAGATTTAACGATAGTCTGTTTTTGTCAAACCATCTTTTTAACTTGTTCATTTCTTCTGTTATTATTTGTATTATCTTCTCTCCTGAACAAAACGCTGCTGTATCATTCGCAAATAATACTAACTTTAAATCTTTTGTAACTTTAGAAATGCCAAATTGTAGACTCTTACTGACACCTGGTGGCGGTAGGAAGTTACTACGCTTGATTTGTTCAGGCACTTCCGGGTTGGCGATGTCACGAATTTTATGAGACAAATAAGAAACAAGACATGTTGTGTTAGCTCTTACAAGCCTTGGAAAAGATAAGTCTGTAAGTAAACTGTTTAACTTGCTTATATACTTCAATATTACGGTGGAAATTGGATAGTAAAATGTTTACGGATAAAACGATTTTTGTGCACTGTTTTAATGGATGTTAAGGACTTAAAATGGCTGCCAGTCGTGTATTTCCACCATGGAAGTCATTTCAACACGTTGATGAAATTAATATTGTATATTTGTGTAAAGCTAATATTTACATAATGTGTATTACATTTCAGCATGTTGTTTGAATCACATAGCTTGTCATTGTGTGTATTTCAGTTTGACAAGTAAAGTGCAAGTAAAGCAAGATCAACTACGACGGCTGGGCGATATGGACAAAAAAGTATATCTCGATATATTTTTACTTAAACTCGATATTCGATATATATCTCGATATATTTTCCGGTGAAAGTAAACATATAAAGTTATACATTTTTGAGTGATATTCAGTGAAATTGAAGTGAATGACAGTAAACAGTCAGTGGCACTTTTATTAACCCAGTTAGTCAAGATCAATCAATGTCAATCAAAGTTTATTTATATAGCCCTAAATCACAAGTGTCTCAAAGGGCTGCACAAGCCACAACGACATCCTCGGTACAAAGCCCACATAAGGGCAAGGAAAAACTCACCCCAGTGGGACGTCGATGTGAATGACTATGAGAAACCTTGGAGAGGACCGCATATGTGGGTAAACCCCCCGCGTCTAGGGGAGACCGAATGCAATGGATGTCGAGTGCGTCTGACATAATATTGTGACAGTCCAGTCCATAGTGGATCTAACATAATAGTAAGAGTCCAGTCCATAGTGGGGCCAGCAGGAAACCATCCCGAGCGGAGACGGGTCAGCAGCGCAGAGATGTTCCCAGCCGATGCACAGGCGAGCGGTCCACCCCGGGTCCCGACTCTGGACAGCCAGCACTTCATCCATGGCCACCGGACCTGTGCCCCCCCCCCTCCACAAGGAAGAGGGGAGCAGATGAGAAAAGAAAAGAAACGGCAGATCAACTGGTCTAAAAGGGGGGTCTATTTAAAGGCTAGAGTATACAAATGAGTTTTAAGATGGGACTTAAATGCTTCTACTGAGGTAGCATCTCTAATTGTTACCGGGAGGGCATTCCATAGTACTGGAGCCTGAATAGAAAACGCTATTTTTTACATGAGATTTCCAGTTCAATTTATCATCAATCATTATACCTAGAAATTTGGTTTCATTTACTTTTTCCATTTCTATTCCGTCTATTTGTATTTGTGTTTGACTTTAAGATGGGTATTAACAGCACAGAAAAGAAACCGTTTAATTAGTACAGAATTATCAATCAATCAATCAATGTCGACTTATATAGCCCTAAATCACGAGTGTCTCAAAGGGCTGCACAAGCCACAACGACATCCTCGGCTCAGATCTCACATCAGGACAAGGAAAAACTCAACCCAATGGGACAATGAGAAACCTTGGAGGGGACCGCAGATGTGGGCACCCCCCCACTGGGCGACCGGTGCAATGGTCGTCGAGTGGATCTAGCATAATATTGTGAGAGTCCAGTCCATAGTGGATCTAACATAATAGTGAGAGTCCTGTCCATAGTGGGGCCAGCATGAGACCATACCGAGTGGAGACAGGTCCCCAACCGATGCACAGGCGAGCGCTCCACCCCTGGTCCCGACTTTGGACAGCCAGCGCTTCATCCGTGGCCACCGAACCTGTGCCCCCCCCTCCACGAAGGAGAGGGGGGCAGAGCAGAAAAGAAACGGCAGACCAACTGGTCTAAAAGGGGGGTCTATTTAAAGGCTAGAGTATACAAATGAGTTTTAAGATGGGACTTAAATGGGGCGGTATAGCTCAGTTTGATTGATTGATTGAGACTTTTATTAGTAGGTTGCACAGTGAAGTACATATTCCGTACAATTGACCACTAAATGGTAACACCCGAATAAGTTTTTCAACTTGTTTAAGTCGGGGTCCACTTAAATTGATTCATGATGCAGATATATACTATCAGATCTATACTATCATCATAATACAGTCATCACACAAGATCATCACATTGAATTATTTACATTATTTACAATCCGGGGTGTGGAGGGGGCGGGGCGGTTAGGTTTGGTTGTTATCATCAGTCATCAACAATTGAGAACAGAGAAATGGATATTGGAACAGTGTAGGTCTGACTTGGTAGGATATGGACAGCAAGTAGTGGGCAGAGAGAGAGAGAGAGAGAGAGAAAGAGAGAGAGATCAGAAGGCATAAGAAAAAGTATTTGCATTTGATTGTTTACATTTGATTATTAACAATCCGGGGAGGGTGTTAGTTTAGGGTTGTAGCTGCCTGGAGGTGAACTTTTAGTGCGGTTTTGAAGGAGGATAGAGATGCACTTTCTTTTATACCTGTTGGGAGCGCATTCCACATTGATGTGGCATAGAAAGAGAATGAGTTAAGACCTTTGTTAGTTCGGAATCTGGGTTTAACGTCGTTAGTGGAGCTCCCCCTGGTGTTGTGGTTATGGCGGTCATTTACGTTAAGGAAGTAGTTTGACATGTACTTCGGTATCAGGGAGGTGTAGCGGATTTTATAGACTAGGCTCAGTGCAAGTTGTTTTACTCTTGTCCTCCACCCTGAGCCAGCCCACTTTGGAGAAGTGAGTAGGAGTGAGGTGGGATCTGGGGTGGAGGTAAATAAATGATAAATGGGTTGTATTTGTATAGCGCTTTTCTACCTTCAAGGTACTCAAAGCGCTTTGACACTACTTCCACATTTACCCATTCACACACACATTCACACACTGATGGAGGGAGCTGCCAATCCCCACCTAGTACCAACCTCGTCATGTCCGTTGTGTCCTGAGCAAGACACTTCACCCTTGCTCCTGATGGGTGCTGGTTAGCGCCTTCTAGAAGTAATCTGACTAGCTAGTTCTGGGATGTTTGGAGTTTAGATTTGAGGGTTTTGGAGGTGCTAGGGTACCAGGAGGTGGTACCCTGGTAGAGTGGCCGTGCCAGCAACTTGAAGGTTCCAGGTTCGATCCCCGCTTCTGCCATCCTAGTCACTGCCGTTGTGTCTTTGGGCAAGACACTTTACCCACCTGCTCCCAGTGCCACCCACACTGGTTTAAATGTAACTTAGATATTGTCTTTCACTATGTAAAAGCGCTTTGAGTCACTAGAGAAAAGCGCTATATAAATATAATTCACTTCACTTCACTACTGAGGTAGCATCTCTAACTGTTACCGGGAGGGCATTCCAGAGTACTGGAGCCCGAATAGAAAACGCTCTGTAGCCCGCAGACTTTTTTTGGGCTCTGGGAATCACTAATAAGCCGGAGTTCTTTGAACGCATAACATTACATAACATAAATAAAACAGAAAATTATTCTTTCTGCGTAAAAGAAATAACATAGCTGTGCAAAAAAGATACAAAATGTATCAAACTCGTATAAAAAAATGTATTTGCAGGCAGGCACTTGGTGATTCCCCTTTCTGGTTCGATGACCCGCCCTATCTTGCCTCTGATTGGCCTGTCCCTAACCAATCGTGACTCATCATAGTAAACATCCGACCAATCATGGATGTTCTTATAAGTGCTAGCACGTCTTGGAAGGGCCCCTGTGATGAGATGGCGACTTGTCCAGGGTGTATACCGCCTTCCACCCAAATGCAGCTGAGATAGGCTCCAGCACCCCCCGTGACCACAAAAGGGACAAGCAGTAGAAAATGGATGGATGGACGTCTTGTAATACTCGGTCATACCGTCCAAATTTGGTCGGTGCCTATAAAAGTACAGAATTTGGTGCCCATCCCTAATTATAATAAAACAAATATAAACCGGTGTTTTGGACACTTGCGTGGAATGCTAGCTGTAGTATTAGGAGAAAAATAACAGTAGGCCTCATTTTCAAATGGCCATGCTTCATTGATCACAGGAAGTAGTCACACACAATGCAATAATAAAACATGGCAAAAAACACAAAAATAAAGTCAAATAAAATTATATATACATATGTGAATTGCAATAGATACAATAGTTTGATAGGTAATGTAAAACATTTATAAATAGTCTGACTAAATCGTTATTTGTGTTAGCCTTAGCTTTAGTGTTAATGTTATACACAGTAAAGATAACATACATTTCTATGCATTTGTCTAATCAGATTTGTTTTAAACAAGCACAATATTGGAAAAAAATGGCAAAATAAATCAAAAACAGGCCAAATTAAATCAAATAAGAAATGCAATAAAAATGAATTTCATATAATTAATTAATGTGTGTATATATATATATTAATATATCTTATAGACCTCAAAGATGCACATCCCCATTGGACGCCCCTCGCGTGCTGGGTTAGCTTTAGCATTGATGCTAACATGACTGTTTTGTTTTACTAGCGCTGCATTTAGACTGTCGGGAGAGCACCAACTGTTCCTTACTTCTGCTTTAATGGTGTTAAAAGAGTCACCCTCTTAAAAGGTAGTCCATCCATGAATAATGTCGACGTGTGGTGAAATTTCACGAGGCGCTCTGCGTCGTGTACGCTGAGCTAATAGTTGTTTTGGTGTCATTTCGGTGTTGTGTGAAGATGAGCAACCTCCTCCTCCTCTTCCTTTTAGAAGCTGCTGGCTCATAAAGTTTATTGTGTGATGAAATATGTTGACACCTTGATTAAAAAACACGGCACCAGAGTTCCTCCAAGATACATTTTTGCAAAAATGGATGTCAGTGGAACTATAAATAAAACTTAGACGGCATTGAACTGTAATGTGCATTTATGATGGTATGTAGGCCTTCATGTTTATTATGATTATGTTTATTAACCAAGCATCTTAATTAACACAGGAGCTTCCACTGAGTAAAGTAAGACAAGATGTGCAAACAGGTAAACATTTTATTAGATACCCCTGATCCATTAAATCCAATACAGGATATAAATACATATAGGAATGTTATGAGATTGACAAAATATTATCTAAAAAATGCAATAAACTGTATAGGAATATACCGTATTCTTCGGAGTATAAGTCGCACCGGCCGAAAATGCATAATAAAGAAGGAAAAAAACATATAAGTCGCACTGGAGTATAAGTCGCATTTTCTGGGGAAATTTATTTGATAAAACCCAACACCAAGAATAGACATTTGAAAGGCAATTTAAAATAAATAAAGAATAGTGAACAACAGACTGAATAAGTGTACGTTATATGAGGCATAAATAACCAACTGAGAACGTGCCTGGTATGTTAACGTAACATATTATGGTAAGAGTCATTCAAATAACTATAGCATACAGAACATGCTATACGTTTACCAAACAATCTGTCTGAAGGAACAGTGTAACTCGGCCTGTCGCCATCACGTCTCCACCTCATCGCGGCCACCACAGCCTGGGGGGGCAATAGACTACAGACTCTGATTACCTTGAACACATTGTTTATTAAAAAAATAACAAAATAACAATATCTAAATAAAAATATTAGAGAAATAAAGAAGCCTACAATTTTTGGTTGTTTTCCGCTCCATTTGCAGAATGGCGATATACGATATATATTTAGATATTTTTTTCCTTAAAGTATAAACAAAACACAAAACAGTCCTAGTTACCTGAGATACTAAGTATGTCATTATTAGTAAGTCAATATTTTGACTTAGTAATTTCATGTTAGTTTGTCTAAATTGTCAGACGATCGCTTATCTGATGTCTCCATCATGTCCAGAAGTCTCTTCTTTATCTGGACGTCTTCTTCTACTGCATTCAGCAACTTTGTCTTGATTGGAAGTTTTTGTTTTAGTCTGTCGCGCTTGTGGCTGTTGAGTTTTGCCTCTACATTTAGAATCAAATGTGCCTTTACATTTACAATCAGATTAATCAGTTATATTGTTATTTTTGCATGAATGCACAAACGTCCACCAAATATTTATTTCTTCATCATAAGTTGCTTCCAAAGGTGTTTCAGAGAATTTGGCATTATGCATCCAAACTGGGCTCACAACCGCAGAGCCAAGTGTACCCACACCAACGTAGTATCTTCTCATCCAACAGCTTCACCTTTAAGACAGCGGCAGTCCAGCCACCCGGACAGCTGCTGCAACAAACGCTTTAAATAACCAAAGATGTTCTGCATGAACTGTCAGAACTCGTCTCAGGTAAGCTCATCTACATATTTGTATTGGATGGATGGATGATGTTAATCTTAAGTCACACTCACACACATAGCTACTATTTTTCAAGAAAATTACATGAATACAGTCTTTATTTTAATTTTAGAAGAATGTACATTTTTGACAAAAATGTCATATTCTTATTAGCGTAATGTTCAAGGACCCTTCCTACGGGCTATATTTTTATCCCCGCCTCCCACATTAAAAAAGTCACACTTTTTTGTTAATGTGAAAGATTTGTATACTTTTTTTGGGGGGTCAAACTTTAATTTAATTTGATGTTTTGTGCGAAAACAAAATAATGAAAAAAGTAACAGTTCAATAATATGTATGTATGTGTGTGTATATATATATATATATATATATATATATATATATATACATATATATATATATATATATTAGGGCTGCAACAACTAATCAAATAAATTGATTAAAATCGATTATAAAAATAGTTGGCGATTAATTTAGTCATCGATTCGTTGGATCTATGCTCTGCACATGCGCGGAGGCAATTTTTTATTGATATTTAAAATTGTTATTTTTTTTATAAACCTTTATATATAAACTGCAACATGTACAAACAGCTGAGAAACAATAATCAAAATAAGTATGGTGCCAGTATGCTGGTTTTTTTTTCAATAAAATACTGGAAAGGATAGAAATGTAGTTTGTCTCTTTTATCCGATTATTAATCGATTAATCAAAGCAATAATCGACATATTAATCAATTTTTAAATTAATCGTTAGTTGCAGCCCTAATATATATATATCTACAAAGACATGCACCTGGGGATAGGTTGATTGGCAACACTAAATTGGCCCTAGTGTGTGAATGTGAGTGTGAATGTTGTCTATCTGTGTTGGCCCTGCGATGAGGTGGCGACTTGTCCAGGGTGTACCCCGCCTACCGCCCGAATGTAGCTGAGATAGGCTCTAGCGACCCCCCGCGACCCCAAAAAAGGGACAAGCGGTAGAAAATGGATGGATGGATCTCTCTCTCTCTCTCTCTCTCTCTCTCTCTCTCTCTCTCTCATTCATATATATATATATATATATATATATATATATATATATATATATATATATATTATACCTTGTGTGTGTATATATATAAATATAAATATATACACACATACACAGGGTGTCCACAAAGTCTGTGTACATGGTTAAAAACACATAATTAAAAAACAAAAACAATTTTATTAATTTCTAATGATTTCTGTGATTTTTAATGCATAATGTGATGTGCTTTGCAAAATTCAGGTGAACTCAATGAAATAGGTCTGAATTGCTGTCTATTTCAGCACACTGGCTGGTAATGCGTTCTCTCATGTGGTTTAAATATGTAATCTTCATTGATTAAACTTTCTCTTTCTGCATACCCCAAGAAATCCAGGGGAGAAATGTCTGGTAAACGAAGGGACCACTCCACATGACCTCTTGTTCCAATCCAGTGAGAAAAAGTGTCATTCAGCCAATCTCTAACAGCTGTAGCAAACTGGGCAGGGGCCCCATCCTGCTGAAACCAGTCTGGAAGTCCCTTGCCTAGGCGCTCAATTTGAGGCATCAATTTGTCTCTCAGCGTGTTTAGATAAGTCTCACCCGTTACTTGTCTATCAAAGAAGAAAGGTCCTAGCACATGCGCTACCACAACCCACACCACACCTTTGTCTATGAACGTTCTCATTCATCCAGGTCATTGTCGTCTCAGGGCATTCAATTGATCGCGACTGGACTGTTTGGTTTATCTTAGAAGACGTTTCGCCTCTCATCCAAGTAGGCTTCATCAGGTCGTGCTCATAGACTTAGATTGGTCATATCTAGTCTGGTGGCTGGTGCCAAAACCACAATTATTTATACTCCAAAACCAGGAGGGTGTGCCTGGGCAAGGATGGTTTCGTCCTATTGTAGTGAGAAAAACAACTGTTTTGATGCAAACAAACAATCCTAACTGTCAAAGCAAAGGACAGTCGTTGAAGTATAATTTCCCATCGTTAGCATTAAGGTATGGTGTGGCAGAACGATCGCTGTGGATCGACTACTATCAGTCCAAAGTAGTCGGAATCCCACGCATAAGCATTCCATTTAGTTCTAATGGCATTCTGGTCACCTCTATGATCAGAATGTTTCTAACTCCTGTTATTTGTTGGAGGCTAAATTGCAGTCTTTTTGGAATGGTTGAAAAGACAGTGTTGAAAGGACAGTGTTGTATGTGGGAGAAAGGTGGTGTCGCAGACCACTAGGGTAGGAATCAATTTGAGGTAAAAATTTCATATGAATGCACAGTTGCGTGATCTGCATATAGTAGGGGGGTTGCTCCTGGTATTGTGCAGCTGTACCTAATGTAGTGACCCATGAGTATGTAGTGTGAGGTGAACATCAAGGACAAATGAATGGTCAACCATGTTTTCGATGTATTTAATCTAATCCATCCTTCCGCACCCACTTGATCCATTATTGCTGTGCCTACCGTCACACTTCTCCACCACTCTCCATCTGTTGGCCTCACTCCATCTCTCCTTCCTCACCCCTCCTCCTCCTCGTCTACCATTCATCCACTAAGCGTGCCTTCCTCCACCTCCCTCGGTCATAATGGAGATCATATGTTGAAGCCAGCGCGTTGAAACCCAACACGGGACGTCCACATCAAATAAAACCTGCTGTCAGCAAGCGAGGCCCGACTCTGCCAAAAGGAATGAAACTATATCTGAGCGTGCCTCAGCGACACGCCGTAAAATGAAAACCCAAAAGAGACGCACCGACAGACGGACTGACAGACCGAGGGACCACACCTCAACCAGGGACATTCCATTCCTCTTCAACAAAGCTACTTTCTGTACCATAGTTGCTCAAGTGCAGATAAAAAAAGCAGATCATGCATTTTAAACCATCTTAAAACATTTATGAATTTAACAGACACTGTTTTTGTCAGGAAGTAGAGGTGACGAACCCCAAGATGCAGAGATGGCAGGCTTGATGCAGGAAAACATGATTTTAATGTCCAAAAAATTCAAGGAAAACACAAACCAGAAACCAGGAAACAGGCAAACTTGAGACAGCAAACAGGAACCATGAAACAGGAAGAACTGGAGACAGCAAACAGTCGAAAGCGTTCAGCATACAGGAACAGCTCACAGTCTACAGCATACAGCTAGTAATACTCCAGCTCTGACTGGAGGGAGAGGCAGGTATAAATAGGAGCCTGATTGGCAATTGCCACCAGGTGTTCCAGGCCGCCAATCAGGTACAGGTGAGGGAAACAAGGGCTCAGGGAGACATGCAGGAAAAGGAACCAAAATAAGAGCGCTGACAGGAAATAAAACAAACACAGAGAAAAAAACAAAACATAACCAAACTGTCAGTGAGAATCCTGACCGTAGCCCCCCTTCCGATAACGGATACCAGACGTTCTAGAAAAACAAAAAAAAAGTCCAAAGTCACTGGAGGGTGGAGGGCAGACAAGGCGGTGGGCCGCAAGCTACACAGCTACTCATAGCCTCCCCCCCTCAAGGGACGGATCCAAGACGTCCCCAAAGAGGACCACAGACGACAGGGATGGGTGGGAGGGAGCTTGAAAGGAGGCAAAACATCTCCTCCATTCGGCCATCAGCGCCAGCATCCTGTCAAGCCTCTCCGCCATAGAAATCTCCGCAGGGTTCGTATTTGGCTGGAGTATTCTGTCAGGAAATGGTGATGGCAAACCCTAAGATGCAGAGATTGCAGGCTTGGTGCAGGAAAACATGATTTTAATGTCCCCCAAAAAATGCAAGAAACACGAACCAGAAAGCAGGAAACAGGCAAACTTGAGACAGCAAACAGGAACCAGGAACCAGGAAGAACTGGAGACAGCAACCAGTCGAAAGCGTTCAGCATACAGGAACAACTCACAGTCCACAGCATACAGCTAGTAATTCTCCAGCCCTGACTGGAGGGTGAGGCAGGTATAAATAGGAGCCTGATTGGCAATTGCCACCAGGTGTGCCAGACTGCCAATAAAACAAACACAGAGAAAAAAACAAAACATAACCAAATTGTCAATGAGAATCCTGACAGTTTTAAGTGACATAATTACTCGCATGTTCACAAGTGCAAGCATAAAGAGAATGTAAAAAACAATAACACACTTCTGAAACTCACTCTTAACCTTAGCAACCAATTATGATATTTGCATCGTCGTATGTTTAAAATAGAAAAAATGCTATTTTACAAGAATCAGTTTTTTCCATGTTTTTTTTTTCTTGGAGAAGTTAAACTATATTAAAGAGAAGTTAATTGCTAAAAAGTTTGTCTTTTTTAAGAAAAAGAAACTCCCCCACCCTAAAAAGTGGTATTTATTTCCAGAAATGTTTTATTTGAATCACAGTAAAAAAAGTATTCTTTCTAGTATTTAAAAAAAATAGTCCAGAATTGTTTTTCCCACAGAAAAAAAACAGATTCCTGAATAAAACGTATTGTCCTCAGAATTTCCTCCCCCCACAAAATAGTTGTATTTCCCCCCCAAAATGTGTTATTTTCAAGCAAAAGTGTTATTTTTTAGAAAATGATTTTTTACAGAAAAAAGTGTTGTTTCTAGGGGAATTTTTTTTTAATTCTTTCCAGATTTTTTTGTTTTTTTCCAGTAAAAAAAAAAAAGATTTCCAGAATTTAAAAAGTACTCTGGAAATGTTTTAGATTTTTATAAACAGATTCCTGAATAAAACCAATTGCCCCAAACCACCCCAATAATTTCTACAACTCTTATTTTTTGTGATAGAGTGATTGGAGCACATACTTGTTCGTCACAAAAACATTCATGAAGTTTGGTTATTTTTTTAATTTATTATGGGTCTACTGACAATGTGACCAAATCTGCTGGATCAAAAGTATACATACAGCAATGTTAATATTTGGTCACATGTCCCTTAGCAAGTTTCACTGCAATAAGGCGCTTTTGGTAGCCATCCACAAGCTTCTGGCACAAGCTTCTGGTTGAATTGTTGACCACTCCTTTTGACAAAATTGGTGCAGTTCAGCTAAATGTGTTGGTTTTCTGACATGGACATGACATCACATGGACAAAGATAAGACCTTCTGGAGGAAAGTTCTGTGGAAAATTTAGCTGTTTGGACACAATACCCAGCAATATGTTTGGAGGAGAAAAGGTGATGCCTTTAATTAATCTAAGGAACACCATGCCTCCCGTCAAGCATGGTGGTGGTAGCATTATGCTCTGGGCCTGTTTTGTTGCCAATGGGACTGGTGCTTTACAGAGAGTGAATGGGACAATGAAAAAGGAGGATTACCTCCAAATTCTGCAGGACAACCTAAAATCATCAGCCCGGAGGTTGGGTCTTGGGCGCAGTTGGGTGTTCAAACAGGACAATGACCCCAAACACATGTCAAAAGTGGTAAAGGAATGGCTAAATCAGGCTAGAATTAAGGTTTTAGAATGGCCTTCCCAAAGTCCTGACTTAAACATATGGACAATGCTGAAGAAACAAGTCCATGTCAGAAAACCAACAAATTTAGCTGAACTGCACCAATTTTGTCAAGAGTGGTCAAAAATTCAACCAGAAGCTTGCCAGAAGCTTGTGGATGGCTACCAAAAGCGCCTTATTGCAGTGAAACTTGCCAAGGGACATGTAAGCAAATATTAACATTGCTGTATGTATACTTTTGACCCAGCAGATTTGGTCACATTTTCAGTAGACCCATAATAAATTCATAAAAGAACCAAACTTCATGAATGTTTTTTGTGACCAACAAGTATGTGCTCCAATCACTCAATCACAAAAAAATAAGAGTTATAGAAATTATTGGAAACTCAAGACAGCCATGACCTATGTTCTTTACAAGTGTCTGTAAACTTTTGACCACGACTGTATCTCAGGTGTTGTATTCATAGTACTTGTATTGTACTGACCACCATTTTTCTCCAGGGTACATTTTCATCATTTACATGGAAATGGTCACAATGTCGATTTGTCCAAAAATGTGGACTTTAAATCATCGGTCTAATATATGAGTGATGAATGTGTTCTCCCTGTGTGGTATTACAAACATGCGCAGCCCGCCCAGTATATCAGACGGCAACATGGCCATTTTTCAGCCCAGCATTACAAAGATAGAGTTGCCCTTCCATGGCTGACGTGTGATAG
This sequence comes from Nerophis lumbriciformis, assembly GCF_033978685.3. NCBI lineage: Eukaryota > Metazoa > Chordata > Actinopteri > Syngnathiformes > Syngnathidae > Nerophis > Nerophis lumbriciformis. The sequence goes on along the minus strand of NC_084565.2, from coordinate 28,005,334 downwards.
GGATCCCGAGACCAGAGCAGGAAGATGGATGAATGCGATGCCGGAGGAAGTCGCAGTGTGTCCTGGTCTTCGTCAAGTAGCTGACGGATCAGATGTTATCCAGCCAGGAGGTGTCTGCTCGACTCAACTCCGCGCCGCCACAGTTAGTTTACGCAAAGGATAAACTGTGACCTGCGGGTGTAATCCACCAGCAGGCGGAGCGGGCGGTTGCAGAGCTGGCGTAAATGCCCGCAGCCTTGCTGGGCATCCTCAAGAGGAGCCAAATCTTATTATTTATGGCCACCGCAATCATAGTGCCTTTAAGCACATCACGCAGTCCTCGAGGAAATGTCCTTAAGACAACTCTGACAAAGTGGCGAGCGGCAGTTCCCGCAATCAGTAGCGTGTGCTCTGACAAGAAAGAGGCAACGGATGACAGTGTATTGACTTACTGGGAAACCAGACTGCCAGCAAAGGTTGAATTATTGTCAAACGTGTAAAAAAAAAAAGTTTTGTTTTTTTACAAAGTACTACATGGTGGTGAGCGTACACTTTCTGCATTCAGCAGCGCACATTCTGACAAAAATGAGGCAGGAGATGGCCTTTTCATTGTGAAGCCAGAACTACTAACAAAAATGAACAAAAAAATTATTACGCGTCATATTTACATTTGTGTGTCCAATAATGGTATGGTGAAAGACCGTTTCTGCAATCAGTAGAGTGAGCTATGAAAAGAAGAAGACATCAATATATATTTGTTTTATTGCGAAGCCAAGGTTGAATCCTCAATAAAAGTGTAACTATAATCCCAATAGAGCATACAGTATCGTCAGCATTTTGATTTGGCAGCAGGGAACACTACCCTTGTGAGTGAAACAGCAAAAAGTGTTTTGTATTTAGTTTGTTTGTTAGCAAACTACTTTCTAGTTCATAGAAAATTATGTTAGCATTAGATGGACGGGTGTCCAATTGTCAAACAAACCATCCAACTTTTCCAGCTTGCTCCGCCCACATATTATGATGCACACTAAATACCTTGATAGTTTAGTGTTGCACATCTGTCTAGCATACACAGTCAGAATTTGGGCGGAATCGGATAAACTCTCTAGAATAAGTAGTTTGTTGAAATACAACTTCTGGAATTCGCATAATTAGTTTCAAATGTTTTAAATGAAAACGGCTGAGTTTGTTTGTTTTACAACATGGGTATTTTTTTTTTTTACAAGTTCTAAAATGATAGTCTCTGGGGCCACATTAGGTTAAAAGAGTTTACCTGGCCAGAGGCCTGGCTATCTGTTTGTATATATATATATATATATATGTATATATATATATAAATAAAATATGTATATGTATATATATATATATATATATATATATATATATATATAATATGTATGTGTGTGTATATATATATATATATATATATATATATACACAGTGTTTCCCACAGGACAGGCATCTATTTGTGGTGGTGTGGTCGGGGGGCGGGGGGTGACGGCGGCAGCGGCGATGACCAAGAAGAACGCGGAGTTGGAATATAATTACAACATTTTATGTACATATTTATATACAGATTTGAACAATTAGTGATTCACTGAAATATATTAATTAATTGTGGTTCTTACAAAAAAATATGTCTTATAAAATATAAAAGCTAAAATGTCTCTTAAAGCTCTGCCCCTTTAATTAGTGAATACTAAATAATTTAACTTTAGCCTAATACTACAACCATATTATTTACCAGCAACATAAAGTGAAACAGAGGCAGAGGTGTCCTGCCACAGTCAGTCAACCTCCTCCTCCTCCTGCTGCTGAACAGGTCGCACCTGTGGTCCGGACTGTAGGCCTACCTCCTCTCCAAGTCGAGCCCTTTTCGGCCGTTGAAAATATTTTTCTATACTCATCTGTGTGAAGGAGTGAACATCCAACATTAGAATTTATTACTAACGAGCAGAACCGCTCTATGTACAGTGCCGTCTAACCTTAAGCGGCAGCAGCTCAACACATGCAGGGTTCAACGTTAAGGTTTTTTTCTACTTGCCCGACTTCTCAAATCTACTTGCCCCAATATTTTTACTTGTCCTGCCTAGGTTTTTTTCTGGCTGTGTAGTGCTCATGGCTTATATCTTACTAAAATTCTTCCCGTTGACTATTTACAACACTACACAGTATTTATTATTATTATTATTATCTATAATTACATTTAAATGGCATTGCATACATGTAAAATTAAATGGTATTTCACATTATTTGACCAGTAGCAGTTACACCCATCTGAACAGGTCAGCCACCTGTTTTAAGCCCGATCACAGTTGAAATCTTGAAATGAAGGGCTTTTAATGGCCAAAACATTAACCTGGACAACATTTTAACAGCTGGTTGGATCAGATTTTATTCTTTTCATTGCATTCACATGCTGCAGTGGACAGTGGACAATTTAGCTTCAGTCCATGTGTGTTTATTGACAACATGGTTATAACCTGGACACGTTAGCTCGTCGGTAGGGTAACAAGTGACTTTTACTACGTTCGTCTGCCCCGGCCCACGAGTCAAACAGCGGCGGTGTTAATGAAGCAGCGGATTAACGTTAAATATATGACGAGCCGCGAGCGATGCAGCTATAACATATCTACCTATAACCTATATTACCCTCGTATTTTGATCCCGTTTCGTCCGTCCGTCCGTCCCTCTTCTTCTTCTTCTTCTGGCCCACCGGGTGAATTAAGTGCTATTGGCGGAGTTACCGCCACCTACTGCACCGGAGTTGTAACTACAAGCAACATTCACAGACAGTCCCATTGCTTTTGAGCGGTCGAGCGAGTCAAAAGCCGAAAAATCCATTTGTGGCGGAC
>NC_084565.2:27822500-27997500 GCF_033978685.3 Nerophis lumbriciformis | reverse complement strand
AGACTGTGATTGGATACTCACTCGGGAGTCCCAAGTGAGTATCCAATCACCGGTTGCGAAAACAGGAAGTTGCACCGGAGCCATATGAGCCATAGAAAGCCACAGAAAACTCACCGGTACAATAACCACGAAAATAAAGTGTTTGTCTTACACCTAGTAATCCGCTGTGGACAGACGAAGCCAAGCAATGCAGGTTTAGTGAGTGGTGCGCGCACCCACGAAATAATTCATATTTTGCCAGGCAATCACATTTTGGCATCAACTGTTTGCAACTTTTATTACAGACAATAGCTACTTCTGGTTAATTAAGACTGGCAATCGGAGGCCACAGTGCAGGAAGAGCTGCTGGAGGTGAGGACATCAGTCTTAAGTATAAATCGACGTTTAAAAAGGCCAAATTGGTGTTAAAAAAGGCCAACATTTTTCGAATACATCATGCTACAAAAGTCACTCTTGACATTTTCTGAAACTTGGCAGCCCTGAAATGTTAACATTTTAAAATGCTAAGATGCCATCAGTTGGTATACTAGTTTCTAGTGCTAGTTACTAGTATACAAACTATTAGCTTATTAGCATGTTGGCATTTGCAGTTCGCTAACATTCTAAAAGTTGGTACCAACTGTTAAGCATGTTAAGATGCTAGGATGCCATCAGTTGGTATACTAGTTACTAGTGCTAGTTACTAGTATACAAACTGTTAGCTGATTATCATGTTGGCCTTTGCTGTTCGCCAACATTCTAACAGTTGGTACCAACTGTTAAGCGTGTTAAAATGCTAAGATGCCATCAGTTGGTATACTTGCTAGTTACTTGTTACAAACTGTTAGCTTACTAGCATTTTGGCATTTGCTGTTAGCTAACATTCCAACAATTGGTACCAACTGTTAAGCATGTTAAAATACTAAGATGCCATCAATAGTATACCAACTGTTGTCTTATTAGCATGTTAGCATTTTATGTAAGCTAAAGTCCTAACAGTTGGAAGACTGGTTGGTGTACCACAGTTGGTATACTAGTTACTTGTTAATCTTATACAAACTGTTAGCATATTAGCATTGCCAAGTTGCTATGTACTAGCCACTACATAGCAACTTAGTATGGATAGCACCAATGCAAAACCATAAGTATTATACAATACTGCCAGGTATTGTGCTATTTTAAAGGCCTAATGAGACTGGATGGAACATGCCAACAGTTGGTATGCTAACATGTAGAAAACTATATAGTAAAAAAAAAAGTATAGTAGGTATGGTAGACTTAATGAAACTAGATAATGTTCCAGCATGCTAACAGTTAGTAGATAATCATACGGTGTCATGTCTGTGATCATGTTTTGTTTAAGTTATGTTCTGTTTGGGTTTTGTACATTTAGTTCCTGCTTTTTCACTCCCTTGTTTTGTCACCATAGCAACCATTAGTTTCACCTGCATTTTGAGTCACGCACCTGTTTTCACTAATCATGTCACCAGTATTTAAACTTGTAGTTGCCAGGCAGTCAGCCTGGCGACATTACCTCTGCTCACTTCTTGCCATGCTACTTCTGATACTCATGCCTGTTCATAGTTATGCTTCTTGCCATGCCACGTAAGTTTTGTTTTTTCATGTCACAGTTAACGAGTTTTGCTTCATGTTCATAGTTTCTGCCTTTGTGCAAGTTTTTGTTTCATTAGCCAAGTTTTTGTACTTCCGCCTTGTGCGCACCTTTAGTTCCTTTTTTATAGTAATAATAAAATATGTCCTTACCTTCACGCCTTGCCCGCTCCAACTTTCCTTTGCATTCCGGGGAAACAAAACACCCCATAGTCCCCTTGTTGACATACAGTATAGTAAACTGAGTAGAGATAGCTGTTTATGTAGCATTTCTAGTTGTTAGGTGCTAGTGTAAAGGAATAATAATAATATAGTTAAAGTGCTAACATGTTAAATTTAAGTATGGTACCAGCTAGTATGCTATTAACCTACACAGTAACAATAAAATGGGATAATGTTAATATTGAGACAAAGGCCTAATTGACAGGATAAAAGGTTAACATGCTAACAGAATACTGTAATAAAGCAAGCAATTTGAGTCAACATAGAGCTCATGCTGGCCCTGCGATGAGGTGGCGACTTGTCCATGGTGTACCCCGCCATCCGCCCGAGTGCAACTGGGATAGGCTCCAGCACCCCCGAAAATGGATGGATGGATGGATGGATAGTGCTAATGCAGGCAGGGGCTATTTTAAAGGCCTAATGAAACTGGATTAAACGCTAACATGCTAATATTACTAGATTCATACGTAGCAAATTGAGTAAAGGTAGCGCTAAGGCAGATATAACATTTCATGTTGCCAGGTACTACAGTATTTCAAAGGCATGCTGAGACTGTAGACAATGATAAGATGCTAACAGTTAGGGCCTAAACTACTAAATGTTTGCATTTATTAAAATAAGTGCAAACTTGTTAGCACATGCAAAATGTATCTACTTAGCTTTTGTGCCAAAGATTTGCGTCTCTTTAACGAGCAAAATAGCGAGCACAATTCATTTCAAGAATATGCTGAATATATAATGATTATTGTAATGCCCACAATAATGGGAGGAGGAGGTGCAAATGTAATCATTTAACGATCACAATGTGATTCATCAAGACTGAAACTGTTTTGCGGCCATTGTTTTGGCTTCTGTATTTAGCACGTTTGAATGGTAGAAAATGGATGGATGGACGTGCAGGATGCGCAAACTGGCACAGTTAAGCACAAATGCTTTCGGCACTGTAGCCAGAATGAGGCGATCAGTGCAATGACAAATGATGGAGAAAGAGAATCCTCAGAAATAAAAACATTAAACATAACGTCCATCCAGCAATTGCATTTTTGAGCTACTGGCTGTCCAGGGTGTACCCCGCCTTCCGCCTGATTGTAGCTGACCCCGAAGGGAATAAGCTGTAGAAAATGGATAGATGGATGGACGGCTGACCACCTGCGTACTTATAAAAACGATGTGACCGACCCAGGTGTTCATACTGAGACATCTGATGATGGTCCTGTTGGCTAACATGCCAACAGGACCACACTTTAGTTTACAGTGCGAAGGCTTGAAGCTGTTTTGCATGTAGCAATAAAGAGATACAAGCTGTCAGGCGCGGGTGATTTATCCGGACGCGTGGACGACCTGAGTGAAGGTTTTACTGACCATTTTACATGAAAAAGGACTCTGCCAGCTACGCGATAAATATGGCGGCCCAGGGAGCCGACTTCTTGCTGGAGCGAGGGCTTGTAAAATTGATCTGTTGTGCCGCGCAGCTGCCCCGTGCTTTATCCACAGCTACTTTCTGTACTCTGTGGAGGATCGCAAACAACTTGCACTATCTAATGAGCTGTATCAAAAAATTCTGCCTTTACGATGATAAAACTGCTCCGTTTTGATAGACACATGCATGTTTATTATAGCGCCTGCATTGGTGCTTCTTGCCTGCACACGTGTTACTGATTCTATCTTTAATAAGCCACAGCATTTTCTTTCTTGGATAAATAAGTGCAGCAACAAGGAGGTGCTGTCATCTGAACCTGCACATACAGTCACAAGATTTATAGTCTGTGTATATAGCGTCTATACTGTATATATATGTATACAGGGAGGGGGTGGGGGTGATTGGGAGTAGAGCTGGCATCAACTAGCGCTCTCCTCCTCTCTCCTGCAGTAATCACTCGCCTCTCTCTTTCTGTCTGTGCTTTGTTCACATACCGTCTCAGCCCAGCGACTAGGAATGTGTGTGTGTGTGTGTGTGTGTGTGTGTGTGTGTGTGTGTGTGTGTGTGTGTGTGTGTGTGTGTGTGTGAGCATTTCTATGTGTTCTCATGTATCTTTGAAAGAGTGTGAGCGCCCAGACACACGTACGCACACACGTACACACACGTGTGCGCGTGCGTGCGTGTGTGTGTGTGTGTGTGTGTGTGTGTGTGTGTGTGACAGAGTGTAAGAACAAGGGGGTGGAGGATGAAGAGGCCCTGCAAAAGGAGGAGAAGCCAGAAAAACTGAAAGTAGTTAGCAGTTATAGTCGGTCTTTTCCCTGCAGGGAAGCAGCAGACTTCAAGTGTGTTTTAAGGGTTAAAAAAAATAACAGCAATGTCTCCTATTGTCTCGTTCAGACGGATGTTTCAAACATATCAAATAAATTGTTTTAAATTTGTATCTTTCTTTTGGCCTTTCACTCTCACACAAACTGTGTTTTAAGCCGTTTAACACTAGGCATTTTATTTTGTAATTTTATTTCATTCTGTTCTATCATTCTGTCATATTGTATTTTAGATTATTGAATTGTATTTTACATTATTTTATTTTGTTTAAGTTAATTAACATCAAATACATTTTCTGTTCTTTTAATTTTTTTAGGTTTAGCTATGAATTAAAAATATTCGAAATGTAATTCCCATGTAGTTCAGATTTGTTTCTCCATTGTCTTTATATAGTGTAGAACGGAGCTCCAACCTCTATTGGCAGAGGGCAATTAATTATGTGTAATTTTATTTTAATATGTCAATATTACATTTTTCAAAGTTTCACAGTACTCAAGTAACAATAATCCCTTGTTTATCGCTGTTCATTGGTTCCAGACATGACCGCGATAAATTAATTTAAGTAGGAATCATTCATTTTGAATCTCATATTTTCATCGCTAAAGCATAAAAAATTGCACGCTACTTTCTAAATATGTTTTGTTAATTTTATGAGAGCCCTCGAGACATGAAATAACACCCTTTAGTCATCTTTACACTCTTTTAATCCAATATAGGAATGCTGCCTGAAGCTGAGCCAATCAGTGGCCACAATACTGAACAGTGTGCTCTAATTAGTAGTTAGCAGTCATAGTCGGTCTTTTCCCTGCAGGGAAGCAGCAGACTTGAAGTGTATTTTAAGGGTTAAAACAACAACAGCAGTGTCTCTTATTGTCTTGTCCGGATGGATATTTCAAACATATTAAAAATATTGTTTTAAATTTGTATCTTTCTTTTGGCCTTTCACTCTCACACAAACTGGGTTTTAGGCAGTTTAACACCAGCCATTTTATTTTGTAATTTTATTTCATGTGATTTCATTCTGTTCTATCATTCTGTCGTATATGTATTTTACATTATTTTATTTTGTTTAAGTTAATTAACATCAAATACATTATTTCAATGTTTATTACATTTTTCTGTTATTTTAATTATTTTAGGTTTAGCTATGAATTAAATATATTCTAAATATAATTCCCATATATTTCACGTTTTTTTCTCCATTGTCTTTATATAGTGTAGAACGGAGCCCCCAACCTCTATTAGCAGAGAGCAATTAATTATGTGTAATTTTATTTTATTATGTCAATATTACATTTTTCAAAGTTTCACAGTACTCAAGTAGCACTAATCCCTTGTTTATAGCTTTTAATTGGTTCCAGACATGACCGCGATAAATGAACTTAAGTAGGAATCATTCATTTTAAATCTCATATTTTCATCGCTGAAGCATAAAAAATTGCTCACTTCTTTCTAAATATGTTTTCTTAATATTATGAGAGCCCTCTAGACATGAAATAACACCCTTTAATCATATTTACACTATTTTAATCCAATATAGGAATGCTTCCTGAGGCTGAGCCAATCAGTGGCCACTATACTGAACAGTGTGCTCTAATTGGTTTGGTCTCCTCAGGTGGGTCCATACTACTGTACTTTTGATATGTTACTTCATTTTGTCACTTTTATGCTTTAAAATGCTTAATTCGGGGCAAAAATGTTGTAGAACATGCTTTAAAAATACAAAAAAACAAACAAAATGATGTAATGTGGTGAAGGACATTTAAATGTTTATTTGAGCATTTTCAATTCCCATTTAAATATTTTTTAACGGACTATAGTGTATGTACTGTAGCCATTAAATCCAAAGTATGTATTGCTTTTTCTTTGGCTCACTTGTGTGTGTTTTCTTGTGATGTTTGTGATGATGATTATGATAACGTTCAGACTTGCAGAAGTACCTATAAAACATTACTAGGAGACGGTAGCCATCTGCAAACATTTTCCTGTTCTCTCTCCATTTTACTTTATTTTAGTGTTGCTACTAGGGTTGTACAGTATGCCGGTATTAGTATAGTACCGCAATACTAATGAATCATATTTGGTACTATACCGCCTATGAAAAGTACCGGGCCGCCAATATAAACAAATGCCATTGGTGGATCTACACCTAACATCCACTGTAATGATACCAAGTACAGGAGCGTATCTACTATGATTACGTCAATATTTTTTGGCATCACAACATCTTCTTTCATTTTTTTTTAATGTATATTATGTTTATAAACTCAGGAAATATGTCCCTGGACACATGAGGACTTTGAATATGACCAATGTATGATCCTGTAACGACTTGGTATCGGATTGATACCCAAATTTGTGGTATCATCCAAAACTAATGTAAAGTATCAATCAACAGAAGAATAAGTGATTATTACATTTTAACAGAAGTGTATATAGAACATGTTAAAAGAGAAAGTAAGCAGATATTAACAGTAAATGAACAAGTAGATTAATAATTCATTTTCTACCACTTGTTGACAAAATAATAGGTTGGAAAATGACACAATATGTTACTGCATATGTCAGCAGCTAAATTAGGAGCCTTTGTTTGCTTACTTACTAATAAAATACAATTTGTCTTGTATGTTCACAATTGTATTTAAGGACAAACTTGCAATAAAAACATATGTTTAATGTGCCGTAAGATTTTTTGTTAAAATAAAGCCAATAATGCCATTTTTTGTGGTCCATTTTATTTAGAAAAGTACCAAAAAGTACCAGAATAATTTTGGTAGCGGTACCAAAATATTGGTATCAGGACAACACTAGTTGCTACATATTAGTAGCTTCTTTTTTCCGCTTGTATGAGAGTTGGGATTTTTTTGCCCTTTGTCACGCAAACGTGCTTTGCTTAAAATCACTCGGTGATGTTTTGCGTGATGTTGTTGACGTTTTAACCCGTAGATAACTGTTGGCTCGTCAGAACACAGCAACCAGCCAAATAACCCCAGGAAGAAAGAAACCACACACACACGCACACACACACACGCACGCACACAGGAAGACAGTATCACATTCATTAATGAATTGCAGCTCTTGATGGAGACATAACAGCAGGTTTATATTACAGCACCCTGACATGTCCCCACAGCAGCAGATACTATAATCACAATGTGATGAGAGTCTGGAAAGACACACGCACACAGGGAACATCGGGTACCTCTTCAGATATGTCATGGGCTGGCCATCATGGCCTACTTAATGTGATGTTCGTGAGGACACTCTGTCACGACTGCAACCTGCCTCCGTTATTATGCCAAGCGCCCTGGATGTTTTGTCCATCACCAGTGACAAGACCATGTGTCTGCATGTCACACAGGGACGCCAATATTACTGTCACTGGGGAAAAATATGAGGACTGTATCCTCCGGACTATAAGCCGCTCCTTTCCCCCCCCCACGCTTTGAACCTAATTTATAAATTTTTCTTTGCTAACGGCCGTAATGTTTTGTTTTCAACAAATACAAAACTCAAAACCAGTGAAGTTGGCACGTTGTGTAATTCGTAAATAAAATCAGAATACAATGATTTGCAAATCCTTTTCAACTTATACTCAATTAAATAGACTGCAAAGACAAGATATTTAATGTTCGAACTGAGAAACGTACATTTTTTTTTGGCAAAAATCATTAACTTAGAATTTAATGGCAGCAACACGTTGCATAAAAGTTGGCACGGGCATTTTTACCACTGTGTTACATGGCCTTTCCTTTTTAACAACACTCAGTAAACGTTTGGGAACTGATGAGACACATTTCTGAAGCTTTTCAGGTGGAATTCTTTCCCATTCTTGCTTGATGTACACTCTTAGAAATAAAAGTGCTAAGTAGAACCATATAAGGTTCTTCGGCTCGTCCTCATAGGAGAACCCTTTTTGGCTCCAGGTAGAACCTTTTTATAAAGGTTCCACTTGGAACCCTTTTGGAGGGTTCTACCTAGAACCCAACATGAAGGGTTGTACCTAGAACTGTGTGTGTAAGGTTCCACCCAGAACCCCCCATGAGAGGTTCTACAAAGAACCCACGCAGGGAGTTCCACTAAGAACCCTTTCATGTTTCAAGGGTTTCATCTAGAACCCACACAGGGAGTTCCACTAAGAACCCTTTCATGTTTCAAGGGTTTCATCTAGAACCCACACAGGGAGTTCCACTAAGAACCCTTTCGTATTTCAAGGGTTTCATCTAGAACCCACACAGGGAGTTCCACTAAGAACGCTTTTGTATTTCAAGGGTTTCATCTAGAACCCACGCGGGGAGTTCCACTAAGAACCCTTTCGTATTTCAAGGGTTTCATCTAGAACCCACACAGGGAGTTCCACTAAGAACGCTTTTGTATTTCAAGGGTTTCATCTAGAACCCACGCAGGGAGTTCCACTAAGAACCCTTTCGTATTTCAAGGGTTTCATCTAGAACCCACACAGGGAGATCCACTAAGAACCCTTTCGTTTGTCAAGGGTTTCATCTAGAACCCATGCAGGGAGTTCCACTAAGAAACCTTTCATGTTTCAAGGGTTTCATCTAGAACCCACACAGGGAGTTCCACTAAGAACTATTTCATGTTTCAAAGGTTTCATCTAGACCTGACACAGGGGGTTCTAAAAACATCCCTTTTCAGAGGTTTTCACCGATAACCGTTTTGTCTTCTGAGGGTTCTATAAAGAACCATATTGTATTCTACAGATCAGTTTAGTTCATATTATATTGTGGTCATTTATCATGTTGACATTGAACAAACATTCAAAACATTTTAATGTGAAAAACATTTATTTAAAGATAGTCCAACAAAACAGGAGAGGCTGTGTAGGTCCCAGGGGAGAACAGGTCAAAAGTCAGCATAGGTCCAGTGGAATCAGCAACATGACAGGCCAGACACATCATGCTGTCCTCAGTAGGTGAATTTGTGTAAATAAATCTCCAGCAATGGTGACATGGCAGAAAGAGAAACAAAATAGTTTTAGTTCAATCAATCCAAGGTGCACTTACTGCATTTACTGCGCCTTATTGTAAGCTATCTACAAACAATAAAAGAATGCATAGTCCAATGAAAAGAATCAGTGTACATACTGTATGTACTAATTGTGACAGTGGAATAGAATCATGAGAAAGTGAGGGAATCCCACAAAGTTTTCACATTGATTTAAATAATGTTGAAATACTTTTCAGTGTTATGTAACAAGTACTCAAAATGTTACGTATTGTAACAATAATGGAAGTCTAGGGACATCACTATGCCAAAATCAAACAAAATGTATTGGTTCAAAATATGTATTAAATAAGGGATATTTTTTTTATCAATATGTACAAACAAAGGGCAGCAGCAGGAATTTGACCATTAACAAGAACATAAAGCATGAAATCCCATGCTGCAACACATCTACTCACTACTCCCCACTTCCGACACAGTTGTATAGTCTCTTCACTGAAATGGGTACAACACTGTGGTCCTTGATCCCCAACACAAATCTTTCAATGAAAATAAGAGTTTTTCTCAGTTCCTTTGGGTACTGGACAGCAAAAACAAAATAGAGTGACATTAATGCACTCATAGCATATGATATGTCCATGCTGCTGTCCTCAGTCAAAACCTGTATACCATCCAGGTATAGGGTTATCCTTTGTGCCTGCAAAGGGTTCCCCTCGTGTGTGTTATGGAGCATGATTGCTGGAGTAGGCACGCTTGGCTCCTATGCAATAAAAACAGATACATGTCAGTAAATAAAACCTGCTGTGAAAACAGCAAAATTACTCAATGTTGCCATAATATGGATAATGCCAATTCCTAAATCTTGACCTTAAATGCAGTATTTACCGCCAGTAGAGTGTATAGAAAGGATGAGTCCTCTCTGAAAATGGAAGGCAGCAGTAGAATTGCTGCATCCCTAATGAGTCCTGAGGAAATACAATTATTCTGTAATATTTTTTGTTTTCAGAAATACAGATTGTGGCTCCTATAGATACACATATAGGCCTAGATACCTCGTCTTACTGAATCATCCAGGCAGGCATTGATTGCCCTCTGGCAGCAGTCCTTTAGGTCACACATAGATGCTCTTCGTTGCCATTCGATCCACCTCTGTGGCCATTCTGCGATCAGCTTCTACAAGGAATTGCTCCTTCATCTCCCACAGAAGCTGTAAGGAGGGATAAAAAGTGTCATCTCAAAATACTTGATGATCATAAATGAAATAATACACATACAATTAAATATGGTCAATTCAATGCTTGAAGATACCAACTATTTTAGGAAGCTTCAGTGCGGGAAACTTTTCGATGATTTCCTCTGCCTTGGCAGTTGCCATGAAGGTCTTTCGGTATGCATAGGTTTGTCTCATTCTCTCCTTTAAAGAGTTCAGATCTGGGTGTACCTTAAGCATCTCTGTAGACATTTCATTGATATTAGCTTCAATGCTCCTTTCATCCTCTCTACATTCTTCACTCTCCTGAGCCTATATGCATTCAAGAAAAATGACAAGCATTATAGTAAGAGGTAACCATTAAGATGAGGTGTACATGTTTTTTAAAAAGTTATATAATATGGAAGAATCATCCTCTCTGTAACCTTTGTCTTGTGTTATCTTTCTGCTACCACTATGTTGGAGACCAAGCTCAAGCCAATCTCCCTGCTCCTCCTACCCGCACATTAGTGTGTGCTCAACATGGATGTATTAGATCCATGGTGCTCACCAGCCCACCCATCCCTCCAAAGACGAGCTGGATGGCGACTTCAACGCCGCTACCGACAACGTTAAAGCTCCTTCTAACATTGACAATTTATACTATAATATTTCATTAAAATAACAACTACGATAACCTTTTTAGGATGATTTAAGATTAATTGTACAGATATATTGTACGGTAACCTATTTTGTTATGGCAGCTCTCAGCAGAGCTTTGTCAGGTATTGTATTGTTTGGCCACAATACAATTTGTTTGTTTGTTTTCTACAAGAAAACAAACAAATAAGCAAACGAACAAAACATAACAAGAAACAAATGCTTAGTCCACCTTTTACCGTAAAAGTCCTCAGCTAGGGTCAAGCATGCTGAAATAAGATATTATATTTAGCTCACCTTGATTCTCTGAAGTTTCTTCTGTTCTCTCTCCTGTTCTTCTTTGTTTTGTTCTGTTCACAGTAATCACTATTGGTATGTCACACCTGGTTTGTAGGCAGGGAAGACCAGACCATGTGGTGCAATCCAAGGGGCAACCAGCTCTTATCTCACACATGACAGCCACCATCATGCCAGCTGCCTGGCCCAACACACCAAACCTTGCCCTTTCCCCTGGGAGATCAGGGTTCAATTCCCAGCATCAACAAACCCTGATGTAGTAGCCTAAAAGTCAGCATTACAGTGTGTTTTTTGCATCAGTTAAGGCTTGGCCTCTGACATCAAAGACCGTTGTCTATCAATGAACTTATGTGCAGCTTCACAACTCGACTAAGCCAGTCAGCAGGGTACAGCAGCCATGGGATGAGGCCGATCATGGAAAAGTATGAGGAGGAGACAAATACATGAGTAAAATTGTCTGTAAAATAAGTGTTTAATATTTTTTAACTTGTCTGTCACTAATCCACACATCACCTCAGTATGCATTAACATGGTCACTCTGCATCAACCAGGCCTTGAACTCACAACTTCAAACTGTATCCCTAGATCACCTGACTTGTAACAAACTTTCAAAAGCCTTTGTCCAGTGAGTCATATAGCTCACTTAGATGCCCCAGAAAGAGGGGTTATATCCTTGCTGCAGGGACCACCTTGCTAGTTCTTTGCTGTGTGTCATTTCCTCCTGAAGAAGGGAGTAGTGTAACTAAACTAAATAAACACAATTATAACTGCTGCGCAGCGATGGGTCGGGTCCGGGCAATTTTTGGCAAATTAAGGCAGGTTTTTTGGCAAACAGGAGAACAGGAAGGCAAGACAGTTGACATTATAATGTTCCTTTTGCACCAGTTGAGGCTAAAATCCACAACAATAGAACCAAAGACTGTGGTCTATCATGCTGAGCTAATTGGCAAGTGACAATTCAACAGTGGCTTCACAAATTGATTAAGCCATTCACTGTTGTGCATGCAGATTTGAAACCACTGTAAATATATCAGTTATCAAGACAAAAATCTGAAAATACACATATTGCATCTAGACAGAATGGAGATATTGGTAATTTGATTTTTTAATTGATTCGATTTGCTCCATAAGTTATTAACTGATGTTTAATCTATCATGACTCTAAAATGTATATGTTTGCTTCACAAAGACCATCTGGCATTTTCATGAGCTGTCATCACCACCTTTGTCAGGGCTTGAACCCAGGTTCTTTGGCACCAAGAACCAGCTCCTAAATCACTGAGCTATTTCTCAAATGGAATCACCAGCCAGACAGCAGTTGTCAAGGCAGATTTCAAAAATGGTCCTCTCAGTCACAGCTAATCTTTGCCGGAGTCAACAAGATTTGCTGATGAAGATCTTGCTTTCTTATAATTAATGGTTGTGGAAATAAATTGGTAACAGAACATTTCAGTTATAGGACTGCCATTATTTGTATGTCTGATCAGAAGGTGTAAGGTAATAGACTAGTATGGTGGACCTGATGACTGAAGGTAGCCAGCTGGTTAGCTCAGTCACTATTGCCAGTGACTTTGGACTGGGTGGCAGGTGTTCAAATCCCATGATGGGCAATTATGTTACAGTTTGATCAACAGGATCTGGGGAAGAAGAGCTTGCTTTAAAATAAACAAAAAAATTGTATATGAAAAGTATTTGTATCAATAGTCACAAGGAAATGTATTTTGCACCATTATTGGCAAATGTTATCAGGAAGTATGTCCCTGGTGACACAGGATCTTACCCATGCTTTCAACAATCCCTGAAGAACTCGTTCTTCCAAAAACGGTTCTCTGGATCAAAATAGTTCTTACTAGAACCCTTAGTGTTAGTGAGAACCCTTTTAAAACCAATTATTCAGAAAAGGGGTTTTAAAGGGTTCTCTGGATCAAAATGGTTCTTACTGGAACCATTAGCGTTACCAAGAACCCTTGAAAAACCCTTTCTTCGGGAAAGGGTTTTTCAGAAGCAAATGGTTCCAGTTAGAACCTCAGCCCTTGTAGAAGAACCCTTTTGGAACCCTTATTTCTAAGAGTGTACAGCTTAAGTTGTTCAACAGTCCGGGGTCTCCGTTGTCGCATTTTACGCTTCATTATGCGCCACACATTTTCAATGGGAGACAAGGTCTGGACTACAGGCAGGCCAGTCTAGTACCCACACTCTTTTACTATGAAGCCACTCTGTTGTAACACGTGGCTTGACATTGTCTTGCTGAAATCAGCAGGGGCGTCCATGATAACGTTGCTTGGATGGCAACATACAGTATGTTGCTCCAAAACCTGTATGTACCTTTTAGCATTAATGGTTCCTTCACAGATGTGTAAGTTACCCATGCCTTGATCACTAATACACCCCCATACCATCACAGACTTTTGACCTGGCTTTTGACCTTTGCGCCTATAACACTTTGGATGGTTCTTTCCCTCTTTGTTCCGGAGGACACGACATCCACAGTTTCAAAAAACAATTTGAAATGTGGACTCGTCAGACCACAGATCACGTTTCTACTTTGCATCAGTCCATCTTAGATGAGCTCGGGCTCAGCGAAGCCGGCGACGTTTCTGGGTGTTGTTGATAAATGGCTTTCGCTTTACATAGTACAGTTTTAACTTGCTTTTCCAGATGTGGCGACAAACTGTAGTTACTGACAGTGGTTTTCTGAAGTGTTCCTGAGCCCATGTGGTGTTATCCTTTACACACTGATGTCGCTTTTTGATGCAGAACCGCCTGAGGTATCGAAGGTCCGTGATATCATCGTTTACGTGCAGTGATTTCTCCAGATTCTCTGAACCTTTTGATGTGTTTACATTTTGCTTTTTTGTATTTATTATTTTACTTATTTTTTTGCCTGGATTTGTATTTGTTTTGTATCATCCCGTGAGGTGTATATTACTTTTTTTGTTGTTGTTCGGTTTGTACTTCATGAAGTTTTGCACTTGTTGTGTTTTTTTGTGTGTTTTTTGTTTGTTTTCATTATATTTGGATGCAATTGTTGGTTTATATGATATCCATTAAGTAGGACTACGTGTTATGTTGAAGGGGGCAGGAAAATATAAGAGTTTTCTTCATCCTGCTCCTTCTCAGGCATTGGTGTGTAAATGTATAATTGTATAATTGAGGTATAATTGTCTATCGA
The DNA here is from genome assembly GCF_033978685.3 of Nerophis lumbriciformis. Classification (NCBI taxonomy): domain Eukaryota; kingdom Metazoa; phylum Chordata; class Actinopteri; order Syngnathiformes; family Syngnathidae; genus Nerophis; species Nerophis lumbriciformis. The sequence goes on along the minus strand of NC_084565.2, from coordinate 27,983,160 downwards.
TCAAAGATGTACATCAATGAAGGAGATAAATAAAAAATGAAATGAAATTATATTACGGACCGTAGAAATTGGCCCTAGTGTGTGAATGTGAGTGTGAATGTTGTCTGTCTATCTGTGTTGGCCCTGTGATGAGGTGGCGACTTGTCCAGGGTGTACCCCGCCTTTCGCCCGATTGTAGCTGAGATAGGCTCCAGCGCCCCCCGCGACCCCGAAGAGAATAAGCGGTAGAAAATGGATGGATGGATGGGTGGTGAAATCCCTAAATTCCTTGCACTAGCTCGTAGAGAAATGTTGTTCTGAAACTGTTCGACAATTTGCTCACGTATTTGTTCACAAAGTGGTGACCCTCGCCCCATCCTTGTTTGTGAATGACTGAGCATTTCATGGAAGCTGCTTTTATACCCAATCATGGCACCCACCTGTTCCCAATTAGCCTGTTCACCTCTGGGATGTTCCAAATAAGCGATTGATGAGCATTCCTCAACTTGATCAGTCTTTTTTGCCACTTGTGCCAGCTTTTTTGAAACATGTTGCAGGCATCAAATTCCAAATTAGCTAATATTTGCAAAAAATAATAACATTTTCCAGTTTGAACGCCAAGTATCTTGTCTTTGCAGTCTATTCAATTGAATATAGGTTGAAAAGTGTTTTAAATTAGATTTTCCTCTAAGGTTATATTTCTCCTCTTTTGTTGAGAAGAATTGTTGTACATTCTTGGGTAGCAGGTTATTATTAATTATTAATATTGTCATTGATCGACATTATTTTTAAATTAGCACCAGAACTCCTCTGTCATTTGCAAACTTGATAACAAACTCTGAGACGTTCACGGTCTTAATTTATTTATTAAAAGTGTATGGTTTGGGTCAATCCTAACGAGTAAAAATGTGTTGCACTTCTTTGTTGCAACCAGCAGAGGCGCTGTTGCTTGAGTCTCTCTTTGTCTACTCGAGAGTGATATCAACAAGTGGTCAATACAAGGCTGTTTTGTAAAAATGTAAATCAATGTTCAGTAAATGGGAACAAAAGTAAACAAGAATACATTTTAGTCTCCTTCCTGTCTTTTGAGTCCGTCCACAGCCACCACCCTTCTAAATCCAGTGCCATAAAATGCGGCAGATTAGGTCAGAGTTTTTTTCCTAACTCCTCAGGACTGACTTCTTTGGGATCTTTCCCTCCGACATCTCCTCCTCCTCTTTCCTGTCACTCATTTTCTACTTTTCTGTCTGCTGATTAGCGTTGCTCTGTTTTTCCAATATTCCATATCCCCTTTTTATGTGCTTTATCTTTACACTCTTTATAAATTCTCACTGTACCTTTAAATTTCACAACTTCAGGGCTTCCTTCTTATTTTCCTCATCCCTTTTTTTCTTTCCTCACTTCTCACTCAGCTGCTCCCACTGAATTTACCATCCACTTTAGTGCCACAATTATGTATTATGTCACCAACTCTCGGCCTGGCATGGGAAAGTGTAATTTATAACGTGTAATGTATACATGATGGTGTCCAGCAGCCATTGAATTGCAAAGTCACAGTCAAAAAAGCTTAGTTTTATTCAAAAGTTGACGCATCCTTCCTCTCAAAGTCAAACATTAGGCTGAATCTTAAAGGGCCGGCACACACACACACACACACACACACACACACACACACACACACACACACACACACACACACACACACACACACACACACACACACATTTTACATAAAGATGAAGATTAGGCCCCTTCTACACTGTTATATAATCATGTTTTGATGGCGGCTGGTGAAGCTGTCAAAAATATTCCTGGTTATGTCATGATGACATCACCAACGTTCAGACAAGGTTGGAAGACTACAGTACAGCTTTTAGATATTTATTTTCTTTCTTTTTACAGGTCACCTTGATTTAAACATGAGTTTGGGTTGAGTTTAATGAAGTGCCTTCACCAAATTAGACTGTACACCCTCATACTGTAAGTACACAACTCCTTTATTTTGTCACTGTGTCCACTGAAAAGTTTGCATTTCCAAAAATCCCGAAAAACTATAAAATGTTTTTTTTATTGTGAAAACATCAAATGTTGTGACTTGTCCAGGGAAAACGCTGTAGTCCTGTTTTTTTTAAAATGTTATCTGAAAGTCACAGGAAGTTATTTTGGGGGGTGAAATGATCGACACATTTTTGGGATGTGTCAGTAAAAAAACAGTAAAAAAAAGTTTTTTTATTGGACTAAACCAAAAATAATTTTCTTGCCCTTTCTTGTTAAAATAAATAAATAAATAAAATACCGTATACTTGAGATAATTTTATCACCCTCTTCCCCCAACAAAAATAAATTTTTAATGCCTTTCAAATAAAAATGAAAAAAAAACAAAAAAAAAACTATGTAATTTTATCATAAAACATAATATAACTTTTTTTCATTAGAGCTTAATGACAGTACCCCACACGACCCAGAAAGGGACAAGCGGTAGGAAATGGATGGATGGACAATAAACATATATTTCTTTGTTGGGAGAATGGGTGATGAAACTATCTGCAGTATATATATATGTTCAACACATTTAGTGATTAGTCCAATGGAAAACCCCTGCCTCCAAATGTTGTGAGTTTATAAATTGTAATTTTTTTTTACGAGAAAGGCAAAGATAAGTGTTTTTTTGTTTTCGGGATGAAAAGATTTGCACATTTTTGGAATTGTCCAATTAAAAACCTGCATCGCCAAATCATAGTAATATTTGCAAAAAAGAACACCTTTTTCCAGTACGAACGTTAAGTATCTTGTCTTTGCACTCTATTCAATTGAATATAGGTTGAAAAGGATTTGCAAATCATTGTATTCTGTTTTTATTTATGATTCACACAACGTGCCAACTTCACTGGTTTTTTGGGTTTGTGTCATGTATTATTCATTCTTGGTGTAATTTGGATTTAAAAAAGTCAAACTTTGGAGATACAGGTTTTTCATTGGACATTGTTTGAAGTGTGTTATTTTTCCAAGAAACATGGATTGATTTCTGTGAAATAAGAGACAAATTACAATAAAATATACTGCATTGTTACCAAAAGGGAATGAAAAAAAAGCAGCTGTCAGAATTTAAGGGCATTATGATTGATGCTATTTTGGAGCCTGAAAAGGAAAACATTACAGACTCAAAGTGCCTAAAACTGGCCTGACATGCAAATTGTGGCATTTTCGATGACAATTTGTTTGTTGTCCCCCTAGTTTTCTTTGTCAGCCCATAACCCCGCTGATATTTGCCGTAATCCTGCCAACTGAGAAAAAAATACATTACCTCCTTGGCGGATGTGAAAATAAACATGACTTTTCTATCGAATCTACAGTAAATCTGCAATCTGTGATGAAAACACATAATAAAGGAACGGTCCAATCAGAATGGACTGAGCGATAAGACCACAGCAATAACATATTTACGCTAAGCTTGGATAAGACGGGTCAACTAATCTACTGTATATAAAGGTCAAAGGGCACCATGTAAAGTAAAGTAAAGTACTTAATAGAATTTGAAAAGCCTCCGTACTTTAATCTATGTGCTCAGTGATAAACAGATGAGACATACGGTATAATACACACTACATGAACTATGTATATGAATGCATGTTGTACCATGCTTATTAGAGATTTCAATATTGTTTTGTAATTGTTCAACTGCCTTGTGGATATTTTGAGGGCTCTCGGGTCAAGCTTCATCATGGATTTTCTGTTCTGGGCCATAAAATGAATTGATCCCAATCTTCCAGCAACGCGTAATATAAGAAAGCGAAAACAAACAGCTTTACTCGCGGGCACCCTCGTGGTCTAATGTTTGTAATTTGTTGCGGTAATTGAATTAGTGGAGAGGGAACGTGATGAATCAAATCAATTAGATTTCACTATGAAAGCATAAATCATACGTTCGCAGTCTTATTATCAGCCTTGAGGTGTGCATGTTTGTGTGTGCGTCAGTGAGAAGATATGCGCTGCATATCATGTTTACATGGGTGTCCTCATTTTTGCACATAAATGCGTCCCCTATGGGTTGTGCTCAAAATGCTTTGGACAGTGATGGGCAAGCTACTTGGAAAATGTAGTAAGCTAAGCTACAAGTCACTGTCGATTAAATGTAGCTAAGCTACAGGGGAAGCTATCCCCAGAGAATTGTAGCAAGTTACTAGGGTTGTACGGCATACCGGTATTGGTATAGTACCGTGATACAAATGAATCATATTCGGTACTATACCGTCTCTAAAAAGTAACGGTCCAGCACCCCCCTGGCCCGTCGTCGTCACATCATGTCATTGCTGGTTTACGAGCAGACAAGCATGTTCGGCAGCGCACAATCACGGAGTACTTACAAGCAGACACAGTGTGTAGACAGAAAAGGGAGAATGGACGCATTTTGGCTTAAAAACTAACGATAAAGGTGAAGCTATAACACTGAAACACCCTCAGGAAGAGGTGCTTTAAGACATGGCTAGCTAGCTAGTTAGCAGCTAAGTTCACCCGCAGTCAGCAGCGTTTTAGCTACTTCTAAATCACTAATCCTCGCCTCCATGATGACAAATAAAGTACGTTTCTTACAAGTATCATCCCTGCAGGACGACGAATCATGCTTCACTACACACCGTAGCTCACCGGCGTCACCGCTAATGACGCCGTTCCTGAATGTGAACGAATGCCACGGGTGGATCTACACCTAACATCCACTGTAATGATACCAAGTACAGGAGCGTATCTAGTCGATACTACTATGATTACATCGATATTTTTTAGCATCACAAAATTTATTTTTGTATTTTTAAATTTATATTATGTTTGTAACTCAGGAAATACGTCCCTGGACACATGAAGACTTTGAATATGACCAATGTATGATCCTGTAACTATTTGTATCAGATCGATACCTAAATTTGTGGTATCATCCAAAACTATTGTAAAGTATCAAACAACAGAAGAATAAGTGATTATTACATTTTAAAAGAAGTGTAGACAGAACAAAAAACAAAAAAACAGTATCTATCTATATTGTGACAAAAAACAACAACAAACAATGACTTGTGTGTTGTTTGGGAACAGTTGGTAATGGTTATGCGCAGTAAAACTTTTCATGAACTCAACTCACCTTAATGTGTGTTCCTAAATTTCTGTCGGATGTCTGAGATGAAGAGAGCAGTTATTATTTTGGTTCACAGAGTAAACAACTAAAAACTAAGGTTTGTGGCATACATTTGCATACACTTATATAAATATGGCTAAGGACACGCATTATTGTGGGTTTCCTGCACGCTGTCTTCATCACTAAAGGACAACTCTATTCTGCCATTTTTTTTTAAGTATGTTTTTTATTTTATAAGTCAGCTTGAAGCGTCCCTCTGTCTCCGACTCCCTCGTCGTCATGTGACATGAGTTGTGTCTGTTAGGATTTTGCTTACTTGTTTCGATGACCCGCCTTATCTTGCCTCTGATTGGCCAGTCCGTGATGTTTTGCCCTAACCTTTGCCAATTGTGACTCATCACACTGGAGTCTGATAATGATCAGATTTTACTTGTAATCTAAACAGGCAGCTCGAAAAAAATTTGATTTAGAAAAAAATCTAATTCGGTCCGCTTTGGTGCAGTGTAAACGTACTACTGCTAGCACACCCGTTCTTCATTGTTAACTAACTATTTGATGGATTCTTTCACTTTTGTTCTTGCAATGTCCCGAATTAAAATAACTTGTGCACGTCGTCTAACGTCTCTGCATCTATCGGGTCACGCTGCCAGCAACTAACAGGCAACACAGTAGCGGTGCGTGTTTTGTCAAATTTTTACCCTTTTGTGTGCGTAGAAGTAGAAGTAGAAGATTTATTAAACAAATACATGTAATCATGTGCAGTGTGTCCTGGTAATCTCATCACATTAATCACATAATGGGAACAATGGGGACCCCATGATATGAATTTGAATACGGGAGCGTTTGTGACGGTATATGTGAAGTTTGTGTCAATGCAGCGAACACGTGAGAGCTGGAGAGCGAGGAATGAGCGGCATAAGCGTTCACAGGCGGTAATTATGTGTAATTTTCCAACAGCAGTCAAATTAAATCCGGCCCAAACAAAACAAAGAGGGCACATTTTCGTTCGGCGGATCATGTACATATATGAGCGAGAGAAACATGGAGAGGGGCGTTTTTTTTATCTCAAATGATTCAACTAGGAGCAACTGATATTTGGTATGGTGATGTCACTTCAGTCCTTTTCTTCATTCTTGACCCAGAGAAGACCACGATGATGATTACAGTATATGCCATAGTAATCCAACTACACCACAGGTGTCAAACTCAAGGCCCGGGGGCCACATCCGGCCTGACACGTCATTTAACGTGGCCCGCGAAAGCCTTGAAATAATGTGCATACTTCATCTTTCTTACCAAATGTTTTCATTGTTTCCATTTTGACAGAAAAAAATTTATGAAACACATGAAATTTCATATGTTTTAAACTTTGATATACAGTATACACAAATATTCAATTGTTATTGGTGTGAATCTTTGGGCACCTCGCCATCCGATTCCGATTCTTGGGGTGAGGAGATTCAAACTGATTTTGCAATGTATTATTTGGTATAATGATAACAAAGCCTTAACAAAACAGCTTACAGGTTACTAAACCTCCTTTTGGTTGCTGACGTATGACACATATGTGCACCATGTAAGCATAGAGATGGTCTAAACATTTTTTTTTATTATTTAAATTAATTAGTCCCCAAAAAAAAATAAAAAATTGATTTCTGAAAATTATTGAAAAATCGGGATTCGGATGTGGAAACAAATATTTTTTAGCACCCCTAATTATTTTATACCGTATTATAGTTTGTAAAAATAACAATCAATATTTAAATAAATAAATATCTGCTAGTCACCTTGACTTACGATTTCAAAACAAGGTATCCATCAATTTGTACGTACACAAATCAAATAACCAAATGCATAGGCAATTGTGCAATAATACAATGAGGCGATTATACTTTTATATTTGACATTCACTGTTACTGCGATGTGGCCCTTGATGAAAACAAGTTCGACACCTCTGAACTACACCCTGTCATTTTTAAAGGTACTAAAGTAGTACACTTTATGATGGATACTGCTAAAAAAAAATTTTCTGCAGGTAATTTATTGAAATGTCTATTAAAATAACCAAAAGCATTTTTCAGTCCATCCATTCTATAATGCTTGTCCTCATTAGGGTCATGGGTAAACAAGCTGGAGCCTATCCCAGTTGATTTTGGGTGAAAGGCGAGGTACACCCTGGACCAGAGCCGCGTGTAGAGAGAGTATGGCCAACTCGGTTTCAAAGTTGGCCTTAAAATGGCACCCTGTAGTCACGGGTGGCTTTTGACCAATCATTTAGGACAGGCTTGGGCAATTATTTTGCCACGGGGACCAAATTTAGAGAAAAAAATGTGTCTGGGGGCCGGTATATTTATTTTTAGGAACACTAATGCAAAACCTCACAATAATGTCTGATTGAATGCTAAAAACATTATGACAGACCGCCTTAAAAACGGAATGGAATTTAAAAAAATGTTTTCTGAATGAGACACCCAGAATGTACATGAATATAAAGAATGTGGGATTTACAATATGAAGAACAAAACACTAAATATTGACAACATATGAATGTCACACCCCCTCTCGATCGACATATTTTACAATCATGCGAAACGCAACACAAATGCAACAAACACAGTGAAATATGAACCCGAAGGGTAAAAAACCCCCACCTACTATCTGATACATCTGATATATCACTAAGCTTTAGAACTTTGTTGTAAAAATCTCCTTCCGCATCTGTCCCTGACACCTGCATTTCAGGCTGACACTCTGTGGAAACGCTCCCCAGCCACACTGATTGGTGCCTCGTCTGAGCTGCTGTGACTTAGATGACCATAGTAACTAGTATATCATGCAAAAGCGCAGATTCCAACCATTGAAATACTTTGTATAGTTCAAGACTTACGGTCATTTGAAAACATCACTGCACATCATAATGGCAGCTCCAGTTTCCATCTTAAAAAAATAAAAAAATTATTTGGGAATGTCCGGCGGGCCAGATTGAAAAGCTTAACGGGCCTTAATTTGCCCAGGTCTGACTTAGGAGATTCTCTGGCCATACTCTCTCTGATTGGTAAAACGCCCCTCACGTGTATACAGGGCATCATTTTGAGGCCGACTTTGAAACTGAGTTGAACCCCTGCCGCACAAAAAACTAAAAATGTGCTGACTAGCTTTACGGCATACGTCACTCCCCCTTTCCCCATTCGTTAAAAAGACAGAAGTGGATGTGAACGCCCACGTGCCGCCAGGAAACTAAAAGAAGAAGAAAAAGAACGCTTACGTGCAAATAACCAAAGAAACGAAAAGTTGTGCCTGAGGAGACAGAAATTCGAAAAGGGAAGACACCTGGATTAAAGGACAACCAAGGATCAACATTGCCCTGGCTTTCATTTGCTGGTGTGACCTCAAAGAGGAGGGATTTTCGGCTGATGCTGCCTTGATTCTATTTATGCTGGATTTGTAAGTACCGTATTTTTTGGAGTATAAGTCGCACCGGAGTATAAGGCGCACCTGCCGAAAATGCATAATAAAGAAGGAAAAAAACATATATAAGTCGCACTGGAGTATAAATCGCATTTTTTGGGGGAAATTTATTTGATAAAACCCAACACCAAGAATAGATATTTGAAAGGCAATTTAAAATAAATAAAGAATAGTGAACAACAGGCTGAATAAGTGTACGTTATATGACTCATAAATAACCAACTAAGAACGTGCCTGGTATGTTAACGTAGCATATTATGGTAAGAGTCATTCAAATAACTATAACATATAGAACATGCTATACGTTTACCAATCAATCTGTCACTCCTAATCGCTAAATCCGATGAAATCTTATATGTCTCGTCTCTTACGTGAATGAGCTAAATAATATTATTTGATATTTTACGGTAATGTGCTAATAATTTCACACATAAGTCGCTCCTGAGTATAAGTCGCACCCCCGGCCAAACTATGAAAAAAACTGCGACTTATAGTCCGAAAAATACGGTAACTTTTGATGCTCAAATCAAAAGGATAATGCTAATGTTAGCTATGGAACATTTGCATGGTAGCGATAAATAACCACCAGTTTGTATAAAGAAAAAACAATGCGATGACTGCAAACCGCAAATATAAAGTTTGGGTGAAATACCGTATTTTTTGGACGAGAAGGCGCACTTAAAATCCTTTCATTTTCCCAAAAATCGTCAGTGCACCTTATAACCCGGTGCGCCTAATGTACAGCATAATTCTGGTTGTGCTTACCGATCTCGAAGCTATTTTATTTGGTACATGGTGTAATAAGTGTGACCAGTAGATAGCAGTCACACATAAGAGATACACCAGTAAACAACACCAAAACTTTAAAATGTTCCATTGACAATACAGAACATTACACGCGGCACTCAAAAATCTGTCAAGATGTTTTAGTACGACTTCGGTAAGTTATGAAGCCGCACCACTTGATGGATTGTCGGCACATTAAACATACCAGTATTATTATGGTGTGTGTGTATAAGGACCGCAAAATGGCACCAATTAGCAGATGTTATGTGGCGTTTTGTTTCACAATATTATGCAAAACCAACTTTTCTTACCTTCTGGTACCTGCTTATCTGTATTTGGGATCTGCATAAGAAAATATGCGCGCATCCGCCATTGTAGTCCGTGCCGACACCGTAGTTGATAAGCTTCTTCTTTTTCTCTACTTTCCTGCTTGGCACTCAGCATCAAGGGTTGGAATTGGGGGTTAAATCACCAAAAATGATTCCCGGGCGCGGCACCGCTGCTGTCCACTGCTCCCCTCACCTCCCAGGGGGTGAACAAGGGGATGGGTCAAATGCAGAGGACAAATTTCACCACACCTAGTGTGTGTGTGTGACAATCATTGGTACTTTAACTTTAACTTTAACTTCTTGTTATGTGGCATTCATTTTCCACTGTTGCCATTTCTTATATAAAGTAGTGTAAGGTTCTTACTTATATCTGTCAATAGACTAGCTATCAAAGCGCTAATAACTGTAGTGGGTTTACATAATTCACCCACAGAACTTTAGTTTATTAGAGGGTTCCGGTTGGACAATTTTTCACGGGACACTTGTCTGACATGTTGCATTATTGAGCCACGGATGACGAGATGCTGCTCCGTTATTGATTGAAGTAAAGTCTGAATGTCATTAAAACAGTTAGCTCCATCTTTTGACACTTCTTCCACGCCCATCTTTGCACGCTACACCGCTACAACAAAGATGATGGGAGAAGACGCTGTCGAAGTTGAGCCACGTAAATAGTCAGTCAGTCTACCCCAGTGCAGCTGTGGCTTAGAAAGTAGCTTACCACCACTAGGTGTGAATGAATGATGGGTTCTCACTTCTTTGTGAAGCGCTTTGAGTGTCTTGAAAAGCGCTATATAAATCTAATCCATTATTATTATTATTATTATTATTATTATTATTATTATTATTAATATTATAAGACCGCTCACAAAACAGCACATCCCGAAGAGACGCTCAGAAAACGATTTGAAAGTGGTCTGTAAAACATAATCTATGCAACATTTTGACCAAAGAACCACAATTACATGTTATGTAGACCACAAGATTCCATCCATCCATTTTCTACCGCTTATTCCCTTCGGGGTTGCGGGGGGCGCTGGAGCCTATCTCAGCTACAATCGGGCGGAAGGCGAGGTACACCCTGGACAAGTCGCCATCTCATCGCAGGGCCAACACAGATAGACAGACAACATTCACACTCACATTCACACACTAGAGCCAATTTAGTGTTGCCAATCAACCTATCCCCGGGTGCATGTCTTTGGAGGTGGGAGGAAGCCGGAGTACCCGGAGGGAACCCACGCAGTCACGGGGAGGACATGCAAACTCCACACAGAAAGATCCCGAGGCCGGGATTGAACTCACGACTACTCAGGACCTTCGTATTGTGAGGCAGATGCACTAACCCCTCTTCCACCATGCTGCCCACCACAAGATTGTGTTTTTTGGGGGTTTTTTTTGAAAAAAAAACAAACAAACAAAAAAAAAACCCACAAGATTGTGTTTTTAAATTTAGAAAAATAAATAAAATTTGACTTTTGTATGAAAATCGACCTGAATAGACCCGCTCATCGGCAGTGCGCCTTTTAATCCGGTGCGCCCTATGGTTGGAAAAATACGACATGTAGGTTCCTACTGTGGAAAGATCAGTAATACTGAAACATTCAGGTATTATGGTGTCATTTTGATGCTACATGCGCTAGTCCTCATGGGAAATGTGGTCTTCCTTCAGGCAAAACACTACCGCTTTGGTGCACTGGTGCCACCAGAATCAACCAAAACTGAAAGTTCTTCAGTAGAGCTTTATTAAAACCCCAGCATTTTAAAGCGTTAGTTCGGACACTTATCTGATTTGTGTTACAAAGAAGATGGAGACATGCTTTTCAGTAGGGGGAAGTGTCAACAATGAGACCACTATGCTGCTGAATATGTCGAAACGTGCACCCCTTTTGTGTGGCTTGCTTTTCTGGCCAATCAAGTCACATGGTGGAGCTGTTATTAAACCACTTGAGTCTAATTTCTCTCACAGCTCAATCTCTCTCTGCAGAACGCTTTCTGTAACTTTAGGGTGCTTAGCCATATCAATCAATCACTCAAAGTTTACTTATATAGCTTTTAATCACAAATGTCTCAAAGGGATGCACAAGCCACAACGACATCCTCGGCTCAGATCCCACATCAGGGCGAGAAAAACCCAACCCAATGGGAACAACGTGAAACCCTGGAAGGGACCGGCGATGTGGGGACCCCCTCCTTGGGTGACCGGTGCAATGGATGCCGAGTGGATACGGTTAATAATGTCAGAGTCCAGTCCATAGTGGGGCCAGCAGGGGATCCTCTTGCATGGAGACAAGTCGGGGCGCCGAGACATCACCAACTGATGCCGACTTGGAACAGCGAGCGCGTCCTCCGTGGAGGCTGATCCGTGGTCACCTGATAACCTATTCATGCAGAAGAGGGGGCAGAGCAGAAAGAGAGACGGCAGATCAACTGGTGTGAAAAAAACGCTAGGGTATACAAATTAGTTTTAAGATGGGACTTAAATGCTTCTAGCACCCAAAAAAGATGAGGACTGACAAAAATCTGTGTAAAATCTGACAACAATTGGTAAAAAGCAACAAAAAAAAACCATGGCCACCAGGCGGGACTTACAGTTACTTCTTTGTGAGACATTATGTATGCTAGCATGTCTTCCAAAACATTTAGGGGCGCGCCAAAAATAGGGCACGACAAGACGTCTGGGATCTATGGATTTCTACGTGTTTTGTACACAAATCCACATGAGCTCTGAGCGAAGTCAAACTTGTTTAAAGGTCACAGACGGTTCCAAGAAGGATTCGAGTCCTAGCTTTGAGGTAGAAGAATAAAGTGGTAGGTTGAAGACGACGGCAGTGTGTGTGTGTGTGTGTGTGTGTGTGTGTGTGTGTGTGTGTGTGTGTGTGTGTGTGTGTGTGTGTGTGTGTGTGTGTGTGTGTGTGTGTGTGTGTGTGTGTGTGTGTGACTCATCTTGTTTCTCTGAAATTCTGAGTTGGTGTGTGCGTTTCGGTGACAACAGAGCTGCCATGACAACTCAAATTGATATTTAAAAAAAAACCTATCTTGTTTGTACTCGTTTTATTTTCATGCTCTTCAGGTGTGAAAACTGTTTTATCGTGCAATCTTACGCTTTTTGTGACGTGCGTTAGGGTAGGCAGGTGCCGCATGTCATGGGGGACCCAAAAAAACATGGAATAAATATAAATATTTCTTCAATAAACTGTGTTATAAATGTATTTTCTGGATGATTAGAATCGCTTTTTTTTTAAACATTTACTCGAGTAAAAATCCCTATATTTGCGCATAAAACGATCATGAGGCTGCTGCGTGTCGCTATGCGTGTACGCGTAGAAGAGAATAAAGAAGAGGGCGTGGCTTACTGCTCCTCCGCCTGCACGATGTCGCTAAAATAGTGTTTGCAGATACATTTTTACACAATGAATTTGTACACTGTATAATCTACAACCTGGTTTTTTTTTTTAATGTATGTGTGACATTATTATTCTTGATAATTGAACTTTAAAATAGAGAATAGAGAAGGTGAAGGCATAGGTCCTCCAATGCCTCAGCAGTACTCTAACTCGCCACACTGGGAGAAGTGGGGGCGCTGTAGCTAGCAGATGCATGTCTCTCCAGCGGAAGTCAGTCTTTAAAAAAAAAAAAAGAATTATAACAAACATTTTTAATAGGGTAAGCCAGCGTTTGTGGGTTTTTTTTGTTGTCACATGCAAAAATGTTGTTTTATTGCTTGGAATTGAATTAAATGAATGTGTCTGCCAATATGGAGGATCATATACTGTATCCAAGATTAAATACTTCTCTAAACTGGACTTTAAGACAAAATGAATGTGATCATTCAAAGTAGGTTGTCATGGAGGATAGCTATTGCTGCTTCAGATACAAATACAAAAGGTAAGACACACTCACAACACTTGATTTATTTTGTTAAAAGCAAATGGGACCAAAAAGTATTTAATAACAACTTTATCAAATACTTTTTGGAGCCATTTATCATATCATAATATCATTATGATAATGTTTTTATGAAAGTGAATTTCGCCCTTCTTTTTCCTGTTATTCTAATTTATAACCTAAATTAACAATGATTAGAGCTGCACAGATGAATTTAAGTTAAAAAAAGAAGAAAAAAAACCCCTTCTAAAGTATCTATGCCTCACCGCGCGTCACTCTTTTGACAGGCCTACAACAGTTGTCAGCCTGTCAAAAGAGTAGCCAAAATGTTGACAGTTTTCTTTCCGATCCAATACCAAGTAAAATTCAGGCTGGTATCGGCGATACAGATCTGATACCGCTACTTTGTACAAATTTACTTAACGTGTCTGCTGAAATTTTAAAAAGTTGTGTTTTTTCAATTAATAACATCCATTCATCCATCCATCCATTTTTTACCGCTTGTCCCTTTCGGGGTCGCGGGGGGTAACTGGAGCCTATCTCAGCTGCATTCGTGCGGAAGGCTGTGTACACCCTGGACAAGTTGCCACCTCATCGCAGGGCCAACGCAGATAGACAGACAACATTCACACTCACATTCACACACGAGGGCCAATTTAGTGTTGCCAATCAACCTATCCCCAGGTGCATGTCTTTGGAGGTGGGAATAACATTTCTGTCTAAAAAAAAAAACAAACAGTAAAAATGTAAGAAAAAAAATGAAAAAAATTGGAATGTAATGAGAAAAAGCTGAATTTTAAAACTAATAATGATATACTTAGTCACTTATAAAGACACAAAGTTGTGTCTTTAAATAGAAATATCTGTTTTTAGACTTTAAAAAAATATATCAAAATGGGCCCTAATACTTGACTTTTCAGTATGCGACCCTTTGTGGATAAAGTTTAGAAACCCCTCATCCTCATCTTAAAAGCTTTCGAAATAAGTTATATATATATCTATTTGGGGTGTAACGGTACACAAAAATTTCGGTTTAGAGGTCACGGTTCGGTTCATTTTCGTTACAGTAAGAAAACAACAAAATATATATTTTTTTATTATTTACCAAATTTGTAAACAATGGCTTTATCCTTATAACATTGGGAACACTATAATAATTCTGCCCACGTTAATCCACATTAAACTGCCTCAAATTGGTGCTCAGATTAAATAATATGACAAAACGTTTCTTCTACATATAAAAAGTGCAACATTAAACAGTTTCAAGTCAACTCATCATGCTTAATTTATTATAGCATACATGTGATAGCAGGGACCCTGCCATTCAAAACTAGGCTGCTCCATTACTAATGATTAATGTAACTATAGCTGAAAAAATAGTACAATAGCAATAGGAGAGACTATTCATCCCTGAACACCACGGAGTTCATGTAGGCTTAATGATGCAGTTACATTATTATATCAACTATCAGAGACAGAAACTCTTCATTTAACATAATGTCCTTTTTTGCTGCTTCAACACAGCTCAATCAACACAGAAAAAGGTGAAGTGAAATAACAGACAGACAGGGCTTTGCTGTCCGTAACACACACACACACACACACACACACACACACACACACACACACACACACACACACACACACACACACACACACACACACACACCGCAATATGAGCTAACGTTACGCTTAAAGCGAATTAGCCTTCACCTCAAGCCATGACTGCGAGCGAGCTGAGCTGCCTTTTATATTTCTAGAAGGTCAACGGGCTCATAGTGATGTTACTAGTAGTTGACTGGGAGGTGTTTATTATAATTTGGGGAGAGTCCGCTGCCTGATGCTTACCTACTAAACGCTAAGCACTGACTACATGCGCTCTGAATACGCACTGCTGATTGGCTGTTACCGCTCTGAATACGCACTGCTGATTGACTGTTACCGCTCTGAATACGCACTGCTGATTGACTGTTACCGCTCTGTATGTAACCAATCAGATGGTTGTGTGGGTGGGACAATGCTGGGTGCTGTGTACGGACAGAGACAGGCAGAAGGAAGCGGAGCAGCTTGTTAAGACTTTAGTTTAGCTTAATATGTTCGTGTGGAAACTCGTTCGGTACACCTCCGAACCGAACCGAAACCTCCGTACCAAAACGGTTCAATACAAATACACATACCGTTACACCCCTAATATATATATACAGTATACACACACAGTACAGGCTAAAAGTTTGGACACACTTTCTTCTCATTCAATGAGTTTTCTTTATTTTCATGACTATTTACATTGTAGATTGTCACTGAAGCATCAAAACTATGAATGAACACGTGGAGTTATGTACTTAACAAAAAAAGGTGAAATAAATGAAAATATGTTTTGTATTCTAGTTTCTTCAAAATAGCCACCCTTTGCTCTGATTACTGTTTTGCACACTCTTGGCATTCTCTCGATGAACTTCAAGATGTAGTCACCCGAAATGGTTTTCACTTCACAGGTGTGCTTAAAGATCATCGAGAGAATGCCAAGAGTGTGTAAAGCAGTAATCAAAGCAAATTGGCTATTTTGAAGAAACTAGAATATAAAACATGTTTTCAGTCATTTCACCTTTTTTTGTTGAGTACATAACTCCACGTGTGTTCATTCATAGTTTTGATGCCTCTAGTGACAATCTAAAATCTGTGTATATATATATATGTGTATATATATATATATATATATATATATATATATATATATATATATATATATGTATGTGTGGGAAAAAAATCACAAGACTATTTCATCTCTACAGGCCTGTTTCATGAGGGGGGGTACCCTCAATCATCAGGAGATTTTAATGGGAGCATTCGCATACCATGGTTTATATAGGGCACAGAGTGGGTGGGTACAGGCTGGCCTAGGGGCGTGGTGATTGGCTCATGTGTTACCTAGGAGGTGTTTCCGTCTATGGCGGCATGTTGTTACAATTTCGCTGCGCTTGTTGAGGGATGACAGGTCTGGACGGTAAATAATAAACAGTTTCTCTTTCAAGCATAGGTTGCATCTTTTATTACCACTATTGTAAGGTGTGCTGGATGCAAGAATTTGTCATGTTATTGAATATTCAACATTATTGTCTTTGAGGTCCCAAATGTGTTTGCTGAGTTCTGTGGTATTTCGCAGGTTTTTGTTCCTGAAAGAAGCCTTGTGATTGTTCCATCTGGTTTTGAATTCTCCCTCGGTTAATCCTACATATGTGTCGGATGTGTTAATGTCCTTGCGTATTACCTTAGATTGGTAGACAACTGATGTTTGTAAGCACCCCCCCTTGAGAGGGCAATCAGGTTTCTTTCGGCAGTTACATCCTTTGTTGGTTTTGGAGTCGCTCTGTCTGGGGGCCGACGGCTCATTTGCAATTGTTTTGTTGTGGTTTGAGATGATTTGTCGTATATTGTTCATGCAGCTGTAGCTCAATTTAATGTTGTTCTTGTTGAATACTTTTCTTAGGATGTTGTCTTTGGGAAAGTGTTTGTCAATCAGATTGAGGAATTTGTGTCCAATGTTCGTTGAGACGTTTTTGCTGTATGGGGGGTTGTACCAGATGATGACGTTTCGTTTTCTGTTCTTTTTTGGCTGGTTTCCTGGCGTGGGTTCATAGGTGAGGGTGAAATTGTATCCGCTTTCATCAAGGGCTTTTTGGTACGGGGGGGTTGCTTGGTCAAATTCAGCTTTGCTAGATGACAGCATCGATAGCCTTTTATTGATTCCGGTAGGTATTCTTTTCGTGGTGGTGGGTGGGTGGTTGCTGTCATGGTGCACGTATTGGAGTGTTGTGTTGGGTTTCGTGAATGGTTGGTAGCTGTTATTTCTCAGGTTGAAAGTGACGTCAAGGAAGTTGACGGTTTGCTTGTTGGCTTCAATCGTGATCCGTAGGCCGTTCTCTTTGAAAATTTGGCATATGCGCTTCTTGGTATTCTCGCTGCTCCTTGGCGAGGCGCGACACACTGCCAGTCCGTCATCACGGTAAATACCAAGGTTCAGATTGAGGCTAGCGAGCTGGGAGAGGAGGAAACTCCCAACGAGTTCACACGTTTCTGCTCCGTCAAAACTTCCCATAGTGACGTCAAATGTTGCATTGTTCTTTTTTTGCCATGGTGTACTGTTGTGGATGAGAATGGAGTTTTTTGCGTGGATGATGATGTTTCTTTCGTTGCCTGTGATTGAGTCGTAGTCTGAGGCGAAGTCTAGTGCTTGAGTCAGTAGGTCTTGCGTGATGGAAGGGTAAAATTCCTCGATATCAAAGGAGATGAAGTTGTGCTGTTGTTTGTCTTGGATGTTGTTGAACCATTTGATTACTGCTGCTGTATTTCTCCATTGGTTGAGTGGTGTTTTGTCCTTGATTTTTGTGTTGACTCTGTCAGGATTATTTTGCTGATTTTTCCTATTTCAGATTTAGTTGGGTTTATTAGTCGGCATGTTGGGTTATTTGCGAAGTTGGGTTTGTGGTCCTTCAATGTGATGAAGGCTTCCTTGTTGGCTGTGGCAAAAACGTCTCAACGAACATTGGACACAAATTCCTCAATCTGATTGACAAACACTTTCCCAAAGACAACATCCTAAGAAAAGTATTCAACAAGAACAACATTAAATTGAGCTACAGCTGCATGAACAATATACGACAAATCATCTCAAACCACAACAAAACAATTGCAAATGAGCCGTCGGCCCCCAGACAGAGCGACTCCAAAACCAACAAAGGATGTAACTGCCGAAAGAAACCTGATTTCCCTCTCAACGGGGGGTGCTTACAAACATCAGTTGTCTACCAATCTAAGGTAATACGCAAGGACATTAACACATCCGACACATATGTAGGATTAACCGAGGGAGAATTCAAAACCAGATGGAACAATCACAAGGCTTCTTTCAGGAACAAAAACCTGCGAAATACCACAGAACTCAGCAAACACATTTGGGACCTCAAAGACAATAATGTTGAATATTCAATAACATGGCAAATTCTTGCATCCAGCACACCTTACAATAGTGGTAATAAAAGATGCAACCTATGCTTGAAAGAGAAACTGTTTATTATTTACCGTCCAGACCTGTCATCCCTCAACAAGCGCAGCGAAATTGTAACAACATGCCGCCATAGACGGAAACACCTCCTAGGTAACACATGAGCCAATCACCACGCCCCTAGGCCAGCCTGTACCCACCCACTCTGTGCCCTATATAAACCATGGTATGCGAATGCTCCCATTAAAATCTCCTGATGATTGAGGGTACCCCCCCTCATGAAACAGGCCTGTAGAGATGAAATAGTCTTGTGATTTTTTCCCACACATACATATATTGCGCTCTACTACGGTATCGAGCACTATTTTTTGGATAACCTTATTAAGACATATATATATATATATATATATATATACATATATATATATATATATATGTATATGTATGTGTATATATATATATATATATATATATATATATATATAGTGTGTGTGTGTGTGTGTTTAAAATATAAACAAAGTTTAGTACCGGTAAGTATTATTTTTTTTAAATAATTAACTAATTTATGAAATCATTCATTTCAAAACATGACAACTACCATGATAAACACTGTTAAATGTGTAAACATTAATGTGTGAACATTAATATTTCCATACAGGCAGAATTTTTGACACACTAGGCTATGCAGTTACACAATAGTATTAGTAATATTTTTATTCTACTTTGACATGCAAAAAAAAACCTAATGTAAAAAAAAAAAGGCAATAAAATCAGTATGTAATGAGAAAAAGCTGAAATGTTCAAACTAATAATAATAAAAATAATGGTAAAAAGCTGATACAATAGTTAGCATTTTTTAAATAAAAAAATATCAATTTAGCCCCTGCATACTTTGACTTTTCAGTATGCAGCCGTTGGTGGAAAAAGTTTGGACACCCCTGAATTTAAGTATCAAAAGTATCGATATTTTGATTTGAAAAACATATTAGAGCATAAATATCTTGTATTAGTACTATCGATATTTTAGTATCAATTCGCACATCACGAGTTGACAATGCCTCTTATCGTTGCCTTTCACTGTTGATGTTGTTTCCAGTGATACCTAACAGTCGTCATTAAACGCTGGTTGCCCTCAGCGCAGTAATCCCATCAAAAGGAAATAGTATAACAACCTCTTCCTAATCCTTCATTAGCCTGGCTCCTCCCGCCCATCATATCCACACCCCAGTCCACCAAAGTGCTAATAATTAGCTTAGCACTAACGAGTCGCCGGGGGTAACGACAGTTCATTTCATCTGCTACAATTCATGGTGACGTTCAAAAACGCCTGATGGAAGAGTGACTGGTAACCGCATCCTCTTACACTCTTAAATTGAACCCTAATTACTACAATGAAAACACACACTTCAAAGCTCGCATATTTTGAAACAATTTTGGATGAGTCTCAGAATAGTGTGTTGGAAATGCAATGTCGAAAATTTAGCTTATTTTAACCGCCAAACATTAATTCACATTCATGCACCAGTGTGAACGGCACTGGGAGCAAGGGTGAAGCGTCTTGTGGCAGTAACTAGGATGGCGAAAGCTGGAATCAAACCTGGAAACTTCAAGTTGCTGGCATCCTCTGTGCCACGTTGTCCACATTTTTAAAATTCATATATTATATCATATAGTTTTTTATGAAGTTTCCCCCGCTAATTTTGCCACTAATTCTCATTCTGTCTCATCACTTCTTTCTCTGTCACTCTAGGCTCTGGCGTAGTTGCAGATGTGTTGCATCATTTGCTTTTGTGTTTTTGGGAGCGTTCCAAGTAGACCGGAGGGTGCGTCAACCAGAAAACATTGTGTAGAAAAGGAAAAATTACCTACTGGCCCAGTCATGTTTTGCTTTATTGTGGGGGACAGAAAAACAAGCCCAAGTAAGCAACCACATGTTAAAAAACAAGCCCTAAAAACACAAACCGCGACTTAAAAACTTTGCAAGTGACTTTAGAAAAAAAGTTGCTTGTAATACGCAGACTTGGCAAAACTAGTGTTGTCCCGATACCAATATTTTAGTACCAGTAGCGGTAACAAAATGTATTTCGATACTTTTCGGTACTTTTCTAAATAAGGGAGACCACCAAAAAATGGCTTTATTGGCTTTATTTTAACGAAAAATCGTACGGTACATTAAACATATGTTTCTTATTGCAATCGAAGAACAATTTTGTCCTTAAATAAAATAGTGAATATACAAGACAACTTGTCTTTTAGTAGTAAGTAAGCAAAAAAAAGGCTCCTAATTTGTCTGCTGGCGTATGCAGTAACATATTGTGTAATTTCTCATTCTATTTTGTCAAAATTATGAGGGACAAGCTGTAAAAATTGATTATTAATCTACTTATTTATTTACTGTTAATATCTGGTTATTTTGTCTTTTATCATGTTCTATCTACAATTCTGTTCAAATGCAATAATCACTTATAAAAAAATTAAAAAAGATTTTGTGACGGTAAAAAATATTGATGTAATTATAGTAGTATTGACTAGATACGCTCCTGTACTTGGTATCATTACAGTGTTTGTCAGGTGTAAATCCACCCATGGCATTTGTTTACATTCAGGGTGCTGGCTTGCTATCGTATCCTCCTACGGTGTGTAGTGAAGCATGTTTAGCTATTCCTCGTCCTGCAGGGATGATATTTGTAGGAAACGTACTTTATTTGTTACCATGGAGGCGAGGATTAGTGATTTAGAAGTAGCTAAAACACTGCAGACTGCAAATGGACGTTCGCCGCTAGCTAACTAGCCATGTCTTAAAGTACCTCTTCCTGAGGGTGTTTCAGTGTTATAGCTTCACCTTTATTGTTGGTTTTTAGACCAAAATGCGTCCGTTCTCCCTTCTCTGTCTACACACTGTGTCTGCTTGTAAGTACCCCGTGATTGTGCGCTGCCGAACATGTTCCTCAGCTCGCAAAACCAGCAATGTCATGACGTGACGACGTGCCGTCATGCCCGGGAACCGGTACTTTTCAAACAGAGTACAGTACCGTTTTTTATTCATTAGTACTGCGATACTATACCAGTAGGGATGATGTTTGATAAGAAATTATCGAATTGGAGCCTATTATCGAATCCTGTTATCGAACCGATTCCTTATCGATTCTCTTATTGAGTCCAGGTAGGTAGTTGTATATGGAAAAAAACACACAATATTTGGTTTAACAAATCACTTCACATTCTCTACTGCTCGCTACTATAGTATTACCATATCTGAGTTATTGTGCAGAAATTTGGGGAAATAACTACAAATGTGCGCTACATTCGTTAACCGTGTTCCAAAAAAGATCAATTAGACTGATACATTATGTTGGATATAGAGAACATACAAACACTTTATTTATTGAGTCAAAAATATTAAAGTTCGATGATTTGGTAAAATTGCAAACAGCTAAAATGATGTGGAATTAAATGATGGAATGGATTAAGTAAAGAAGTTAAACATTGTACTGATATGATCCATGTTCAAATGAATAGTGCTTACAAAGTACAAAGAAGAAGAATTATGAGAAATACTTTCAACCTTATTGAAAATAAGATATTCTTCATCTCAGTATATTAATAATGACTGACTGAATTAATTAATTACATAATACAAAACTGTTGTATATACTAATTCACAGATATTTTATTATAAAAAGGTCAGTAAATGATATATATTTGTCGGATCATGTTTTGTTTAGTTATGTTCTGTTAGTTTTGGACTTCCTTTGTTCTTTTGTGCACTTCGGGGGTTTGTTTTAGTCACCATGGTTACTTATGATTTCCACCTGCCTTGTACGCGCACCTGTTGCTCATCAGAGACTCTATTTAAGCCTGCCTTTTCCGGTCACTAGTCGTGGCTTCATTGTTTGCATTTGCAACAGTTACAGTACGTTGGCATTCTGGTTTTCGAGCGCATGATTCCTGTGCTAAGTTACCTTAGCTTCTAGTATTCCTGTGCTAAGTAAGTTTTTGCTTTAGCTTCTCGTGCGAACGGCACGCTTTCCTTTTGTTTCGTTTCTGTCTGTTGTAATGTGTAGGATTTATGAGAAATAAATCATCTCCTACATGCACGCTTTCGTCCGGAGCTGTCAGTTTTGCGTCCTGGAAGAACGAACCGCTGCACCCCACCGTGACAAATGACTGAGCTACGTGACGTAATTTCTTGTGATGTTCTACGGGGCATTTGTTGTCGGCACGGGATCCGTTCCCAGGGATTCGAATAAAGAACCAACTCTTTTTCTTTACTATAGTGGTCTTGAGAACGGGTACCGGTTCTCAAAAAGGGATTCGAGTCCGAGGACTCGGTTCTTTTCTTATCGAACAACAGGGAAAACCGGGTTCGAGCATCCCTATATACCAGTACCGGTATACCGTACTACCCTAGGCAACACTGCTGCTGCTGGCAGCTAGGAACTCCGATGATTATTCAACTCACAGCGACAGTGGATGACAATAAGTTTGGTCTTGTGGAGAGAACGACCTACCAGGGCTGCGAAGCTAAACTTACCAATTTACCTTTGTTTCTTTGTCTATTTATGCTGTCTATTACTTCCTGGGACTCAACATCAGCTGGATTGCTGCTTCTTTTCCACCGCTACAGTATGGACTGTAGGTCACACAGGACGCACATTAATGGTGCGATAAAAGAATAGTGTAGCAAAATGAAACTTTTGTTAACTTGTTATTGTTTCGGTTACTTTGATAGCCCTAATTAAAACACATACAAACTTCATTCAGCAAAAATAAGTGGAAACATTTTTGTCTGTCTGGATTATTCCAGCCCAGAATTGCAGTAAGTTGCTCTTTTGCCAGACGACTGGTAGTGACCTTCCAGTCTTTTCACTGGCGTCTCCAAATCAAAAAGTTGGTTCCGTTGTCTAGATTGCACTGGAGGAGTGCCTCGAATAGCCCATAAAAAGTGGTGCATCTTATAGTTGTGTGCTGCATGTTTCACAACATAACAAAACACCACATGTGGCAGCATGATGCCGTGGATGTGCACTAAATCTCCATCGTGACAACTGGTTGTATATGTGAAAACCCCGACTTCAATTGAATCACCAAATTTACTCTGTTTTTAGTCAGGCACGACAAAGATACATATCTGTTTTGTTGGGTGTAAAGATTTCTATATAAGAAATGTACATGGATTTGATTACTGTACTTTCAGGACTATAAGGCGCACTTAAAATCTTTTTTTTCTCTCAAAACTCGATAGTGCGCCTTATAACCCGGTGCACCTCATGTAAGGAATAAGTTTGGTTGCGCTTACCCACCTCAAAGCAATTTTATTTGGTACATGGTGTAATGGTAAGTGTGACCAGTAGATGGCAGTCAAACATAAGAGATAAGTGTAGGCTGCACCGTTTGATGTGCTTCAACATACAAGTATTATGATGGTGTGTGTATAATGTAAGACATATTATCTGGCGTTTTGTTTCGCAATATTATGCAAAAGCAACTTTTCTTACCTTCTGGTATCTGCTGATCTGTATTTGGGATCTGCATGAATCCTGAAAAATTGCACGTGTCCGCCTTTGTAGTCTGTGCCGACAACATAGTTGATAAGCTACTTCTTTTTCTCTATCTTCTTGTTATGGGACATTCATCCTCCGCTGTTGCCATTTGTAATATAAAATATTACTGTGTGGTATGGTATTTTTTTTAATTTTTGTATTTTTTTTTGTCATAAAAAATACAATCATGTGTGCTTACGGACTGTATCCCTGCAGACTGTATTGATCTATATTGATATATAATGTAGGAACCAGAAATATTAATAGCAGAAAGAAACAACCCTTTTGTGCGAATGAGTGTGAATGAGTATAAATGGGGGAGAGAGGTTTTTTGGGTTAATGCACTAAGTGTATCTTGTTTTTTATGTTGATTTAATAAAACAATAAAAAATAAAATACTTCTTTCTTTTTTTTTCACGTTGAAATAATCAATTTTGGATTCTGACGTTGATGGACATTTTGGTCATTTTCCAACCAATATTTGACAACGCAAATACAACGTTGAAACATGCTTTTTGACAACGTTTATTCAATGTCAGATTGTGACGTTGATTTCGCCTTTGAAATTCGGTCATTTCCCAACCAACAACGTAGATCTAACGGTAGACATTAACTTTGTCTCAATTTACATTGTCTCAATTTTAAAACGTTGTTTCAATGTCGGTTTTTAAAGGACATGTATGTATAATCAACATTGTATCAATGTCTTGTGCCTGCTGGAAATCCATGCCATATTTTTTTCATTCTTTATCTATACATGCGCAATATGTATTATTCATTATTAATTTTTTGTTTTTCATTACGTTTTACTTTTGTTACTGAATGTAAAAATCTGCACTGCAACCACATAATGTCTCCATCACGGGATAAAAAAAATTATATTTAAAAAAATCTAACCTGTACTAACAAATTAGCAACACTAGCATAGCTATGTTGGCCAGGGACCGATTTAATGTAGGCATTATTTTCACGGTCCGGCCTTCCACATGTGGCAGATTAATACAGCAAAAATAAGTGTAATAAAAATACAACCCACCATAACGCTGAATTAGTGGGAGCCCTGGGCTTGTTTCTGTGTGATGAGATGGTCCCCGGCAGGTTGACGGTATATGCACCCGGGGACTGCAGATGGAAATTAGCCTTTGGCTACAATCTGGCACATTTACATATTATATGTTCATTAATGTGCAATGTATCATGTAACAAAGCTATAACAAATATAACAAATGGCGACTTCCATCGGGAGTTTTATTATACATCTATGAACAAGCTTATTGGTGTGCACTGCAAATTATTTGCCACTTGCCAAGATTTAACATTTTTTTCCCATAAATTTTCCGAATTTTGAGAGTGTTCTACCTGTTTTTGTCTTTGACTAATCCTAATTTTAGCATGAATAGTTATATTTTTTCTAGTCTAGTTTCAATTTTTTTAAAGATATTTTAGTTTTACCCCCACTAAGATTTTGCAAAATCTCAAGGATGCTCAGTTTAAGAATTGCAAATTGAATAATGCTTGTTTTCAGAATAAAATACTTAATTATATCTTTAAAGTTGTGCTGATTTCTCGATATACAAATAATACTAAATGACTAGATGAGGCAATTCCTGAAGGAATTGCGTGTCAATGCTCCAATGCTGACGTTTAACTGAAATCCTGGATTTTTTTTTAGAATTGTTGAAGTAGAGGACACAATTCCCAAACAGGCTGAATATTTTGAAGTTGGAACAATTTGAATCAGATTAAAAATGTGGGAGTTGTGGAATGGTTAAAAAAAACCCTGAATGGTCTAAATAAGTTGAAATGGTTGGTGTTGGAATTTTTGTTGAAGTAGTAACATGTTGAATTGAGAAAGGGTATTACGGAATTCCTGGAATTTCGGGAAACCGAGAATTTTTCCAGTTCAAAAAACAACTTCGTTTTTTTTTCTAATTAAGAGGAATGTTTTGACGGTGGAATGATTGAAATGTGTTGAAAAATGTGGAAAGAGTAGTTGCCAGAAAAAAGGGTGGAAATAGGGCTTTGGAAAACCAGGAAATCTGGAAAATCCTGGAATTTTGTTTGAACTTGGAAAAAGGAGAGTTTGAATTTCCAGGATGGTGGAATGTGTTGATGGTGCAATGGTTTGAATCGGTTGAAAAATGTGTAAATGGTGGAAGTTTGAAAAAAGGCCTATTAATTTTGAATGAGAAAAATGTCCTGGAAAACCTGGAATTCTGGCAAATCTGGGAATTTTTGGAATTTGTCAAGGGAATTCCCTAATAGGTTGAACAGTTTAAAGTTGGAACGGTTTGAATCGGGTGAAAAATGTGGAAGGTTGAGCGTGCCAAAATTTGGAAAAGAAGAAGAAGAAGTTTAATACATAGATGAATTTTGGTGTAGAAAACCATATGCTCCAAAGCATTCACACAATTAATTTAGGATGTCTAATCAAGTAAAATTATCTGTCCATGCAGCAAATTAAATTAACTAGTTTTTAGTTGTTTTTTTCCCTAAAATCTAGTGTTTTTTTCTTAAATGTAGACAGCTTTTTTTACCAGTGTGTCTAGTGGGACAGGCAAAAATTAAGTTGGGGAAAATGCGGTTGTTTATAAATGATTTAATGCTTCTGTGCGCCCGGTAGCAAATGTGTCATGGACGGGTGGTTGGGGACCATTGAGCTGCAGTGCTAAAATTACACTCACATTTTAACTGCAACATCATGCTAGGTTAGTCTATTCGATGAAGAAAACACAAAACTTGTTGACCAAAAAGAAGTTTGCAAAGATTCATTTGTAGGATTTATTTTAAGATGTGTAGCGAAGCCAAATCCAGAACTTCAAAAAAGTTTGGCCCTCTGAAGGAAATAATAGGTTGACCTTTGTGTCTCATAAAAGGGTACGACCGCATGTGCTCCTTCAACTTGTTTATTTGAGTTTTTTCTTTCCTGTAGTGACATTGGTAAAATGGTAACAGTTTGAAAAGCTGCTAACAGGCACAGTGTCCAAATGTTCCAGAGCCTTGTTGACATGGTGTAATAGACGCTGATGCAGACACAAGCAGCGTCTCCATAGTACATGTCATGATGACATGATGCTGTGTGTAGAGAGGATAGAATGCTAATAACAAGAGATCACATTATAACATTGAAGACTCTACCTATTATTTGTAAACTATGATAAACAATTACCCCATGTTGTCTGTTTTTTTTTTAGGTACCGACCCGTGATGGCTGAGCGGTGAATGATATCTGATTGCATTGTGTGGTCAGTGTTGCAAGGACACTAGGCAATTATTTTTGATTTATCTACTCGGACAAATGCAGGACGACTGAGAAGAGAGACAGATTTAACCTCAGGTTTGTGTCCTCATTATCAAAACTCTCAATACTGCTTGCGTACACCAGGGCTATTCAACTACGTCATAAGGACTTTTCAAGAGCCCAAGGGCTCAGAGGCCGGACATAGAAAAGCGGATGTTTCATCAGAAAGTGCCTCCGCAGGTTATATTTCTTTGAGACAGGGTTTACGTAATTGCAAAGTAAACACATCGGTATTCACACTGCACTGTCAATAAAATCATTATACTCCCCTCGCTACTCGTTTCCAGCATGTGAAGCTAGTTAACAGCATGAAGAAACAGAAGCTCCAGAAGTTTTGTTGAGGATTGCTGTTCCTTCTTTTGAATTATTTTCCTTCCTCAGTTTTATTTCTTTACACTTCTTCCTAAAATAAACATAACAAAAGTATAACGTCCATTGTGTATTTCACATAAATAATGTACGTTGTGTATTTTACATTAATAAAATAGAAGCTTTCGTGTTAATACATTCAGACAATAAACTACAGATGTTTACGCATATAGAAATTAAACAACATCCACATCCAGCATTGGACACACTGTATGTGTCTGTGACTCATCACTACTAAACCTAAGGTGTAGCCTCCTTTGTTGGCGTGTTATCCTTTTACTCCTCTTTGTTTCACTGCAGCCATTTGCTAATATCAAAAAAAGTTCATTTTATGTCCCATTAATGTACACTCGGCACCCCATCTTGACAAAAAAAAACAGAAATGTAAAAAATGTTGCAAATGTATAAAAACTTTAAAATCACATTTACATAAGTATTCAGACTCTCTGCTCAATACTTTGTTGAATACGATGCCACAAGCTTGGCAAATCTATCTTTGAGCTGTTTCACACATTCCTCTTTGCAGCTCAAGCTCCATCATGTTGGATGGAAGCGTTGGTTTTCATCCAGGATGTCTCTGTACATTGTTACATTTCAGTGGCGGGCCGTGCATTTCTCACCTAGGCCTTCAGTGATGTCCTACTTAGTCCGACTTCACCTCTCAAAATACCGTAATTTATGTCACCACATGGACACGGCTGGAGATACTATACAGAAACCCACTTGCACACTCCTGGTCATTGAAACCCCTCAAAAGTGTACAAAACGGTCTATTTTTCATTTAACATTCAATAAACCAGCTTCAGCAATTAAAACATATCTTACGTGGTACTGTCAAAATTAAAATAATTGTATAAAACAAATGAAACATGAAAAAATTAAGAAATAAAATATTTGAACTCACAATTTGTAGCACCCATTCGACGCCGTATAAGCCAGTGGTACCGCTCATAGTTGGTCGTAGTCGGTTGATTCGTGTGAAAGTCGGGGGCAAACCATTTCTCCGCCGCGATAGCTTCTCTTCTCTGTAGTTTCTCTTAAGTATCCTTCTTGAAAATGGCCTTGCAAATATATATCTGCCACCTCATCAACATGTTGCTCTCCTTCTTTGTCAGTACCAGTGAGTTTTCTGTGGCTTTCTATGGCTTCGGTGCCGCTTCCTGCTTTCGCAACTTGTGATTAGATACTCACTTGGTATCCAATCACAGCGTAAGGCCAGCTAGAAGGCCTTACTGACAACAACTCGTGATCTGATTGGCTATCGCAATTGTCTATCAACTGTATGTGTCCGTTCACTTACAGTGCACAGACGCCTGCATTGTTGATTCTGAAAGCCCCGGGCAAATTTCGTACAGCATGGCAACATAAGCTAGCTGAATTCTGATTGGATACAAACTCTAACCTAAACACAACAGTACTGGAAAAAGCATACTATGACATGAAGAGAATATGAATAATTTTAGATATTTAGGGAAAGTAAATTAAAAAATAATTTTATCTTTAATTATGATCATGATTTCTGGTTATGTAAGGCCAGCAGAGAAGGCCTTGCTGGCCCTGACGGCACACCACTGGTAAAATACTACCTGGCATGTTGTGCATTCCTTATTGGTCTGCATAAGTGATACATTATCCACACCTAGTTTCCCAGTTCCTATCCCATCCCCACAGCATGATGCTGCCAACACAATGCTTCACTGTCGGGATGGTGTTGGCCTGGTGATGAGAGGTACCTGGTTTCCTCCAAACATGACGCTTGGCATTCACGCCAAAGAGCTCCAGCTTCGCCTCATCTGACCAGAGAATTTTGTTTCTTATAGTCTGAGAGTCTTTCAGGTGCATTTTGGCAAATGTTTTACCAAGAAATGGCTTCTGTCCGGCCACTCTACCATACAGATCTGATTGGTGGTTTGCTGCAGAGATGGTTGTCCTTCTGGAAGGTTCTTTTCTCTCCACAGAGGAATGTTGTAGCTCTGACTTTTGCATTGATTGCCGATTCATCTTATGTTCCGCGAGTCCAGTTCAAAAAACTTGTGAGAGACTCACATTTTTGCAGCAGATTCCTAAAAACACTAGTGTGCTGTCATAGATATGATCTTTAACTAGCTTTTTTGCAGAAGGTCCTTTAGTACAGTAGAATGCTCCTGTAACTCGGACAAAATAAATTGACCATAATCAAATGTCTACTGTGCAGGACGCTGGTTCTCTGGAATATACAAAATAAGACTGACCCCTCAGTCCTTAGTTTTCTGAACAAAATTTAAATGAATATCCCAAGTCTGACCAAAACCAAAGTAAATGCGATGTTAAGAAGAGTCATAAACAAAAACATTGTCAGGTAACAATCTGACAACAGGACCTCCTTTTAGAACAAAAAATGCAAGCATGTAGAAGCTGGACTAACTGGTTCGTATGCTGTGTAGCATTCTTGATTAACTACATTGGCGGATAAATCATAGAAGTGGTCGGAATTCTACTTCAGACTTCATAGGAGTTGTGTTACACGTATCTATTCCCTGAAAGCCTGTGTTTCAAGAGGCTGTGTTGTTGTTGTTTTCACGCCCCCATCGATTAGATATGCAGCGCACATGTACGGCACATACTTAGGTAAAATAGATGACATTGCCGGTGTGCAACGCATCTATCATTTCTGCCTATGATTAATAGTTGTCCTGGGGATGCTGCTCAGCAATGAAGAGGAAGGGGGGGGGGGGGGGGGGGGGTGAAGTGAGTGATGTGAAGGAGGAGAAAGAGAGAGGAAAAGCAGCACAGAGGAGAAAGAGACAAGGAGAACAGTTGTGTTACAAACTGGAGCCCCAAAAGCACCTGCACAATTTAATGACAACACTGTACCAACAAACATAATAATGCTAATTTTGTATTGACAACATGTTGCAAGGTATCATTGAGGGAGCTGCTGGTTACCTTATTTAGTTTCTTTATGAGCTAACCAAAATATTGGTAACGGTACCCAGTTTGATGCAGTTCACTACTGCAAACTACAATACCCATTATTACTCTTATTAAATATATAAAAGGCTTTTATGATACAGCTCTTGCGTTGGATCTCGTTATGGAGTTCCTGGTGTATGTTTATGTACAGTAGATTTTTATAGTTTAATTATTGGCTTTTAATTTGCAGATCCTATTAGTGTTACCACCCTGTGCTGATGAAGATGGCACAGCATTGAAAGTGAAAAAAATAAATATTAATATTAATAATAATAATAACTCTGCATTAAAATAATAATAAGAATAACAACAACAAACGATAATAATAATAGTGAATAATAATAATAATAATAAAACAATGGAATGTATTGTAATAGTGACACAGAGAAAATATATAATAATACATAAAAATCATATACTATATATATATATATATATATATATATATATAATTTTTTTTTTTTAAATGATAAATTAAATAATTATATACAGTACTTTGATTATGTATTTTTATATTCATTTTTATTATCATTATTATGATGATTATTATTAATATCATTTTTATAAGATATACAAGATGTCCCAAAATGGCACGAAATATGAATACAACATGATACAATAAGAATATAATGTAATATTGCATAATATAATAGTGTATTACATAATATAATATAATATAAAATAACGTAACATAATATAATATCCATCCATTTTCTACCGCTTGTCATAATCCATTCATCCATCCATTTTCTACCGCTTGTCCCTTTAATATAATATAATATTAGTATAACCTAATATAATATAATATTAGTATAACCTAATGTAATATAACAATTATGTCCAAAATAATGTACATTCTAACCTGAGAAAGGCGAAGTGGATTTTGCAATCTTAGCTGAAGTTAAAAGGAGAATAAAAGCGTGCCGGAAAGCCAAAGTCATTGTCATGTCATTGCATGGGGAGGGGAGGGTCATGTCAATGATCTCTGACCTCCGGCTAACTGAAACCTGCACTTCAGTGTTGTCTCAGCATCAAACATTTTAATAATTGAACCCTAATTTGCGCATGTTGGGGTTTCTTTTATGTGTATTTTTGAGTGGTCATTTGACCTTTTTGTGTTTAAATTTGCAAGCAAATGCTTAACACATTGTTAAGCCAGCTTGTGTGTCGTTTGCCATCATGTAAATTGAAGCGCACCGTCATGAAAATGAGTAAAATTCTAATCATTGTTAGAGGGGGTCGCTCACATAGGGTGTACGTGTGTGTCCATTTACTATTAACCACGCTCGTGTGTTAGAGTGAGTGCGTGCCATCTGCTCTTGTGTCGAGACGGTTAACGGCAAACAAAGGACACAATGCAAATAATGTAAATAGCCTTCTCTCTTAGCTGTCTCTATGACACAAGTCACTGTTATCTGGCGTGTGTCTATGTGCATAATAATCGTGTGTATGCTAATAAGGAGCCTCGTGGATATGTAGGTCACGCCAGTCTATTTTCTGCAGGGGTTTACGCCCCCTTCCCTGCTAACATGTGCCGACACACAAAGCGCAAACTGAAATGAAAATTATAAAATCCCCAGTCACTTCTTTAGATCACCTGTTTCCAGTTTGGAGCACGGTCGTGTGAAGCTTGTGGAAGAGTGGAGGGATGCTACACTCTCAGCAGGGTGTATCTCTCCTATAACGCCTTGGTAGCACCTCGCCACGCTCACGTTTTAACGCTCTTGCTGCGGCGTGGCTCTGATTTTTATATTGTTGCCTCTCCTCAGTGGCGCCAAAAGCTCATGTGTGTTGTCCCTGTTGACGTTTGTAAGACTTTTTAAGGTGCTGGAAGAAATATTTGTGCTGGAAACTCATTCAGGAAGATGCTAAAGTGAAAGGGAGAGTGGAAAAGAAGGAGATAAACAACAGTATTTGTTCAAATGGCTGCCAGGGGGGTTTGTTTAGTATGTGGCAAGCTCGCTCGGTTGATTGGTCGACAGAATTGTTCCTTCAATGAAAAATAATTGTTTTATTACTGGTTCTGAAGGAGGTACTAATTGTTGTCATATTTCCCGTCAGCTATAACAAATTGTCATCAGTAGCCCCTTACAAACAGCCCTTTTTTTCGGCTTCCGTAGTATCACATTGTGTAAAAGAGGCGGGACGCCATCTGGGTTAAAGGAAAGAACTAAAAGCCAGGACAGCGGTAGGCATGGGTACCTTTCTACCGCTTTTCATAATAAAATATAATATAATATTAGTATAACCTAACGTAATATAACAATTACATTGTGTAATAATAATTTGTGTGTGTATATATATATATGTATGTATGTATGTATATATATATATATATATATATATATATATATATATATATACATATATATATATATACATATATATATATATATATATATATATGTATGTATATACATATACTGTCTATATATGTATTTATATATATATGTGTGTGTATATGTATATATATATATATCGTTGTGGTTTATCCGTTATACAGTGCTCAATACCGGGGTAGAGCGGAATATACGTTAGGTCAGGAAAAAACACAGAGGCTATATCATCCCTACAAGCCTGTTTTCCCCCACGAGCAGGGAAACCTGTGAAACAGGCTTGTAGGGATGATATAGCCTCCATATCTTTTTCTTGACCTAACGTATGTATATTTGTGTATATATATATGTATGTATGTACGCATGTACGTATGTATGTACGTACGTACCTACCAATTCCCAGTACATGGGAATCGATACTGGTACTGAACGGTAACATTTTTTAGGTACTTTTGTTTGTTTATGTGTTAATACAAATTAATTGTTTAATAGTAAAACATTTTTTATTTAACCTTTAACAAAATAAAAATGTTGGTTCATCCTTTGGTCCCAAAATATATATAAAGATATATTTAGTTTTTGCCATAACAGTATTGCATAATGTACATATCCTGATGATGATGATGATGATGATGGACCTACAGTACATGAACCAAATCCAAGCTTGGTAATGATATACAGTGAACCTCCATTTATGAACTTCAACAGAGTTCATAAATAGAAAAGTTTGTATATTTAAGCAAATTTCTCCATAAGAAACAATGTTAACAGGATTAATCGGCAAAAGTCCATATCTTATTTTCCGGACCATAGGGCGCACCAAATGATAAGGCGCACTGCCGATGAATGGTCTATTTTTTTTAGCGCTTTCATGGCGAGTTTACTGACAGATATAAGTAAGAACTTTACACTACTTTATATTAGAAATGGCATCAGCGGAGGATGAATGTCCCATAACAAGAAGATAGAGAAAAAGAAGAAGCTTATCGACTACGTTGTCGGCACAGACTAAAAAGACGGACACGCGCAATTTTTCAGGCATTTTGCAGATCCCAAGTACAGATCAGCAGGTACCAGAAGGTAAGAAAAGTTGCTTCTACATAATATTGCGAAACAAAACGCCAGATAATATGTCTTACCTTATACACACACCATAATAATACTCGTATGTTGAAGCACAGTACAATCCATCAAGCGGTGCGGCTTCATAGCTTACCAAAGTCGTACTAAAACATTTTGATAGATTTTTGAGCTTTTTGAGATTTTTGTGTAATGTTCTACATTTTCAATGGAACATATAAAATGTTGGTGTTGTTTACTTGAGTCATATTGCCATCATTGTGCAGTCTACACGGTCACTCTTATCATTACACCATGTATCAAATAAATTTGCTTCGGGGTCGGTAAGCAAAACCCGAATTGTTCCGTACATTAGGCACTTATAAGGCGCACTGTCGAGTTTTAAGGAAAAAAAAAAAGATTTTAAGTGCGCCTTATAGTCTGAAAAATACGGTAATTTAGTAAAAGTTTGTACACTTTGAACTAGGAATATAGGTATATCGGTACTAATAAATTCCCACCGTACTAATGAATTAAAAAAGGTACAATATTGCACTTGAAAAATACAGGTACTTTTTTATTTAATGCGCCGGCTGTTTACTTGCCAAGGCGCATGTCACGAGTCAACATTAACACAGAAACAATGTGGAGACAGAAGAGGGAGAATAGATGTATTTGGCCATTAAAACTAACAATAAAGTTGAAGCTATAAACACGGAAGCGCTCTAAAACATAACTCACTCGCTCGCTGCTAGCAGCTAGCTAGTAGCTAGCGACTAACGTCAGTCCACTAAATGTTATGGCTACTTCTCAATCGCTAATCCTCGCCGCCATGGCAACTAAGTCAATTTTCTCACAAGTATCATCCCTCCAGGACGAGGAATAGCCAAACATGCTTCACCACACTATAGGAGGATACAATAGCTGACTGCTATCAACAAGCTAACGCTCCTGAATGTAAACAATGGCTGGATCTACACAAATATCGACTGTATGTACCTTTCAGCATTAATGGTGCCTTCACAGATGTGTATGTTACCCATGTCTTGGGCACTAATACACCCCCATACCATCACAGATGCTGGCTTTTCAACTTTGCGCCTATAACAGTCCGGATGGTTCTTTTCTTCTTTGGTCTGGAGGACACGACGTCCACAGTTTCCAAAATCAATTTGAAATGTGGACTTGTCAGTCCACAGAGCACTTTTCCACTTTGCATCAATCCATCTTAGATGAGCTCGGGCCCAGCAAAGTCTGGGGCGTTTCTGGGTGTTGTTGATAAATGGCTTTGGCTTTGCATAGTAGAGTTTTAACTTGCACTTACAGATGTAGAGACCAACAGTAGTTACTGACAGTGGTCTTCTGAAGTGTTCCTTAGCCTTTACACACTGATGTAGCTTTTTGATGCAGTACTGCCTGAGGGATTGAAGGTCTGTAATATCATCTTTTATGTGCAGTGATTTCTCCAGATTCTCTGAACCTTTTGATGGTAAAATCCCTAAATTCCTTGCAATAGCTCATTGAGAAATGTTGTTCTTAAACTGTTCGACAATTTGCTAACACATTTGTTCACAAAGTGGTGACCCTCGCCCATACTTGCCAACCTTGAGACCTCCGATTTCGGGAGGTGGGGGGTGGGGGGCGTGGTCGGGGGTGGGTAAGAAATACTTGACTTTCAGTGAATTCTAGCAATATATATATTTTATTACACACATATATATATATATATATATATATATATATATATATATATATATATATATATATATATATATATATATAAATAAAAGAAATACTTGAATTTCAGTGTTCATTTATTTACACATATACACACACATAACACTCATCTACTCATTGTTGAGTTAAGGGTTGAATTGTCAAAATCAATAAGAAAACGAGAGCTCTAATTTGGGAGTCTGAATTAGAATCAGAAGTTCCTATATAAACATTGCGCACTCACGTCGCCTTTTTGCATTGATTACTGCAGCTGTGCACTGGATTCATTCACAAATACAAACTACAACTCACAAACACTTTAGAGTTAGGCTCCACCATCAGAATGTGTACTTAAACTTATAAAGATCACATGGATATTATTCAGTGAGTTGATTCACCAAAACTAACCTGTTATACAGGAGGAAAAAGCACACAGGACGTTTCAATTGTTCACAGACTGGTCGCGCTCATCAGAATGACAAGACACTTCCGGTCTGCAGCTGATAGCATTCAATTGGGAAGAAACGCCCTACTGCCCCCTACTGACCAATGTGAATACTGATAAATGTGTAATGACAGCTCCAAAAACGAATTCAAACCACAAAATAAAATAAATAAATCAACACAAAAATGTGACACATTATGGGTGGGTCACATATTCATGTACAGTAGATGGCAGTATTGTCCTGTTTAAAAGTGTCACAACATTGCAGTTTACGGCAGACGAACTGCTTTACGGTAGGTAGATGAAAACTTGACTGCTGTTGTTGTGTGTTGTTACCGCGCTGGGAGGACGTTAATGAAACTGCCTAACAATAAACCCACATAAGAAACCAAGAACTCGCCATCGATCATTAGCTGTTTATAATATGGGAAAGCGGATGTGTGAACAGGCTGTCAACACGTCACTCAGGTCCGCATGGAGCTGGAGGGGGCGTGGCCTCCAGCTCCGCCTGAATTTCGGGAGATTTTCGGGAGAAAATTTGTCCCTGGAGGTTTTCGGGAGAGGCGCTGAATTTCGGGAGTCTCCCGGAAAATCCGTGAGGGTTGGCAAGTATGCCCTCGCCCCATCCTTGTTTGTGAATGACTGAGCATTTCATGGAAACTGCTTTTTTGCCACTTGTGCCAGCTTTTTTGAAACATGTTGCAGGCATCAAATTCCAAATGAGCTTATATTTGAAAAAAATACCAAAGTTTACCAGTTCGAACGTTAAGTATCTTGTCTTTGCACTCTATTCAATTGAATATAGGTTGAAAAGGATTTGCAAATCATTCCTTACAATATGAAGGTCCTGAGTAGTCCTGAGTTCAATCCCGGGCTCGGGATCTTTCTGTGTGGAGTTTGCATGTTCTCCCCGTGACTGCGGGGGTTCCCTCCGGGTACTCCGGCTTCCTCCCACCTCCAAAGACATGCACCTGGGGATAGGTTGATTGGCAACACTAAAATTGGCCCTAGTGTGTGAATGCGAGTGTGAATGTTGTCTGTCTATCTGTGTTGGCCCTGCGATGAGGTGGCGACTTGTCCAGGGTGTACCCCGCCTTCCGCCCGAATGCAGCTGAGATAGGCTCCGGCACCCCCCGCGACCCCAAAAGGGACAAGCGGTAGAAAATGGATGGATGGATGTATTCTGTTTTTATTTACGATTTACACAACGTGCCAACTTCACTGGTTTTGGGTTTTGTATATGTCTTATCATTTCATCAGTGGTTAATTTGGTCCCAAAATAATGTTGACAATAATAGCGTTTATCGGCAATAGATTGTAGGTCAATATATCGTCCAGCACAATTTGTTATCGACCCAAGCCTCGTCTAAAGTTTGTACACAGAAATGTGTGTGTAATAGGGGTTCATAAATCAAGGTTCCAATGGAAAGAATAAATAGAAATACTACTCTTCTGACAAGATAGGCAGATGTCAATATATCATATCCCACCGTGGAATATTTTGGTCAAATGTCTTCTGGCTCTTCTCTTCTCCCACCATCACCACTATTTCCCATTCAGCCGGCGAAGGCGTGAAGAGTGTTAAGAATGGCTGCTCGCCCTCTCGCCGCCCGCTATTATTCATATGACTGAGCATCCACCCCGCCGTCGCTATCAAGCACCCATCCCGCGGTGGATGCACATCTCTAGCCATCATGTCAGCTCTTGTCCCTTTGTTGACCCCCCGTTTATGCGTCGACGGTGCGGCTGAAACAAAGCATGTATGTTATCTTTTTGCTACTTGCATGAGAAGGGACTGGTGTGTCTTTGTCTAATCCAGCACATATTACAGATGCTACTGTACACTCTTCAGGAGGGTTGGAATGGGTTAAACTATTCATGTGCGCAGTACAGTTACACACCACTACTACTTCAAGGTTAAATTAATACCTGTTTAACAGTGTTTACCAAAACTATACATTATTATCTGTGTAAAAGCAAAATTTTGCCGGTGCATGGACCCTTGTTTCTTCTACTCTATTTTGATTATTATTACCATGCCTGGGTTTTCATATACCCCAATTTTCAAATAATTCAGTTTTCTACAAAGATTTTCAAATGGATAGTGGTTCTTTTCAAATTTGGACACTAATGATATTTTTTTCCAGGGAGTCCCGTAGTCATGTTTATTATGTGAACGTTCATAGATAGCACACAGAAATATGAACAACAACAACTTTCTTTGCGGTGCAGCCGGATGTCAACATGCGCTCTTCACATTGGGCCCTATGTTCTTGTTTGCGCTGGAGTTCAGTTCAGTTGCGTTTCAGTTTCAGTTTATTTCAAACATGCATACGATACAATGGAATGCATCACATATTTCCAGTTGTTTCATTACAGCACGTTCAAAAAGGAGTAGGAAGAAGCTGAGTTTATTTAATCTTACCCCTTTTCATACCATAGCAATTTTATCCCATTTCCTTGTTCTCTGTAACAGAACAGTGAATAAATGATAAATAAATAATATACCATAGTAAGTAAACATATTAAATACATAAATAATCTAAAAAAAACAGAAAATGGTTCAAGATGTTCATCATAATTCTTGTTCTGTGTACTTTGTGAACACTTGTAGTTTGAACAGTCTCTTAAACTGAATCATATGGGTGCTTTCTTTGATTTCTTTGGTTAATCCATTCTATAATTTAATTCCACATACTAATATACTAAAGGTTTTAAGTGTTGTACGGGCATACAAATGTTTTAAATTTAATTTTCCTCTAAGGTTATATTTCTCCTCTTTTGTTGAGAGGAATTGTTGTACATTCTTGGTTAGCAGGTTATAGTTTGCTTTGTACATAATTTTAGCTGTTTGCAAATGCACCAAACAGTTGAATTTCAATAGTTTTGATTTAATAAAAAAAAGGGTTTGTATGTTCTCTATATCCATCATTATGTATTATTCTAATTGATCTTTTTTGTAAAACAGTTAGTGAATGAAGCACACATTTGTAGTTGTTTCCACACATTTCTGCACAATAACTCAGATATGGTAACACTAGCGAGCAGTAAAGAATATGAAGTGATTTTTGGTCTCGAACATGTTTTGCTTTATTCATTATTGATGTATTTCTGACTACCTTATGTTGAATATTTTTTCCATGAGATTTCCAGTTCATTTTATCATCTATTGTTACAAAAATGTGTTTTCTTTTACCCTTTCAATATCTACTGCGTCTATTTGTATTTATTTTTGACTTTCCCTTCTATTGTTACCAAATAGCATTATTTTTTTTTTACTGAGATCCAAAGTGTTTTTTTACGCGCTCAAAACTACGCACGTAGATTTCCGCCCGCGTAAGTGAGGCACAAGTGCGAAAGTCGTGCATGAAGGCAGGCTCGACACTAATAAGGCCGACTTCGCCATGATGACTTTTGTTTCGGCTGTGTGAAAATGATGGAACATGGGGTTTTCCTAAAACTTGTGGATGTTATTGAAAACAGCGAAAAGATAACACTTTAAATTTGGAAAGGTCGTATTCATCCAGGCCGCACTAAATGTTGTATTTGTGTCGTCATGGTGATGAAGTGTCCTCCTGGCTGCATGTAATCCGTAGACGAAACATTGTTTCACTTATCTCGTCTAGCCACCCTGATGTTACGTATGCTGTTCAGAGTTCTGTTTAGTACAACTGTTTGTGAAGCTCTGACGCATGGTCTTGCATTGACAGCTGTGTGTGTGTGTGTGCGTGTGTGTGTGTGTGTGTGTGTGTGTGTGTGTGTGTGCGTGTGCGTGTGCTTATATTTCTACCCTTCCTGAGACATCAACAAGGAAAAGTACCTTCCATATGAGGACCGTTGAACAAGTTAGGTCCGAAATCACGGTCCCAAAACGGAAAACTATTGCATCTAATAGAGAATGTCTCATTTGCACCCCTGGCGTGAAATCTATCAAAACTAGGGTGGTCCCAAAAAAGAAAGGATTTTTCAAATTGACTGTGTGTCGGTTTTAAAAGTGCTCCCCCTCTGGTCAACATACGAAATAACAAGTGTGTGTAAAAATTTTAAGTGCTCCCCCTCTGGCCAACATATGTAATAACAAGTGTGTGTAAGAAATTGAAATGCACCCCCTTTGGCCAAAATTAATGTAAAAAAAATAAATAAATATGTATATAGAGACATACTGTAATTAAATGATAAATGATAAATGGGTTGTACTTGTATAGCGCTTTTCTACCTTCAAGGTACTCAAAGCGCTTTGACACTACTTCCACATTTACCCATTCACACACACATTCACACACTGATGGAGGGAGCTGCCATGCAAGGCGCTAACCAGCACCCATCAGGAGCAAGGGTGAAGTGTCTTGCTCAGGACACAACGGACATGACGAGGTTGGTACTAGGTGGGGATTGAACCAGGGACCCTCGGGTCGCGCACGGCCATTCTTCCACTGCGCCACGCCGTCCCTAATAACTTGAAGTAAATAATGAAGATTTAAAAACAATTACAAACAAAATTCCCACAACCGAAAAATTAACTAAAAGCTTACCTCTTTTATATTTGCATAGTATGTATATATTATTAATGTTGTAAATATAAATCTTTATACATCTAGAAAGGGTGGTCCTAAAGAGGTAGGCATTTTTCGGAGGTCTCAAGAAGGTAACAAATACAAGAATTTGTGTGCGTGTGTGTTAGTCCGTGTGTGACTGCTGAGTTTGACATTACATTAAAATCAATCAAATCAATTGACTAAAATTGATTGCTGTATATATACTATAGCGCGCACTGGTATTTATGCCGTGCCCAACAAATCTTATAAGATTTTTTATTTTTTTTTTACATATATTTACTGCCCCGGACCAAAAGATTTTGTAAATGTTTATTTACATACCTTAATTGCTTCCAAACGGTGCCTGTAACATGGCAGAAAAACGGCTGATTAAACAAAACAGAAGTCATCATCATGGACCCACTTGCTGCGGAAGCTGGCTCTCCGATCAGCTAAACAGACTCAATAACTCCCTGGTGACGTTTTGGTGAATTTAAGAAACTGGAACAATACAAAAAGAATGCCATTGTAAGTTAATAATACTAACACAGACACCTGTAAACGCGTTTGTACATTGGCTAATGCTAATGACGCTAGCTTGATTATATTACGAGAACACATTAAAAAAATATGCATGACAACACTTCTACAGACATCACCCATGGGACGGTTTCATAAGTATTAATTGTTTTAGTTATATTGTAAAACTTACAAACAGTGCTTGGAGTGATAAATGATTAATCCTAGTAAGCAGACACTGTGACGGTGGTTATACGTCCGGTTCAAGCCACGAATCAGGAAGTACATTTTCAACCCTCAGCACCTGCGTGAGCAAACGCGTCCAAAAGATTGATTGATTGATTGATTGATTGAGACGTTTATTGACATCTTAAAGAATTGAATCCATGTAATGCTTTAAAAAGGCAAATGGATGGCACAAAAAGCCAAAAGACTTGTTTCCATTGTGGTCCATTAAATATTCATCACATTTGATACATTCAATAATAAAAGATATGTAACCTGTAACATGTTTATAAAAAATTACGTTCAATTTTTTTATAAATTATGTACATATACACAATATACATGTCAGGTGATTTGAAAAACAGTGTATACAAAAAAATGGGGGGGTATATACACTATGTACATGACACTTTGTACATGACTATGCACATGTTGACTCCAAGAGTGTGCAAAACAGAATGAGAAAATATATATACACTATAACCACATATAAACCTGTTTGATGCTTTGGAAAGTTGCTGGGGATCAATTTTGGTTCAGATCAGGTAGAGGTTGAGCTGAGCCATGATTTTATGGCAGTTTTAAGATTTAGTAGGGATGGGCGCCATAGCACAAACAATAACACACCTTTTCAGTGTCTCTGTCTGTGTTATATAAAAACTATTGGTTGAATATAAAACATTATGGACGTTAGTGAAGAAAAATCCATAAATTAACCGCACAGTTTAATAAGCCACAGGGTTCAAAGCGTGGGGAAAATGACGCCTAAAGTCCGGAAATTAAGGTAAATATTTCAGTTATTTTGCTTGCTATATTCTTGCCGGTCTATTCAGTAAAGGATTGTTGATGATCAGCTTCTCGTCTTTATTATAGCGTCTGATAAACGGTACGGTACTGTATATATTTTGTATTTAATATTTTCATAGTTCAATGATGCGCTCACGGTCCAGCTGAAATCAATGTATGCACTGAACGTCCCAGGATGTTCAAATATATGCGCGGTCACCTTGCGTTTTATGCTATGGTTGCGCTCTCTTTCTTTTTCACTTATATGCAGAGACACAGCAGGTAAATGATGACGAGTTGGATAGTTAATTCAGAGTGGAATTATGGTCTTTTTATCCTCATCTAAATGGATGTTTCCAGGTGTCTCCAAATGAAGTGATCAGAAGGGATTTAACAGCTTTATTTGACAGGAAGTCTATTTTACCATATTATTACGTGTGGCGTACACTGCATCCAAACTTCAAGTGCGATATAATGTTTCACCTCCACGGGGCGCTGGACTTATTGCAGCCTCAGAAGCGTGTAGGAGCAAAAGTACTTAAAGTTAAAGTACCAATGATAGTCACACACACACTAGGTGTGGCGAAATTATTATCTGCATTTGACCCATCGCCCTTGATCACCCCCTGGGAGGTGAAGGAAGCAGTGAGCAGTAGCGGTGGCCGCGCCCGGGAATAATTTTTGGTTTAAGTTGGTGGGTGAATACAGAGAAACCCAGATTTGAAAGGGAGCACCCACATTTTAAGGGTTGCTCCACTTTATCTCTTTTCAGCTGCTTTATAATCAAACACACCATCAGCAGCTTTATAATCATGTTTTAATGGATACATGTCCACCGTTTGGACATGTATTCTTGGCTAGCATAAGACTCGTTCTGCTTCAGTATGGTTCAATCCAGCAGTGATACGTTTAAATTGTTTTGCTTGACCGTGTTTTTGATTATTTCTTTCTTTCATCAGCACTCTAGCATTCCCGGCCAACCTTTACTTTCCATGTTCTTTGATGCGATGCAAATGCCTCTCTCATTTTTGGCGAGTGGAGTGTCCCCGTGCCATATAACAGGACATAATTACACACCATAAAACTCTTCAATTAAAGGGGAACATTATCACCAGACCTATGTAAGCGTCAATATATACCTTGATGTTGCAGAAAAAAGACCATA
This sequence comes from Nerophis lumbriciformis, assembly GCF_033978685.3. NCBI lineage: Eukaryota > Metazoa > Chordata > Actinopteri > Syngnathiformes > Syngnathidae > Nerophis > Nerophis lumbriciformis. The sequence continues at coordinate 27,939,632 of NC_084565.2, read as the reverse complement.
TATTTTTTTAACCGATTTCCGAACTCTAAATGGGTGAATTTTGGCGAATTAAACGCCTTTCTATTATTCGCTCTCGGAGCGATGACGTCACAACGTGACGTCACATCGGGAAGCAATCCGCCATTTTTTCACTTTCGTCGGTGTGTTGTCGGAGGGTGTAACAACATGAACAGGGACGGATTCAAGTTGCACCAGTGGCCCAAAGATGCGAAAGTGGCAAGAAATTGGACGGAATTTGTTCAAAATACGAGGGTGTGGGGAAAGCCGACGAAATGGTCAGTCGTTTGTTCCGCACACTTTACCGACGAAAGCTATGCTACGACAAAGATGGCAAGAATGTGTGGATATCCTGCGACACTCAAAGCAGATGCATTTCCAACGATAAAGTCAAAGAAATCTGCCGCCAGACCCCCATTGAATCTGCCGGAGTGTGTGAGCTATTCAGGGACAAAGGACCTCGGTAGCACGGCAAGCAATGGCGGCAGTTTGTTCCCGCAGACGAGCGAGCTAAACCCCCTGGATGTCTTGGCTCACACCGTCCCTTATGCCACCGAAGATGATCAAGAGAAGAATATCGACCCTAGCTTCCCTGGCCTGCTGACATCAACTCCAAAACTGGACAGATCAGCTTTCAGGAAAAGAGAGCGGATGAGGGTATGTCTACAGAATATATTAATTGATGAAAACTTTATTCATTACTCGCGGTTTTACGTAAATTATTATACATAAACTGTGTTTACCAATAATTTAGCTTAAAAACATTAATTTTTTTCAATCATTCGAGTACATTCGGGTAGTCTTGTGTAATGCAGTATTTTGTGTCTATTTAGGTATGGTTAACCTGAGTGCTGAAATCGTGGAAAAATATATGTTCTTAGCGCGCCTGAAATGGGCTGTCTGCACTCTCAAAGTGCATGTTGTTGCCAAATGTATTTCATATGCTGTAAACCTAGTTCATAGTTGTTAGTAATTATCTTATCAGACAGTGTTAAGCTGCTGAAATCCGAGTCTGAATCCGAGCTAATGTCGCTATACCTTGCTGTTCTATCCGCCATGTTTGTTTGTATTGGCATCACTGTGTGACGTCACAGGAAAATGGACGGGTGTATATAACGATGGTTAAAATCAGGCACTTTGAAGCTTTTTTTAGGGATATTGCGTGACGGGTAAAATTTTGAAAAATAAAATAAGCCACTGGGAACTGATTTTTAATGGTTTTAACCCTTCTGAAATTGTGATAATGTTCCCCTTTAAAGAAGCCTCTAATGAGGAAGTGCATTGTCGCTTTGCGGCGGCTCCAAACTGGTGTGCAACATGGTGGCCTGTAGTCCACCTGAGGGGCTTTTAGACAATCATTTAGGAGGTCGTTGTCCATACTCTCTTTATAGATGGCTCCACCACTAGTGGTAAGCGGACTCCATCTAGTGGTAAGCCAAATAAGCACTTAATCAAATATCCAAACACAGTGTTACTGTTCAAACTTTTTGTAATTTTACGGTGGCCAAACATTTTTTATATACCCTATTTTCCGGACCATAGGGCGCACCGGATTATAAAACGTACTGCCGATGAGCGGGTCTCGTCAGGTCTATTTTTTTTTACAAATATCACACCGGATTATCGGGCACATTAAAGGGGTCGTATTTTTTTTTTTTCTTTTCTAAATGGAAATCACTTCCTTGTGGTCTACATAACATGTAATGGTGGTTCTTTCGTCAAAATGTTGCATAGATTATGTTTTACAGATCATCTTCAAGCCGCTTTCTGACAGTCACTTCAGGATGCGCCGTTTTGTAGGCGGTCTTATTTACGTGGCTCACCTTCGACAGCGTCTTCTCCCCGTCATCTTTGTTGTAGCGGTGTAGCGTGCAAGGACGGGAGTGGAAGAAGTGTCAAAAGATGGAGCTAACTGTTTTAATGACATTCAGACTTTACTTCAATTAATAACGGAGCAGCATCTCCTCATCCGTGGCTCACTAGTGCAATAACAACGGAGGAAATGTGTCCCAGGAAAAACCGTCCGACCAGAACTCTCTAATAACTAAAGTTCCTTGGGTGAATAATGTATACTCACTGCACCGGTATGTTTAGTGCTTTCATGGCGAGTTTACTGACAGATATAAGTAAGAACTTTACACTACTTTATATTAGAATTGGCAACAGCGGAGGATGAATGTCCCATAACAAGAAGACAGAGAAAAAGAAGAAGCTTATCGACTACGGCATGGGCACGGACTACAAAGGCGGACGCGGGCAAATTTTCAGGACTTATGCAGATCCCAAATACAGATCAGCAGGTACTAGAAGGTAAGAAAAGTTGCTTTTGAATAATATTGCGAAACAAAACGCCAGATAATATGTCTTACCTTATACACACACCATAATAATGCTCGTATGTTGAATAGAATAGAAAGTACTTTATTGATCCCTGGGGGAAATTCAGCACCACAGTTCGCTCACAATAGACAATAAATACTATACAGCATTATGCACATGTGAATAATATAAATATATTGTACACATATTCTACATTTAAGTGCATTCAAGAAGGAACATATGCATTATACAGTCTGATGGCTGTCGGTATGAAGGACCTCCTGTGTCGTTCTGTGGTGCATTTTGGGAGTCTGAGCCTTCCACTGAACGTGCTCATTCTCTCTGCAATGTCCGAGTGTAGTGGGTGGGAGGTGTTGTCCACAATGGCTAGGAGCTTTGCTAGACTTCTCCTCTCTGACACCACCGCCAGAGAGTCTAGCTCCACTCCCACCACGTTACTGGCCTTCTCTACCAGCTTGTCCAACACAGTACAATCCATCAAGCGGTGCGGCTTCATGGCTTACCAAAGTCGTATTAAAACATTTTGATAGATTTTTTAGCGCCATGTGTATTGGTCTATATTTTCAATGGAACATATAAAATGTTGGTGTTGTTTACTTGAGTCATATTGCAGTCTACACGTATCTCTTATGTGTGGCTGCCATCTACTGGTCACACTTATCATTCCACCATGTACCAAATAAAATAGCTTAGAGGTCGGTAAGCACAACCTAAATGATTCCGTACATTAGGCGCACCGGGTTATAAGGCGCACTGTCGAATTTTGAGAAAATGAAAGGATTTTAAGTGCGCCTAACAGTCCAAAAAATACGGTGCTTGGTAAATAAAACCTCTGCATTGTTTTAAATGAATATTTACGCTTACTACGCTACTGTATTTTAATGTTGGTCATTATGGTGGTACTTGGAAAGCCAAGTAAAAGTTTGAGAACCACTGACCTACAAAGGTTAAATGACGTAGTGCTGGTGCCGCCTTATCCAGTTTAAGTAATGATGGCTGTAAAAAGTGTAGGGCATGGACCCAGTAATTTTATTTTTGGTATCACTTTGAGACTACAATATCTAAACGATGGGTTAGTGTGGCTGACACGGGGTTTAGGCTAAATAGTTATTCGTTTAGAGAGTTATCCGGCTTAATAACGACAAGGCCTAAGACCAGTTTTGTACCATTTTCCCCCGTAGGTTACCAAAGAGCAGACCATCTATCCCCACGACTCCCTGGTGTGACAACCCCCATTAGCCGTCTGTTAAAAAAAAAAATCCCCTCCCCCCCAACGTGCCTGCTTCATACACACAGTAACATAATAACACTCACATGCATAGGGCCATGGGGACAGTGAGAGGTCACAATGTACTGTGCTAGGACGCCATGCAGCAGCGCCGCACTACCTTTGTATGACGAATGCAAAGAGAGGCGTTGCACATTTATGCTGCTTTTTAACGATGATGTAATTCCAGCATCCTCCTTCCTCCTTATCAGTGGACAAAGCGAGGCCTTGCGGGTTTGGCTAAAGGTTGATCGGGCTGCCAAACAGAGCGTTGCCGCTGTCGTGACTTGTGACCTCCGCCGCCGCCTCCTGCAAGCATCGTCGCGGTAATTTGACACTGGAGCCAATATGTTGTGGATATAGAAAGTGTATAGCGAGAAGGAGGCGGGGCGGAGCGTGTTGGATAATGCAAGGAGGGAGCGTGAGGGTGGAGGGGCGGGGTGCATCAAATGAAACCATATGTTTCGCTGCGGTCCTTGTCGGGGGCCGCTCGCTGTTTGCGGTCGAATACAAAACAGGAAGCCGTTTTTCCTTACAGTGAGGCAATGACATTCCAGTCATGTCTGTGTTGGATCAATGATGGAGGAAATTCCTCTGATGGGAGAAATACTTTCCAGTATTTCACGGTTCACCCATACTGTCCTTCCTGGGTTTTACACTCAAAATCCTCTTAGGTCCTGGGTAATTATACCCTGAGTTTAAAAACATGAACAAATATGGTAAAAAATTATTTTGAGAGAATAAAAATATTGACCTAATCATTCTAGAATCGATCATGTACTGATACTACTTTTGGAATTGACACCACCAATTTATGAATCGATCTGTCCTCTTACATTTCATTTACTGACTGTGACAATGCTGACACAGCAACAGTTGTTATATTATCCTCTCTCTAACGCTTTATAATCTACTTGTTAACTTCCTGTTAATATCTACTTAGTTTCTGCTGCAATGTGGTTCCATCTACACTTCTTCAACTTTGCTAAGCTCTTATTTTTTCTGTTGTTTCAAGGTATTGTAGCAATTAGCTTATACTTAAGAGATTGAGAAATGTAGTTTATTTGCCGTAATGGAGGTGATTATTTTTTTTAGCTCAGAGGAGCGGTTCCACACTGTATGGAGACACATAACTGCTAGTGGCTTGTCAGCCGGGGGACTAGAAAAAAATACAATGTCAGCCAGAGGGGATCTGCGTTTGTGTTCGGCGTTCGAATGCATTAATCGGCAATGGCAATCACTTACTTTTTCACGAATATCGGCCGATACTGATCAGTGGCCAATCGATCGGCAAATCGCTACTGGTGATGGATAAGACAAAATTGCAGTGACGTGCGGTGAGGTTGATGGCTGGTGAGGCACTGACTTCATCACAGTCAGATTTACAAACATGAACCTTAAACAGTATCTTATTCACCATTTCATTGGCAGCAGTTCACGGGTTATGTTTAAAAGCTCATACCAGCATTCTTCCCTGCTTGGCACTCAGCATCAAGGGTTGGAATTGGGGGTTAAATCACCAAAAATTATTCCCGGGCGCGGCGCCGCTGCTGCCCACTGCTCCCCTCACCTCCCAGGGGGTGAACAAGGGATGGGTCAAATGCAGAGGACAAATTTCACCACACCTAGTGTGTGTGTGACAATCATTGGTACTTTAACTTAACTTTAACTTTACACATACAAACTGTAGCACACAAAAAAGCACATTTAATTAAAAAAACGTTATTATGGTCTTACCTTTACTTATAAGTGCGGGAACAGTGGTGTTCGTGTTGAAGGAGTTGTGAATGAATGAAATATGAAATCCGTGCTGCAGTCTGCAGGTGTACCTAATGTTGTGTCCCTGCAGTAGTTCACGGCTCCTCCGGCGCGAGCATTGTTGTTTTTGCACTTTTTGGCTTCTTGTTAAGTGACTTTTTTTGGGTGGATTCGGTCTTGCACGTGGAGGGTTTGGGTGTGGGCTTTGGTTGGTGTGGCGCTCCCGTCGGGGGGTGCATTCTGCGGCGGGGGTGCATTAACCGGCCCCAGGAGGCGGGAGTACTGTGAGCCTCACACAGTGCGTCTTCACAGCAGTTTTATGATTGCTCAGCACAAGAAATACGTTACACACATACAGTTGTTGACAAAATACACTGTACATTATATACCTCAGCTAACTAAACTATGGAAATGTATAATATAATTCAGATAGCAATACGGTCTCACTGCACAGCAGGCCAGCAGTTAGCCGAGTCCGCAATCCATGTTGAGGCACAACACAGTGACGCCTCATCTGCCTCCAGTGACCGCACGTCACTGCAAAATTGGTATACAGTAGGGATTAGGAATGGGGCCATAATGCGCTAGAACTATTAATGCTGCACTTCAGGCAATAAGGTACTTTCATTAGCTACAAATAAAATATCAATTCCCATTATTCAGACTGTTACTACAAACCCCCAAACCAGGGAAGTTGGTACATCGTGTAAATGGTAAATAAAAAACAGAATGCAATGATTTGCAAATCCTTTTCAACCTATATTCAATTGAATAGACTGCAAAGACAAGATACTTAATGTTCGAACTGGAAAACGTAATTTTTTGCAAATATTAGCTCATTTGGAATTTGATGCCTGCAACATGTTTCCAAAAAGCTGGCACAAGTGGCAAAAAAGACTGACAAAGTTGAGGAATGCTCATCAAACACGTATCTGGAACATCCCACAGGTGAACAGGCTAATTGGGAACAGGTGGGTGCCATGATTGGGTATAAAAGCAGCTTCCATGATATGCTCAGTCATTCACAAACAAGGATGGGGCGAGGGTCACCACTTTGGGAACAAATGCGTGAGCAAATTGTCAAACAGTTTAAGAACAACATTTGTCAACCAGCTAATGCAAGGAAGTTAGGGATTTCACCATCTACGGTCTGTAATATCATCAAAATCACTGCACATAACATTGAATGCCCGTGACCTTGGATCCCTCAGGCGGTACTGCATCAAAAAGCGACGTCAGTGTGTAAAGGATATCACCACATGGGCTCAGGAACACTTAAGAAAATCACTGCCAGTAACTACAGTTCGTCATTTCATCTGTAAGTGCAAGTTAAAACTCTACTGTGCAAAGCCAAATCCATTTATCAACAACACCCAGAAAAGCCGCCGGCTCCGCTGGGCCCGAGCTCATCTAAGATGGACTGATGCAAAGTGGAAAAGTGTTCTGTGGTCTGACGAGTCCACATTTCAAATTCACTGGGGTTTTGTAGGTTTTGCATTTGGTTCCCTTACTGTACCAGAAGTGTACCAAACCGTGACCTTAAAACTGAGGTACGTATACCAACCCGTGATCACGCCGTAGCGTGAGTCCCCTAATACTTCTGATACTTTTTCTGTGGGCCCGCTCTACTCCAGTCTACACAACACACTCCTTCCCCCTTCTAAAAGCCTGTTATGCAACACAATTCCGATGCCAAGCGCCCCTCGGTCGGGTCTCGCCTCCACCCGGACATCCAGCCTGCACGGGAAGGAAAAACACAATGCTTTGCAATTTTGACCAGCGGAGGAATTCCCCCCCGTTTGCCGCCTCCGTGAAGCCAAATCCAAATTGATCACAGCTTGAATAATTCAGCCATGTTGGACTCCTGGTTTGTATGTGTGTGCAGAAGGGAATCACGCAACACAAAGCCAGAGCAGAAAGACCTCCGCCCCTCCAAGCCCCCTTGGCCTGCCTCTCCTCTTCCCTTCACACTCAGTCCTTCCTACCTCCTCATCTTGACTCGAGGCTGGAAAAATGGCACGGAAGGGGGGCGGGTTCCACTCAAAAGCCTCTTTGCGGCGCTGTAGTTGAGTCAAAGTGCTCGCCAGTTTGGAAGAAATCCATCAAATGGATGTGGAGGACAACAGCATGGGTGCTCGCTAATGTGACAAGATCGATGCATCATTATTAATGCCTGAAATTTACACTTGAAACTGACAAAAAAATCCTAAAGGAGTGCAAAAACCTTGAAGAAAAACTAGGGATTAATTATTTTCAAGCCGATACCGATAAGTTCCTGCTTCTCAAAACCAACAATGATAATTGATAACTTATTTGTAGTTGTTATTTATTACATGCAGATTTCACTGTAGTTAATGCTAATCTGGAGGTAAGAAAGACTCAAAGAAATTGATAATTTGATTATTTCCATCTATTACATTATGCAGGAGTGTGTCGATCACGTTGTGTAAAGCAGTGTTTTTCAACCACTGTATCTATACCAGTGGTTCTTAACCTTGTTGGAGGTACCGAACCCCACCAGTTTCATATGCGCATTCACCGAACCCTTCTTTAGTGAAAAATAAAATGTTTTTTTTTTTCAAATTCAAGACAAAGTTATATGTTTTTGGTAACACTTTAGTATGGGGAACATATTCTAAGTAACAAAGACTTAATTTAGAGTTTTTTGGACACTAGGGGAACATATTCTAAGTAACAAAGACTTAATTTAGAGTTTTTTGGACACTAGGGGAACATATTCTAAGTAACAAAGACTTAATTTAGAGTTTTTTGGACACTCGGGGAACATATTCCAAGTAACAAAGACTTAATTTAGAGTTATTTGGTTAGGGTTAGGGCCAGGGTTAGAGGGTTAGGGTTATAATAAGGCCATGCCGAATAAGGCATTAATAAGTACTTAATAATGACTAGTTGAGAGCCAATATGTTACTAATTTGCATGTTAATAAGCAACTAATTAATGGTGAATATCTTCCCCATACTAAAGTGTTACCATGTTTTATTACTGGTGCACAAAATGAACCGTGCATGAACATCACCTTGTTCAAAGAACAAAACCAACACAGTGCATAAACTCACAACAAATTACACACCTGCAAACCAGTCAGCTGTTGCCGTAGCCGTAATACGCCGATAGGGAGAAGTTTTTATTTGCACGATGAGTCGGGTGTGTTTTGACCTTCGCCGAACCCCTGAGCCTGACTCACCGAACCCCTAGGGTTCGATCGAACCCAGGTTAAGAACCACTGATCTATACAGTCTGGTGTGCTGTGGGAGATTATGTAATTTCACCTATTTGGGGTAAAAATATTTTTTGCAAACAAGTAATTTTAGTCTGCAAATAATGTGCCGTTGTTGAGTGTCGGTGCTGTCTCGAGCTCGGCAGCGTAACAATGTTATACTCTTCCATATCAGTAGGTGGCAGATGGAAGCTAATTGCTTCGTAGATGTCGGGAACATGGTTTGTCGTGATCCCAATATGCAGACGACAGTGGGAGGCAGCGTGCAGGTGAAAAGGTATCTAATGCTAAAAACAAAAATAAACAAAAGGTGAGTGGCCTTAAGAAAAGGCATTGAAGCTTAGGGAACAAAACTAAAACTGAACTGGCTACAAAGTAAACAAAAACAGAATGCTGGACGACAGCAAAGACTTACAGCGTGTGGAGCAAAGACAGCGTCCACAAAGTACATCCGTACATGACATGACAATCAACAATGTCCACACAAAGAAGGATAACGTCCGCACAACTTAAATAGTCTTGATTGCTAAAACAAAGCAGGTGCGGGGAATATCGCTCAAAGGAAGACATGAAACTGCTGCAGGAAAATACCACCAAAACAGTAAAAGTCACCAAAATAAGAGCGCAAGACAAGAACTAAAACACTACACACAGGAAAACAGGAAAAAACTCAAAATAAGTCACGGCAGAATGTGACAGGTCGTGACAATACACCTACTTTGAGACAAGAGCTTTAGTGATGCATGCTTGATTATGGTTTAAAGTCATACCCAACAATTGCGACGACAACTTTTTATTGTCAATATCGGCTGCTGAGTTTATGTCATGATCCGTGGCCCGGATCATGTTTTGTTATGTTCTGTTAGTTTTGGACTCCCTTATTTCCTGTTTGTGCACCTCTGGGTTTGTTTTAGTTTCCATGGGGATTAATTGGGTTCTCCTGCCTCTGTTTAGTGGTCGGCACGCTCAGCTGCTGTCAACCACTAATCCGAGAGCTTTTTATTCACCTTGCTCGCCACGCTCAGTCTGGCTTCCTTGTTTGCTGCAAGCAACAGTTACGTTGAGTACTTCTATGTTTCTTGTTTCTAGTTCATGTGCTAAGCTTCGCCATAGCTCCCATGCTATCGGAACGCTTTTCGGTATTCTTGTGTTTTGCATGATTTATGAACAATAAAACATTCCGACCTCACGCTTTCGTCTGAGTTTTCCGTCTGCATTCCTGGGAGAACGACCCCGCATAAAGATGCGACCCCGACGTGACAGTTTAATTTCTTAATGATTTCTGCTGGTGGTGTGCCTCCGGATTTTTTCAACGAAAAAACTGGGCCTTGGCTCAAAAAAGGTTGAAAAACACTGGTGTAAAGGGACAGTTTGGAACCTCCTACCAGTTAGGAGCATTTGATTATTTTTTTTTACCCTAACCCTCCTAAAGTATGAGTAATCTCACCTTTTTGGAGAATTTAGTTTGTTTTTTTAATCGGGTATCAGTGTTACATCCAAATTTCTAATATTGGCACACCTAGAAAAATAACAGTGTTTTAAAAACAGTTTTATCTTATTGTTTGTTTACTCAAATGCAGAGAGTACCAGGTGGCAAGGGTTAAGACATTCATCAGAGGGAAGAACTTTATTTGTATAAACGTGTTTTTTGTAGGGATGTCCGATAATATCGGACTGCCGATATTATCGGCCGATAAATGCATTAAAATGTATTATCGGAAATTATCGGTGTCGGTTTTTTTATTATCGTTTTTTTATTTTTTTTTATTTTTTTTATTTTATTAAATCAACATAAAAAACACAAGATACACTTACAATTAGTGCACCAACCCAAAAAAAACCTCCCTCCCCCATTTACACTCATTCACACTCATTCACACAAAAGGGTTGTTTCTTTCTGTTATTAATATTCTGGTTCCTACATTATATATCAATATATATCAATACAGTCTGCAAGTGATACAGTCCGTAAGCACACATGATTGTGTGTGCTGCTGGTCCACTAATAGTACTAACCTTTAACAGTTAATTTTACTCATTTTCATTAATTACTAGTTTCTATGTAACTGTTTTTATATTGTTTTACTTTCTTTTTTATTCAAGAAAATGTTTTTAATTTATTTGTCTTATTTTATTAATTTTTTTTTAAAGTACCTTATCTTCACCATACCTGGTTGTCCAAATTAGGCATAATAATGTGTTAATTCCACGACTGCATATATCGGTTGATGTCGGTATCGGTTGATATCGGTATCGGTAATTAAAGAGTTGGACAATATCGGAATATCGGATTTCGTCAAAAAGTCATTATGGGACATCCCTAGTTTTTTGCAGTGATATTAAGCAATAGATAACAATTCAGATGCAAACCCAGAACGTCCTGGCAGTGAGACAATCAAAGGTAACCACATGCACCACCGTGCTGCACACAGTAAATTAGTAGGCACTGGTGTTGTCCCGGTACCAAACTGTATTTTGATACTTTTTGGTACTTTTCGATACTTTTCTAAATAAAGTACCGTAAGATTAACAAAAAATCTTACGGTACATTAAACATATGTTTCTTATTGCAAGTTTGTCCTTAAATAAAATAGTGAACGTACAATACAAATTGTCTTTTAGTAGTAAGTAAACAAACAAAGGCTCCTAATCTAGCCGCTGACGTATGCAGTAACATATTGTGTCATTTTCCATTCTATTATTTTGTCAAAATGATTAAGGACAAGTGGTAGCAAAATTTATTGTTAATCTACTTGTTCATTTACTGTTAATATCTGCTTACTTTCTCTTTTACCATGTTCTATCTACACGTCTGTTAAAATGTGATAATCACTTATTTTTCTGTTGTTTGGATGCTTTACATTAGTTTTGAATGATACCACAAATTTAGGTATCAATCTGTACTTTTTAGAGGTGGAATAGTACCTAATATGATTCATTAGTATCTCGCTGTACTATACCAATACCGGTATACTGTACAACCCTACTAGGCACTGACCAAATTCGGTTTCTATTGGGCATTGATTCACATATAACCAAACAATGGCATATTTCGATACCTTTGTTGCAAGTTGCTCTTACCACCTACACGTACACTTGGCGAGAAAACAATACTTTGCTGCAATTTTCCATGCCAACAAAGAAAGTATGTCTGATAGAAAATGCTCAAACGCAAAGTAAAGCTCCACTTTTCCAAAATGCGCTAACTTGATGCTATTTTACATTGTCTTTGCCATATACATACTAATGATTAGCATTAGCGATTTTTACCTGGCGATTTCTACACCTCCAAATTTGGTAATGTGCACTACAACTAAGATGCACGTTACAATCAAACAGCCGGTGTGTAATAAGTGCAATACTGACAGTAAAAAAACTTTATAGGGCGCAACATAAGACAAGACTGGCACATTCAGCCTAATGGCAAAGACTGCTTCCTAGCTAGGCAACACACCGTAATATATACACTACTGCCTGCTAACGTCTTGGAATGCAAAGTCTACTATATAATACTTGCAAATGAGAGTCAGAAATTATCCGCTGTGGCGACCCCTTAGAGCAGTGTTTTTCAACCTTTTTTGAGGCAAGTCACATTTTTTTTCATTAAAAAATACAGAGGCACACCACCAGCAGAAAAGGTTAAAAAATGAAATTCCACCAGGCCTTATTTTGAGTTTGTTTGTGTTTTCCTGTGTGTAGTGCTTTAGTTCTTGTCTTGCGCTGTTATTTTGGTGGCCCTTCCTGTTTTGTTGGTATTTTCCTGTAGCAGTTTCATGTCTTCCTTTGAGCGCTATTCCCCACACCCGCTGTGTGTTAGCAAGCAAGACTATTTAAGTTGTTGCTATCCTTCTTTGTGTGGACATTGTTGATTGTCATGTCATGAACGGATGTACTTTGTGGACGCCGTAAGTTTTTGCTGTTGTCCAGCATTTTGTAGCCGGTTCAGTTTTACTTTCGCTTTGCATAGCCATTGCCTTTTCCTTTCCCTTTTGTTAATTTTTGGTTTAAGCATTGCATACCTTTTTACCTGCACGCTGCCTCCCGCTGTGGTCTGCGTATTGGGATCACAACAAACCATCCTCGTCTCACCCGACACATTCCGACTTTTACAAAGCAATTAACTACCTGCTGCCGCCTACTGACATGGAGTATTACGTGGTTACCCTGCCGAGTTTGACACAACACAGACACTAAGCAACGGCACATTATTTGCAGATTATAATTATTGATTTGCAAAAATGTTTTTTGGACCAATTAGGTGAAGTTGCGTAATTTCCCACGGCACACCAGACAGTGTGCCACGGCACAGTGGTTGAAAAACACTGCCTTAGAGAATCAGACGAAAAAAGAAGAACTAGATTAATAAACAATGAACAAAGTTATAGACAATTGCTACTGTTGTGTACCAGTATCGATTCCCAGGTAATTGGTACCATATCAGTTCAAAGGTAAATGTACCTAAACCTAATAAAAAATAGCACTTAAGCAAACCATTATTAGTATTTGTGTATGTGTAGCTTGACAAGCTGACATTTTACAGTAACTGCAAATGTCAGCTTTACAGATGCCATGTGTTCTGCGCAGGCGGGTAATTACTTAATGCCACCGTGCTGCATTAACGGTGACCTTGTGAATATTCTACATATTTCCGTATATTTTGCTGATTTCTCTCATGAAGATGTCTTTGCAGAGGTAGCAATGTGTTTTTTATTTTTTTAATTTTTGTTTTTTTCATGCACCCCTGGCTAATTAATTTCCATTACACATTTTCAGTTTGTGAACAAAAGCAGAACCATGTAGCTTTATGCGCCACCATGCTGCATAGATATAAATAGCATTATTGTATTTGTTTAGCTTTTTTCCCGCCGTTTCTCCAGATGGTCACTTTCTCTTTAAATTTAACTGTACATGTCAACACATTTTGTCGCATAAAGTCGCATCAGATGTGATAATAAAGGTAATCACAGCCACTTTTATTTGGGGTGAGGCGTTTATTTATTCAAGTCAACCTCAGGGATGGAGTCTATTGGAGTGGTTGTAATTCATTTTTTTGCGTTTATGTACAATAAACATAATTTGTAGCGTTATTTGTAGTGGAAGAGTATGTATAATGTCAGCAGAGGCCCTGTCAGAACAACATTGCCCACCTACCAGCTGTTATGTCTGCCTGCCTTCCTGTCCTCTTTGTCTCTTTCCATTTGCGTCATCTCGCTCGCTCGCCAAAGTTCACTCCCATCCGGCCGGCCACCTCGGTCCTCTGTCCTCCATACATCAATCCATCCATCCATCTATCCAATATAGATTATGACTGCTCTTCTGGCCTCCCATCACTACAAGAGGAATGATGGCAGGTTAACTCCTCTGGCGATAGCAGCTGCACATGAAAGAAACGACTACAATATATAATGCATATATAAAAAATATCTTTTTTGGACAACTAGAGGGGGAGCACTTCCAAAATCTGACCATAAAATGCTATAATATTTGTACTTAACTGGCTACCATTCGTCAAAGAAGAGGACTTAATATTATACAAGTGGAAACATGACTGCATCTGAACCAACGTGATAGATTTGACAGGTCTGACAGCAAAATGTTCCACTGGGATTTAGGGAGAAGTGTACGGAGGTTCATACAATCATTTTAAAATTTGATTTATTATGTATTGAATTAAAGCACAGCTGTTGAACAGCCAAAAGTTACGCTTTTTGACAGCTATTTAGATAATAATGATTGTGGAATGAGTTTTCTCGGTGTTGTAAATGTATACTACTAGCGTAGGGGTGTCAAACATACAACCCGCGGAATGAGTTTGCTAAGTATAACAATTAACCAGAAATTTTTGAATGAAAGAAACAGCTGTTCTAAATGTGTCCACTGGATGTCGCAATAGCAATTCTTTGCATCTTTGTAGATAATGTACAAAATAAACCACATATACATCAGTCGAGGAAAATGAGCAAACTACATAAAAACCATACTGTAATTTGATTTTGATATTATTTTTTTTATCTTGATAGATTGAAAATTAACACCGTTGAGTTGACTGATGAACATTATCACATCATTTATTCAGAAAATATAAATAACAACAAATAAAGTATATATACTATTAACCGCAACAGGTAATTCTCAAAAAACAACAACAATAACATTATGAATTGTACAATTTCAGAATGTGCTTGTTCTATTTTTAAACCAAGAAAACAATCTGAAGTTGTCTTTATTTTTAAGTTATCGTACCGTGATTTTACCAGTCCGGCCCACTTGGGAGTAGATTTTTCTCCATGTGGCCCCCGATCTAAAATGAGTTTGACACCCCTGTACTAGCAACACACAGACTACTCTAATGTACTGTCAAGCTCTTTTTTTTTTTTTAAATAATATTGTCCCCTGGAAAGATAAATCAGGGGTGTCCAAAGTGTGGACCGGGAGCCATCTGTGGCCCGCAGCTAATTTTCTATCGGCCCGTGGCACATTCTAAAAATACTATTAAAAAAAAAAAAAAAAAAAAGAGTAAAAAATAATTACTCAAAATCAATGTTGTTATGAATTATTGACCTATTTACGTCGAAAATTCCACTTTGAAATATATTTTGCAGAAAATATTGCATATTTTGTGTGTTTGTCATATAAAAACACTTTTTCTTTGACAAAAAGGGCATAAAACAAACAAACAAACAAAAAAAAACATGGGGAAAAAAATTATTTTCAAAAGGAGAATATTGATTTGCGAAACAAGTATTTTGGGTTACAAAAATCCATTCAACTCGTGTACTACTCCTCAACTGTAAGATTCACAAAGCCTGATTTAGTAAAGATTTGCTTGTATTGAAACGACTGCAGCTGATATAAGCTCAGGCACCCCTCGCAACAAGCGGTAGAAAATGGATGGATGGATGGATGGATGGAAACACGTGCAAACTTGATAGCACACGCAAAGCGGATCTACTAACGTATGTGAAGTGGATTGCGTCTTTTAAGTGAGCAGAATAAGGCGTGTAATCCATTTTGCATTTCTGTCTTCAATTAATATACAGAATATATGCTGGTCATAAAAAAAAAAAAAGCAAATATATTAAACAGCACGTGCAAAGAACACTCATCACCGTTTTTTTGGAGCTGACAGTTCCACACAGGGGTCGCTGCTTGCGCTGCAAAGACAGACAAGGGATAAGATCCTTCAACCTACGTGAGTGTGTCAACACGTTGGATTGGTAAGAAATACAAATATTAGACAAATTGTCTATTCAGCAACATCCTTTTATAATTGTATAGCTGCTTGATGACTTAAGGATGTGTTTTGGTGTCCTTTAGTGTTTTTTAATTACTTTTATTTTTCACATAGAATATTTGTTAATAAAATATATCCTCTATGAAAAAAACTTCTTGAGGTAGGCAATTTAGCGTCGTGAGCACAGTAAACGTCAATATACCATATATTTCAGATAATAAGGGCGCTCTGGATTATATTCCATTTGGGTCTATTTTCATACAAAATCATATTATGATTTTTTTTCTACATTTAAAACAATTCCTTGTGGTCTACATAACATGTAATGGTGGTTATTTGGTCAAAATTTTAAATAAATTCAGACAGATTTAAGTTAGAATTGTACGCTACTTTGTATTGTAAATGACAACAGCTCCGTGTGCAAATTTTCGGGACTTAAAAGCAGATCCCAAATACATAACAGCAGGAATCATTAAAAAAGTTGGTTTTGCATAATTGTCGAAACAAAACGCCAGATAATATGACTCCTAATAGGTGCCATTTTTGGGTGGTTATACACACACCATAAGAATATATGTTGAAGCACAGTATGTCTGACTACCGTAGCCGTAATTACCAAAGTCGTACTAAAACATTTTGACAGTTTTGTGAGCGCCGTGTGTAATGTTCTATATTCTTAATAAAACATTGAAGTGTTGGTACTACTTGCTCACCTGTACTTGCTCGCTTCATTTATTGAACAGGCATCAACCTGCAGTCCACATGTACAGTATCTCCTTTATGTGACTGCCATCTACTGGTCACACTTATCATTACACCTTGTACCACAACCAGAATAAATACATAAATAAGGTGCACCGGGTTATAAGGCACATTGTCGATTTTTCAGAAAATAGAAGGATTTTAGGTGTGCCTTATAGTCCGAAATATATGGTTGATGCACTGCGGGGCTGTTTCTAAAATGCTAAATAAAAGTGGTACATGCTTGTTTGAAAACATAGCAAAATGCCACAGCATCTTCTCATCCGTTGCTCACTAGTGCAATAACAACGCCAGGAATGTGTCTCGTGAAAAAACGTCCGACCGGAACTCTCGAATAACTAAAGTTCCTTGGGTGAATAATGTAAACTCACTACACCGGTATGTTTTAGCGCTTTCATGGCGAGTTTACTGACGCATATAAGTAAAAACTTTGCGCTACTTTATATTAGAAATGGCAACAGTGGAGGATGAATGTCCCATTACAAGAAGATAGAGAAAAAGAAGAAACTACAGCGTCGGCACGGACTACAAAGGCGGACCCACGCAAATTTCTGGACTTATGCAGATCCCAAATACAAATCAGCAGGTAAGAAAAGTTGCTTTTGCATAACATTGCCAAACAAAACGTCAGATAATATGTCTTACCTTATACACACACCATAATAATACTCGTATGTTGAAGCACAGTACAATCCATCAAGCTGTGCGGCTTCATAGCTTACCAAAGTCGTACTAAAACATGTTGATACATTTTTGAGCGCCGTGTGTAATGTTCTATATTTTCAATGGAACAACAACAATTTTGGTGTTGTTCACTTGAGTCTTATTGCAGTCTACACGTATCTCTTATGTGTGACTGCCATCATATTGCAGTCTACATGTATCTCTTATGTGTGACTGCCATCTACTGGTCAGACTTATAATTTCACCATGTACCAAATAAAATAGCATTGAGGTTGGTAAGCACAACCAACATTTTTCTGTACATTAGGCGCACCGGGTTATAAGGTTCACTGTCAAGTTTTGAGAAAATGAAAGGATTTTAAGGGCGCCTTATCGTCCGGAAAATATGGTACACGCATAATCTTTATATAAGGCGGTCTGCACCACTTTTCAATTGCACAATGCACACGCGGTCTTAATTGATCACACACAACACGCCCACTATATTATACGCTATTTAATAGTTTGCACACGCTGTTTAGCGCGTGGTATTTGGATCTTAGTAAATAAGGCCCACAGTCATTTTGGTTTGCAGGTTTCATTTCTAGTTAATTTGAGTCATATCCTAATTTGATTTCATCTGTGGAATATGCTGTCAACCAATAGATAAAAAGTTGCGTTTCTGACACCTCTGCTTTTCGATGTTATTGCTTTAGAAGCTGCTGTAAAGATGGTGAGCAAGTGGGTGAAACCGCCCCACTGCTGAGTCACAGTCCAGGGCGTACTGTTTGACTTCAATTAACTTTTGGCTTCCGTCGTCATATACAATTCTGTTTTTGATATTTTTATTACTCACATCAAGCAAAGATCATGTCCCACGTTGCCAAAATGAGCGAAGCAAAGCCCTGGGCTGAATATTACAAAAAATGATTCAGTCCTGTTATTATCATGGTGATTAACGCCCACCAGTACATGCAAATGAAAATCAATATTCAGAATTAGTTTATTGTTCTTCCTCAGACAAGCTCTTTGACCAGATTGATGACACGTCACCCATCACCTCCAGCACGGCTCAATAACCACTTTAAATTGTTTCCTTGTGTCCGGCGAGCCACGTCAAAATCGGCGAGGACGCTCGCTCGCTTGATAAAGAGCTCCCGACAGGTGCGGTGACACTGAAGTGGACGTGTCACAGCACACGAGCTGGACCTTGTTACAGCGTGGTGCGTCCCTTCTGGGCGTGGGTCACTGGCTTTCACAGACCAGGTCTAAATGGGAACCAGCAGTGTTGGTGCTTTCAAGTGAACAATGAGGTGAGAGCGGTAACTTGATGGAAAGCATGGCCGGGAATTGGATGCAAACATGCACGTGTTCTGGAAAAATGTGCTTCCAAAGTTAAACACAACTGCAGAGTTCAAACCATCAACATGATCTTGTGAGACCTCGCCTCTGTGAGCATCAAAACATTTATTTTTGCGTCTTTTTATGTGAAAACATAGAAGAAAACGCTTCTGGCTGCTCGGTACAAAATTAAATACATACACAAGTTGTACAAATTATTATACACAAATTAGTTTTTTTTTTTAGCTTTCAACACCAATGTAAAATAAACATATTGTATGAAAATACTGCTCAGTGGCCTTGTGGTTAGAGTATCCGCCCTGAGATCGGTAGGTCGTGAGTTCAAACCCCGGCCGAGTCATACCAAAGACTATAAAAATGGGACCCATTACCTCCCTGCTTGGCACTCAGCATCAAGGGTTGGAATCGGGGGTTAAATCACCAAATTGATTCCCGAGCGCGGCCAACGCTGCTGCTCACTGCTCCGCTCACCTCCCAGGGGGTGGAACAAGGAGATGGGTCAAATGCAGAGGGTAATTTCACCACACCTAGTGTGTGTGTGTGTGACTATCAGTGGTACTTTAACTTTAACTGTTTATGAAATAGGCTCCAGCACCCCCGCAGCCTCGAACGGGACAAGCAGTAGAAAATGGATGGTTCTTTGTAAGGTTGAAGGGTCAGACTCTTGTGTAGCTTTACTAGCATTCTGATTGCATCTAAACATTGCAACCGCCAAAATGTGGAACAGAAAAATATTAATAAAATTATTTTTTAATAAATTACCGGTAGCATATATTAGCAATTAGCCTTGTGGTTAGAGTGTACCGCCCTGAGATCGGTAGGTCGTGAGTTCAAACCCCGGCCGAGTCATACCAAAAACTATAAAAATGGGACCCATTACCTCCCTGCTTGGCAATCAGCATCAAGGGTTGGAATTGGGGGTTACATCACCAAAATGATTCCCGAGCGCGGCCACCGCTGCTGCTCACCGCTCCCCTCACCTCCCAGCGGGTGGAACAAGGGGATGGGTCAAATGCAGAGGGTAATTTCACCACACCTAGTGTGTGTGTGTGACTCTCTTGTAAATACACATATTACAACAATTATTATTATATTAAAATGATTGAACAAAACACAATTAAATGTATACATTTCTAGCAAGCAGACGCTAATGTAAATAGACTTTGTATATGCTACGCAACCCTTACATTTTCAAGCAATTTAAAAACAATGTATATATTTTTAGCTATAGCAGATGCTAACTTAAATACTGTACACTTATTAAACTGTATGTAACCCCAAAATATTTTTTAGCAATCAAACACTCATTGCATTACTCATTACATATATTTAGACTTAGACTTAGACTTCCTTTATTGTCATTGAAATTTGAACTTTACAGTACAGATACGAATGAAATTTTGTTGCATTAGGTCGTTGTAGTGCAGGATAAAAGAGCAATAAGGTGCAGATATAAATAGATTAACTGTACAGATAAATATATTGCACTTTTGCATATGCATCCACGTTTATGGATGTATGTTATATTGTCTTTATATTCCAGCGAGTTAATCCGTTTTTTGTGCGGAATTGAGGGAATTATTATGATGCGTTCAAGAGTCCATATTATGGCCTGAGGGAAGAAGCTGTTACAGAACCTGTAGGTTCTGCTACGGAGGCTGCGGAACCTCTTTCCAGAGTCCAGCGGTGAAAACAGTCCTTGGTGGGGTTAGGAAGAGTCTCTACAGATTTTCTGAACCCTGGTCAGGCAGCGGATTTTTGCAATTTCCAGGATAGGAGGAAGAGGAGTCCTGATGTTCTTTTCCGCCCTCCTTACCACTCTCTGCAGAGACTTCCAGTCCATATTATATGTAAATAACAATTAGTAATTAATTTGAAATATTCAAATAAACTATCCATCCATCCATCTTTTTCCGTTCATCCAAGATCAGGTAGCAGCCTAAGCAGAGAAGCCCAGACTTTCCTCTCCTCACCCTCTTCGTCCAGCTCCTGCCGGGGCATCCCAAGATGTTCCCAGGCCAGCTGGGAGACATAGTCCCCCCAACGTGTCCTGGGTCTTCCCCGTGCCCCTCCTACCGGTCGGACGTAGCCTAAACACCTCCCCAGGAAGGCATTCGAGGGGCACTAGATGCTTGAACCACCTCATCTGGCTCCTATCAATGTGGAGGAGCAGAGGTTTCCCCTCCCAAATGACAGAGCTCTTCACCCTATCTCTAAGGGAGAGCCGTGCCACCCGACGGCAGAAACTCTTTTTGGCCGCTTGTACCCGTGATCTTGTCCTTTTGGTCACAACCCAAAGCTCATGACCATAAGTGAGGGTAGGAATGTAGATCGACCAGGCTTAGCTCCTTCACCACGACAGATTGATACATGGTGTGCGTCAATGCAGACGCCGCACTGATTCGCCTGTCGATCTTACGCGTCCCTCACTCGTGAACAAGACCCCGAGATATTTGAACTCCTCCACTTGGGGCGAGATCTCCTCCCCAACCCGGAGATGACACCCAACCCCTTTTTGGGCAAGATCCATAGGCTTGGACTTGGAGGTGCTGATTCTCATCCCAGTCACGAGACACTCAGCTGCGAACCGATCCAGTTAGAGCTGAAGATCCTGACTAGATGAAGCCATCAGGACCACATCATCTGCAGAAAGCAGAGACCTAATCCTGCAGTCTCCAAACCGGATCCCCTTAACACCCTAACTGTGCCTGGAAATTTTGTCCATAAATATTTTGAACAGAACCGATGACAAAGGACAGCCCTGGTGGAGTACAACCCTCACTTGAAACGGGTCTGATTTACTGCCGGCAATGCGGACCAAGCTCTGGCACTGATCACACAGGGAACAGACTGCCACAAACAGGCTTTTCAATACTTCTCCATGGACACGTTGGAATGCCTTCTCCAACTCTACAAAGCATAAGCTGGTTGGGCAAACTCCCATGCACCCTTGAGAATCCTGCCGAGAGTATAGAACTGGTCCACAGTTCCACGACCAGGACGAAAACCACACTGCCCCTCCTAAATCCGAGGTTGGACTCTCCGGCATTGCCTTCTCTCCAGTACACTTCAATAGACTTTACCAAAAAAGTTCACGGGGTGTGATCCCATTAAAGTTGGAAAACACTCTCCGGTGCCCCTTCTTAAAAAGACGAACCACCACCCCGGTCTGCCAATCCAGAGGCAAGGCCCCGATGTCCACGCAATGCTGCACAGTCTTGTTAACTAAGACAGCTCCAAAGCATCCAGGGCCTTAAGGAACTCTGGGTGGATCTCAACCACCCCGAGGCCCTGTCACCAAGGAGCTTTTTAACTGCCTCGGCAACATCAGCCCCAGATTTAGGAAATTCCAAACCTGATTCCCCAGGCACTGTTTCCTCATAGGAAAACGTGTAGGTGGGATTGAGGAGGTTTTCAAAGTATTCGCTCCACCAAACCACAACATCCCGAGACGAGGTCAGCAGCACACCAACCCCACCATAAACTGTGTTGATAGTGGACTGCTTCCCCCTCCTGAGGCAGCAGATGGTAGTCAACAATCGCTTCCAAGCTGTCCAGAAATCATTTTCCATGGCTTCCACGAACTCTTCCGAACCGCACATCGCTTGGCCTGTCGGTACCTGTTTGCTGCCTCCAGAGTCCCACGAGCCAAAAGGACCCAATTGGACTCCTTCTTCAGCTTGACGGCCTCCCTCCCCGCTGGTGTCCAACAGGCACGGAAAATTGTCCACTTGGACTCAATGTCCAGCACCTACCTTGTGACATGTTCAAAGTTGTTCCGCAGTTGGGATTTAAAACTCTCTTGAGTGGGAGACTTTGCCAGACGTTCCAAACAGACCCTCAAAATGTGTTTGGGCCTGCCGGGTCTGACCGGTATCCTCACATACCGTCAGAGTCAACTCACCAACAGGTGGTGATCGGTGTAAGGCTCCGCCTTTCTCTTCACCTTAGTGTCCAAGACGTGAGGCCGTAAATCCGATGACACAAACACAAAGTCGATCATCAAACTGCAGCCGAGGGTGTCCTGGTGCCAAGAGCACATATGGACACCGTTATGTTTAAATATGGTTTTCGTTATGGATAATCTGTGATGAGCACACAAGTCCAATAACAAAACACCCCTCGGGTTTAGATCCGGGCAGCTGTTTCCCCCAATCACACCTCTTTCACTGTTGTTGTCAATGTGAGCGTTGAAGTCCCCCAGCAGAACAAGGGAATAACCTGAGGCAGCACTCTCCATTAGTCCCTCTAGGGAAAGGGCAGGTACTCTAAACTGCTGTTTGGTGCGAAAGCACAAACAACAGTCAGGAACCGTCCCCCCCATTGAAGGCGGACGGAAGCTACCCTCTCATCTACTGGGTTAAACTCCAACGTACATGCTCTGGGCTGCAGGGCAACAAGTATTGCCACCCACACCCCTCGCCTCTCACTGTTTGCAATGCCAGAGTGGAACAAAGTCCAGCTCCTCTCGAGAGGTTGGATTCTAGAGCCGAAGCTGTGCATCGAAGTGAGTCTAACAAAATCCAGCCAGAACTTCTTCACCTCGCGCTCCGGCTTAGGCTCCCTAGCCCCTGGCAAGGTGACTTTCCGCGTCCTGAGAGGTAGCTTCTGTAGCTGAGGATCGGACGGCCAAGGGCCCTGTTTTTGGCTGCCAGCCAGCTCACACTGCACCCAACCTCTAGGCACCCTCCTATGAGTGGTGAGCCCTTTAGAGGCGGGACCCACTTTACCCGCTCTTCGGACAGGCCCAGCCACCAGGCGCTCTCAATTGAGCCCCACCTCCAGGTCAAATAAACTGAATTAAATTAATATACAGTACAGAACAAAAGTTTGGACACACCTTCTCATTCACAACACAACTGATGGTCCCAAGCCCATTGATAAAGCAAGAAATTCCACTAATCAACCATGATAAGTGAAAAACATTTCAGGTGACTACCTCTTGAAGCTCATCGAGAGAATGCCAAGAGTGTGCAAAGCAGTAATCAGAGCAAAGGGCGGCTATTTTGAAGAAACTACAATATAAAACATGTTTTCAGTCATTTCAGGAGTTTTTTATGCCTTCAGTGACAATCTACAATGTAAATAGTCATGAAAATAAAGGAAACGCATTGAATGAGAAGGTGTGTCCAAACTTTTGGCCTGTACTGTAATTTTAGCTAACAGATACTAACCTAAATACTGTACACAAATTATTTTTTTCTGCAATCATGACACTGTAAACACACTCACAGTTTGCAAAAAAAAAAACGTAAATTAAAGTATTTAAATAAACAAAATAAAATAATACATTTTAGCAGGCAGTTGCTAACGTATATACACTTTTTACACAATATACAACCCTTATTGTATCATTCTTTTTAAAACAAATGTATTTTCATTGTTTCGTTTAATGTAGATAGTTTAATATACACTACACTTTACCAATAAGACACTCTACCAGACATTTTTAGTGGTTTTACCTTATTTTTGTTTTATTGGTGTACCCCGCCTTCCGCCCATGTGCAGCTAGGATAGGCTCCAGCACCCCCGTGACCCCAAAAGGGACAAGCGGTAGAAAATAGATAGATAGAATGAATTGTATTATAAAGTGGATAACTTCTCATTACACACCAACCCTATCACCTTGGTCTATTATGCACTGCTCAGTTCAGGCTGCTCAGTACAATATGGCTGAGTCAGCAACATTTTTATATTGATACATTTCTTTTTAAACTTTAAGATTTGGATCACGATGACTTAAAACATTGCCCTTACAGTTTATAAAGTTGTTGTTTTTACTTGAATTCACTGTATTTTCCATATTTTGTCAGCAGCTTAGAAGTCAGCCAGAGTCACAGAGTGCACAATGTGTGCGACTTTAGAGGTTGCAATGTAAATACTGCAGAACTTTAAAAAATCAATACGGCGCCACCTTTTCCGTCACTTTCACGGGTTAAACCGCTTGACACAAAAGACATCTGCTTTGCTGTAAAATCCATTCGCAGTGTTTAGTGGCCCCAAGGCCTCTAAATTCCACATTATACTTGTGTGTATGTGCATGCACCATGAATATTCATATACAAGATGTTCACATGGAATCTAAAGTATGCTTAAGATCTTGAAATAAATACATATGGCTGCAAGAAAAATAGTTTTTACATGAATGAAGAAAAGATCATAGATGCATATTAAATGTGTGATAGAGTAGAAAGTAAAAGTGTGTTTCTTTCAGTATTATGCTCATGCTCATGTTTCCACGACTGATTATTTTCCATTGGCAAAAGCAGCTACTATCAGCTACTATGAGTAGTTCAGTAAAATCGTTTTTTTACAGCATTACTGTCCACAATCTATAGGTCAGTTGGGATAGGCTCCAGCTCACAAGTCGCTACAAAGGACAAGTGGTACAAAACATTGATAAATGGTGATCCATACGTGCCCTGTCGCCAAAAAGTCACCTGGCATGCGCTCCAGCTTTCTCTGTGACTGAATGGCGACCGATCCAAAATATATGCTGCCAAAAAGTCAGCTGGGATAGGTTCCAGCTCACAAGTGGCTCCAAAGGACAAGCGGTACAAAACATTGATAAATGGTGATCCATATGTGCCAAAAAGTCACCTGGGATGGGCTCCAGCTCTCCTGTGACTGCAATTAGGACGAGCGGTGCATACAATGGATGGATGTTTTTTGTGTATATGTACCGGGATAGGCTCCATCTTTCTCTTGTGACCCAAGTAAGGACAGGCGGTACAGAACATGGATGGAAGTTTTTTGGTCTGTTTTTGCTCTGTGACTGAATGGCGACCGATCCAAAATATACGCTGCCAAAAAGTCAGCTGGGATAGGTTCTAGCTCACAAGTGGCTCCAAAGGACAAGCGGTACAAAACATTGATAAATGGTGATCCATACGTGCCAAAAAGTCACCTGGGATGGTCTCCAGCTCTCCCGTGATTGCAATTAGGACGAGCGGTGCATAAAATGGATGGATGGTTTTTGTGTATATGTGCCGGGATAGGCTCCATCTTTCTCTTGTGACCCAAGTAAGGACAGGCGGTACAGAACATGGATGGACGTTTTTTGGTCTATTTTTGCTCTGTGACTGAATGGCGACCGATCCAAAATATACGCTGCCAAAAAGTCAGCTGGGATAGGTTCTAGCTCACAAGTGGCTCCAAAGGACAAGCGGTACAAAACATTGATAAATGGTGATCCATACGTGCCAAAAAGTCACCTGGGATGGTCTCCAGCTCTCCCGTGACTGCAATTAGGACGAGCGGTGCATAAAATGGATGGATGGTTTTTGTGTATATGTGCCGGGATAGGCTCCATCTTTCTCTTGTGACCCAAGTAAGGATAGGCGGTACAGAACATGGATGGAAGTTTTTTGGTCTATTTTTGCTCTGTGACTGAATGGTGACCGATCCAAAATATACGCTGCCAAAAAGTCAGCTGGGATAGGTTCCAGCTCACAAGTGGCTCCAAAGGACAAGCGGTACAAAACATTGATAAATGGTGATCCATATGTGCCAACAAGTCACCTGGGATGCGCTCCAGCTCTCCTGTGACTGCAATTAGGACAAAGCGGTGCATAAAATGGATGGATGTTTTTTGTGTATATGTTCCGGGATAGGCTCCATCTTTTTCTTGTGACCCAAGTAAGGACAGGCGGTACAGAAAATTGAAGGTTATTGGTCTATTTTTGACTGGCGACCAATCCAAAATGTACGCTGCCAAAAATGCCAAAAGGTCAGCTGGGATAGGTTCCATCTCTCCTGTGATACTTATACTGTAATACTGAGCGGTAAGAAACACGCATGGATGTTTGTTCATATGTGGCCTGTGATTGAACGTGTGTACCCGTGCCTCTTGCCCCAAAAAGACAGCTAGGATAGGCTCAAGCTCACCCTTGTACAGTAAATGGCTTAATGAATGGTTGCCCATATGTGTCCTACTGACTGGTGATTATTCCAAAATGTCCACCTCTTTTATCCCCAAAAGATCAGCTGGGATAGGCTCCAGCTCTCTCTCGTGACCCAAGTAAGGACAGGCGTTACAGAAAATGGATGGATGTTTTTTGGTCTATGGTGACCATTCCAAGATGTACGTTAACTCTTTCGTCAAAAATTCAACTGGGATAGGCTCCATCTCTGTTGTGACGCCAACGAAGTGGTAGAGAATATGGATGGATGTTTGTCGATTATGTGCTTGATGAGTGAACACTGTCCATTCCAGCGTATACCCCTGCCTTTTGCCTCAAAAAGTCAGCTGGGATTGGCCCCAGCTTTCCTGTGACCGCAATAAAGACAAGCGTTACATAAAATGGATGAATGGTTGTTTGTTTATGTATGCCCTATGACTAAATAGTGACCAGTCTAGGGTGTACCTCGCCCCAAATAGCCAGCTGGGATAGGCTCAAGCTCACTCGTGACCCTAATGAGGTTAAGCGGAATTTTAAATGGATGGATGAATGGGTGCCCATATGTGGCTTGCAAATGACTGATGATCAATCCAAGGTGTAGCCTACTTCTTCCGACAAATTGTCAGCTGGGATAGGCTCCATCTCTGCTGTGGTTCTAGTGTAAAACCCAGCAATATAAAAAATGTTTGTCGGTATGTAATGTGTGATTGAATGGTGACCATTCTAGGGTGTACCCCCATCTCTCAACCACAAAAGCTTAACCCCCAAAAACGTCAGCTGGGATAGGCTCTTTCTTTCTCTTGTGATGTCAATAAGAACGGGCAGTACAGAAAATGAATAGATGTTTTTTGGTCTATATGTTCTCTGTGACTGACTGGCGACCGATACAAGATGTACCCTGTTTCTTCAGGCAAAAAGTCAGCTGGGATAGGCTCCATCTCTCCTGTGACACCAATACTGTAATACTAAGCGGTATAGAAAATGTATGTATGTATGTCTATATGTGCTTTATGATTGAACGGTGACCATTCCAGGGTTTACCCCCACCTCTTAACCCCGAAAACGTCAGCTGGGATAGGCTCAAGCTCACTCGTGACCCTAATGAGGACAAGGGGTATTGTAAATGGATGGATGAATGGTTATAGTGGTTAGAGTGTCCGCCCTGAGATCGGTAGGTTGTGGGTTCAAACCCCGGCCGAGTCATACCAAAGACTATAAAAATGGGACCCATTACCTCCCTGCTTGTCACTCAGTATCAAGGGTTGGAATTGGGGGTTAAATCACCAAAAAAATGATTCCCGGGCGCGGCCACCGCTGCTGCCCACTGCTCCCCTCACCTCCCAGGGGGTGATCAAGGGTGATGGGTTAAATGCAGAGAATAATTTCGCCACACCTAGTGTGTGTGTGACAATCATTGGTACTTTAACTTTTTAACTTTAACTTAACCATATGTGCCTGCAAATGACTGGTGATCAATCCAAGGCGTAGCCTACTTCTTCCGACAAATTGTCAGCTGGGATAGGCTCCATCTCTCCTGTGATACTAGTGCAAGACCCAGCTGTATAACAAATGTATATATGTATGTTGGTATGTAATTTGTGATTAAATAGTGACCATTCTAGGGCGTACCCCCACCTCTCAACCCCTAAAGGTCAGCTGGGATAGGCTCCATCTTTCCCTTGCGTACAGAAAATGAATAGATGTTTTTTGGTCTATATGTGCTCTGTGACTGACTGGCAACAGATCCAAGATGTACCCAGTTTCTTCAGGCAAAAAGTCAGCTGGGATAGGCTCCATCTCTTCTGTGATACTGATACTGTAATATTAAGCGCTTTCTGATTGAACAGTGACCATTCCAGGGTCACCGTTCTCTCTTTACCCCGAAAACGTCAGCTGGGATAGGTTGCAGCTCTCCTATTAACATTATGGGACATGCAGTGTAGAAACGGGACCACCACAATGCAACATATATTGTTAAATCTTCTTTAAAGCACATTGTTTTGATATTAACGCTCAGTTGACATGTTAGCTCACAATGACAAACTTCCAAAACTTAAACACGTCATGTTAGTCGGGGTCAGTAAAAAAAACAAAAACAACAACAGTGTGTGTATCCCTTTAAGAAGCCCCCACCGCGTGCTCAGCGGAGGGAGGAAATGCAGGCTTGTGGAACAGCCGGTTGAGGCGAGGAGAAGGGAGGGGTGGTGGGGGGGGGGGAGAAAAAAAATCCAGTTGAGGACGGTTTCAAGTCCCCCCGATAGAAACTGTGCCTGATTTGTGGCCAATGTTGGAGATGTAAAAAAAAAAGTGAGAGAGAGAGAGAGAAAGAGAGAGAGGGAGGAGTGAGGCGAGAAGGAGGAGGGGGGAGGAAGAAGGGAGGAGGAGGAGGGTGAGAGGAGGGGGGGGAGGAAAAACACTGAAGGGGTAGCTATGGAGATGGAGCGTTTTCCTGGCTGCTTTCTTTGACAGGTGTTGAGTGGGGCAAAAGTCTTAAAACAGAACCCAGCATGTACGCCAAAGGTAAAGGAGCCGTGGTCCCTTCCGACAGCCAAGCGAGAGAAAAGTAAGTCCACCATTTTCCCCTCTTGTTTAATTGTGCGCGTTTCACCTGGGACGCACGCCGCGCGGATGGAACTTTCTCAAACTAGCGAGTGTCATTTTCACCCCGCGCGCACGCCCCCCGGGGTCACGTTTTTAGGGGCGCGCATGTAACAACTTTTGTACTTTAAAAATTTTATTTTTATTTTTTAAAGCCAACTCTGGTGGCGAGCTGCGCCTTTTGTGTTGGCGAGTAAAGTTGAGCATCTCGCATGTTTCGAGCCGGACTCCCCCCGGCTGTGGCAGGACCCTGGTGCGTGGAGGAGTCAAAAGTTTTGTTTTTTTTTTTGTCCCGGTAAACTTTCAAGAAGCTCACTATTGCCGCTGAATGCACGCGTGCGGGATCTCGCAGCCCGTTTGTGGACGTTTTCATGCCCAAATCTGGACCTCCTGTGTGGTATCGTGCAGAGGGGTGCTTTAAAAGCCACTTGCATCGGTCCATTGTGGTCTCTTAAATCACTCCATGGCTTCAAAACATGCCAAAACTTATTAGATTGCTTGTTTTGGACACTGATTTCTGCACAAAAAACATTTGGGTTCTGTCCTGTAGACTCTTTTAATAAAAACAACTTGTTCCTGTGCACTGCTTTCTGCACAACTCTCATTTTAAACCCAAAAGTTGCAACTATACACTCTGCACTGCAGAAAGTTGGGATTCGAACCCTTGTGACGAGGTGCTGGTGCAAAACCATTGCGCGTCCCCCCCTGTCACCTATTTTTACCCTGAGCATGGAGTGCCATCCCTGTCACTGGGCACCTCCTACAAGTGTAGCAGTTTGTCTTGTTGCCTAGTCGGGTCTGATTGAGAATGGAGGTGTTTGTGCACACACGTGTTCTGTTCCCAGGTGGCCCCAGTGAGCAGCAGGCACAGGTGACCTTTGAACCTGCATATGCCTTAATATTGCCACGTTTACTCACACCTGTTTGCGCCCGCCTCCCCGCCCGAAAAGTAACATATTGATACGTGTGGGTTCTCTCCCGATCAAGTCAAATGATCTCCCCGCAATGAATGTGAATGAATGAATGTGTTTATAATGTGTCACGTTGTGTTTTTATTGTGCCACCAAAAAAATGCTAATTTCTCAAAGTAGTGTTATGGTTCAGACTGGTCACATGACAGATTGATCGTCTCCTGTGTGACCGACCTGTCACTCTTCATAGCATTCGCACTGCTGGGCTCACTTTGTGGATTATCTCCAGTTGTTCTGTTCATTTCTATCATGCAAGATGGTGGTTATCATCAATTACTGGTGTGACGCGCAATCACATTAGTGATATGACATATATGCGAGGTGGATTGTGTGTGAGTGTGTTGTGGGTATTAGCTTTATTTCTAGTGTTCCCTATATAATTCAATTCTGCAAGGCGGTGGTTATCATTAATAACTAGCTGTAGGAGAAATCACATTAGTAGTATGACACATGTGCCCTGTGTTGTGCTCGTGTGTGAGCGAGCGTAATATGGGTTTTGGCTTTGTGGATTATCTCCAGTTGTTCTGTTAATTTCTATCATGCAAGATGGTGGTTATCATCATTAACTGGTGTGACGCGCAATCACATTAGTGATATGACATATATGTGAGGTGGATTGTGTGTGAGTGTATTGTGGGTATTAGCTTTATTTGTAGTGTTCCTATAGATTTCAATTCTGCAAGGTGGTGGTTATCATTAATGACTAACTGTAGGAGAAATCACATTAATAATATGACACATGTGCTCTGTGTTGTGCTCGTGTGTGAGCAAGCGTAATATGGGTTTTGGCTTTGTGGATTATCTCCAGTTGTTCTGTCAATTTCTATCATGCAAGATGGTGGTTATCATCAATTACTGGTGTGACGCGCAATCACATTAGTGATATGACATATATGTGAGGTGGATTGTGTGTGTGTGTATTGTGGGTATTAGCTTTATTTTGAGTGTTCCCTATAGATTTCAATTCTGCAAGGCGGTGGTTACCATTAATAACTAGCTGTAGGAGAAATCACATTCATGATTTGACACATGTGCCCTGTGTTGTGCTCATGTGTGAGCGAGCGTAATATGGGTTTTGGCCCTGTGGATTATCTCCAGTTGTTCTGTTAATTTCTATCATGCAAGATGGTGGTTATCATCAATAACTGGTGTGACGCGCAATCACATTAGTGATATGACATATATGCGAGGTGGATTGTGTGTGAGTGTGTTGTGGGTATTAGCTTTATTACGAGTATTCCCTATAGATTTAAATTCTGCAAGTTGGTGGTTATCATTAATGACTAGCTGTAGGAGAAATCACATTAGTAATATGACACATGTGCCCTGTGTTGTGCTCGTGTGTGAGCGAGCATAATATGGGTTTTGGCTTTGTGGATTAGCTCCAGTGCTGTTCATTTCTACCATGCAAGATGGTGGTTATCATCAATTACTGGTGTGACGCGCAATCACATTAGTGATATGAAATTTATGTGAGGTGGATTGTGTGTGAGTGTATTGTGGGTATTAGCTTTATTGCTAGTGTTCCTATAGATTTCAATTCTGCAAGGTGGTGGATATCATTAATGACTAGCTGTAGGAGAAATCACATTAATAATATGACACATGTGCTCTGTGTTGTGCTCGTGTGTGAGCGAGCAAAATATGGGTTTTGGCTTTGTGGATTATCTCCGTGTTGTTCTGTTCATTTCTATTATGCAAGATGGCGGTTATCATCAATAACTGGTGTGACGCGCAATCACATTAGTTTAATGACATATATGCGAGGTAGATTGCGTGTGAGTGTATTGTGGGTATTAGCTTTATTTAGAGTATTCCCTATAGATTTCAATTCTGCAAGGTGGTGGTTACCATTAATAACTAGCTGTAGGAGAAATCACATTAGTAGTATGACACATGTGCCCTGTGTTGTGCTCGTGTGTGAGCCAGCCTAATATGGGTTTTGGCTTTGTGGATTATCTCCAGTTGTTCTGTTAATTTCTATCATGCAAGATGGTGGTTATCATCAATAACTGGTGTGACGTGCAATCACATTAGTGATATGACATATATGTGAGGTGGATTGTGTGTGAGTGTGTTGTGAATATTAGCTTTATTTCGAGTATTCCCTATAGATTTCAATTCTGCAAGGTGGTGGTTATCATCAATGACTAGCTGTAGGAGAAATCACATTAGTAATATGACACATGTGCCCTGTGTTGTGCTCGTGTGTGAGCGAGCGTAATATGGGTTTTGGCTTTGTGGATTAGCTCCAGTTCTGTTAATTTCTACCATGCAAGATGGTGGTTATCATCAATTACTGGTGTGACGCGCAATCACATTAGTGATATGACATTTATGTGAGGTGGATTGTGTGTGAGTGTATTGTGGGTATTAGCTTTATTTGTAGTGTTCCCTATAGATTTCAATTCTGCAAGGTGGTGGTTATCATCAATGACTAGCTGTAGGAGAAATCACATTAATAATATGACACATGTGCTCTGTGTTGTGCTCGTGTGTGAGCGAGCGTAATATGGGTTTTGGCTTTGTGGATTATCTCCAGTTGTTCTGTTCATTTCTGTCATGCAAGATGGTGGTTATCATCAATTACTGGTGTGACGCGCAATCACATTAGTGATATGACATATATGTGAGGTGGATTGTGTGTGAGTGTATTGTGGATACTAGCCTTATTATGAGTATTCCCTATAGATTTCAATTCTGCAAGGTGGTGGTTATCATCAATGACTAGCTGTAGGAGAAATCACATTAGTAATATGACACATGTGCACTGTGTTGTGCTCGTGTGTGAGCGAGCGTAATATGGGTTTTGGCTTTGTGGATTAGCTCCAGTTCTGTTCATTTCTACCATGCAAGATGGTGGTTATCATCAATTACTGGTGTGACGCGCAATCACATTAGTGATATGACATATATGTGAGGTGGATTGTGTGAGTGTATTGTGGATACTAGCCTTATTATGAGTATTCCCTATAGATTTCAATTCTGCAAGGCGGTGGTTACCATTAATAACTAACTGTAGGAGAAATCACATTAGTAGTATGACACATGTGCCCTGTGTTGTGCTCGTGTGTGAGCGAGCGTAATATGAGTTTTGGCTTTGTGGATTATCTCCAGTTGTTCTGTTCATTTCTATCATGCAAGATGGTGGTTATCATCAATAACTGGTGTGACGCGCAATCACATTAGTGATATGACATATATGTGAGGTGGATTGTGTGTGAGTGTGTTGTGAATATTAGCTTTATTTCGAGTATTCCCTATAGATTTCAATTCTGCAAGGTGGTGGTTATCATCAATGACTAGCTGTAGGAGAAATCACATTAGTAATATGACACATGTGCCCTGTGTTGTGCTCGTGTGTGAGCGAGCGTAATATGGGTTTTGGCTTTGTGGATTAGCTCCAGTTCTGTTCATTTCTACCATGCAAGATGGTGGTTATCATCAATTACTGGTGTGACGCGCAATCACATTAGTGATATGACATATATGTGAGGTGGATTGTGTGTGAGTGTATTGTGGATACTAGCCTTATTATGAGTATTCCCTATAGATTTCAATTCTGCAAGGCGGTGGTTACCATTAATAACTAACTGTAGGAGAAATCACATTAGTAGTATGACACATGTGCCCTGTGTTGTGCTCGTGTGTGAGCGAGCGTAATATGGGTTTTGGCTTTGTGGATTATCTCCAGTTGTTCTGTTCATTTCTATCATGCAAGATGGTGGTTATCATCAATAACTTGTGTGACGCGCAATCACATTAGTGATATGACATATATGTGAGGTGGATTGTGTGTGAGTGTGTTGTGGGTATTAGCTTTATTTCGAGTATTCCCTATAGATTTCAATTCTGCAAGGTGGTGGTTATCATCAATGACTAGCTGTAGGAGAAATCTCATTAATAATATGACACATGTGCTCTGTGTTGTGCTCGTGTGTGAGCGAGCGTAATATGGGTTTTGGCTCTGTGGATTATCTCCAGTTCTGTTCATTTCTACCATGCAAGATGGTGGTTATCATCAATAACTGGTGTGACGCGCAATCACATTAGTGATATGACATATATGTGAGGTGGATTGTGTGTGAGTGTATTGTGGATACTAGCCTTATTATGAGTATTCCCTATAGATTTCAATTCTGCAAGGCGGTGGTTACCATTAATAACTAGCTGTAGGAGAAATCACATTCATGATATGACACATGTGCCCTGTGTTGTGCTCGTGTGTGAGCGAGCGTAATATGGGTTTTGGCTTTGTGGATTATCTCCAGTTGTTCTGTTCATTTCTATCATGCAAGATGGTGGTTATCATCAATAACTGGTGTGACGCGCAATCACATTAGTGTAATGACATATATGCGAGGTGGATTGTGTGTGATTGTATTGTGGGTATTAGCTTTATTTTGCGGTGCGGCTTCATAACTTCCCAGTCGTACTAAAACATTTTGACAGATTTTTGAGCGTTGTGTGTAATGTTCTATATTCTCAATGGAACATTTAATTTAGTTTTGGTGTTGTTTACTGCCGTCATATTGCAGTCTACATGTACTGTATCTCTTATGTGTGACTGCCATCTACTGGTCACACTTATCATTACACCATGTACCAAATAAAATAGTTTTGACGTCGGTAAGCACAACCAGAATTATTCCGTACATTAGGCTCACCGGGTTGTAAGGTGTAAATTAGTTTTCACGGGAAAAACCCCCCCTAATTTTTATGGTATGGCGGTTTTTATTTTGCCATGGTTGTTTGCCACAATCAATTACATGTCGGGGAAACCCTGAATGAAGGTGGTGGTTATCATTAATAACTGGCTGTAGGAGGAATCACATTAATGATATGACACATGTGCGCTGGGTTGTGCTCGTGTGTGAGCGAGCGCAATATGGGTTTCGGCTTTTTTGGATTCTTTTGAGTCTTTCTATAGATTTCACTTATACAGGCGTTTATCATCAATCACGTTTATTATATGACATATATGTGCGCTGCGTTTTGCTCATTTGTAAGGGAATCCAACATTGATTTTGAATTGGTGGATTACTTTGAGTACTTTTGATCTGTGTTTTGCAAAGTGCGGGCTATCATTAACAACGGTCGGGAGGAGCGATCGCACTCGGGAGTTGACATGACATGTCTTTGTTGAATGTGTATTTGTGCTCATGTGTCAGCGGGCGTAAATTGGGCTTTGATTTTTTGTGGATTATTTAGTGTCTTTATAAGTTTCTATTAAGTAATTTGGGTGTTATCATTACTAACCAGAAGAAGGAGCAATCATAATGACGTCTTTGTTGTGCTTGTGTTTTCTGACTGTGTGGATGGCTGATCTCAGGCTAATTTAAATATGATTTAAATGGGGGCGTGGACAAGGAGGGCCCAGCCACACCAACATGTGTGCTCAATTCTACATTGATTGGGATGCACTAAAATGCGTGAATCTAAGAAATGTTGTGCCTACGACATTTTCTAATGAGCGGACACCATTTTTAGGAGGAAATCCACGCACGTTTTTTTTTTTCAATACATGAGGCCCCAGGTCATGTGAGCCATCAAAAAAGGTATGAGATGATTACATCTCATCAGACTTTTTTTGGATTCCAGCTTAGTCCTAACTAGAGTAATGATTCTCAAGCTGTGGAATATGTCATACTGGTGGTATGGGGGTTCCATCTAGTGCAGGGGTGTCAAACTCATTTTAGATGGGGGGCCATTGAGAAAAAAATCTACTCCTAAGTGTGCCGGACTGGTAAAATCACGGCACGATAACTTAAAAAATAAAGACAACTTCAGATTGTTTTCTTTGTTAAAAAATAGAACAAGCACATTCTGAAAATGTACAAATCATAATGTTGTTGTTTTTTTTACACTTACATTTTGGCGGTTAATAATATTCTATCTTTATTTGTCGTTATTTATACTTTCTGAATAAATGATGTGACAATGTTCATCAGTCAAGTCATTGGTGTTAATTTTCAATCTATCAAGATAAGAAAATAATATCAAAATCAAATTACAGGATGTTATTTATGTAGTTTGATCATTTTCCTCGACTGATGTACTAACGTTGTTTTTTTGTTTTTTTACATATGTTGCATCATCTACAGCAGGGGTGCCCACACTTTTTCTGCAGGCGAGCTACTTTTCAATTGATCAAGTCGTGGGGATCTACCTCATTCATATATATAATTTCTATTTACTTATTTATGAAATATATGTTTTTGTTAACAAGTTAAAGGTGTTTAATGATAATGCAAGCATGTTTAACACATATAGTTAATATTGTTAAAAAATTAAAGGTGTTTAATGATAGTACAAGTATGTTTAATACATATAGTTAATATTGTTAACAAGTTAAAGGTGTTTAAAGATAATGCAAGCATGTTTAACACATATAGTTAATATTGTTAACAAGTTAAAGGTGTTTAATGATAATACAAGCATGTTTAACACATAGTTAATATTGTTAATAAATTAAAGGTGTTTAATGATAATACAAGTATGTTTAATACATATAGTTAATATTGTTAACAAGTTAAAGGTGTTTAAAGATAATGCAAGCATGTTTAACACATATAGTTAATATTGTTAACAAGTTAAAGGTGTTTAATGATAATACAAGCATGTTTAACACATATAGTTAATATTTTTAACAAGTTAAAGGTGTTTAAAGATAATACAAGCATGTTTAGCACATATAGTTAATATTGTTAACAAGTTAAAGGTGTTTAATGATAATACAAGCATGTTTAACACAATATTGTTAACAAGTTAAAGGTGTTTAAAGATAATACAAGCATGTTTAACACATATAGATTCCTTTCTTTCATGAAGACAAGAATATAAGTTGGTGTATTACCTGATTCTGATGACTTGCATTGATTGGAATCAGACAGTGGTGCTGATAACGTCCGCATTTTCGAATGGAGGAGAAAAAAAGTCCTCCTTTCTGTCCAATACCACATGAAAGTGGTTGGTTTTTGGCATCTTATTTGCTCAGCTTCCGTACTCCTTTCTTATACACTTTACAAGAAATACATTGTCGGCAAACTCCGTAGCTTGCTAGCTTGTGCACGCCAGTTTTCTGAGACTCTTATTTTGTTAGCGTAACTGTGCAACTGTGCAGTCTGTCTTTGGAGTTTTGACGACAGGTACGGCGCCAGAGTCTGTTGAAATAAAGTGTTTCTCGCCTTCCAGTCGGTAATTTTAATGAGCTGGCAGCAGCCAGCGCCATCTCAGAAGACCCTCGGGTGCCGTGAATGTCAATCCAGTGACGAAAGTGACGTCATAGTGAAGATTTATGATCGCTCATTTTTAGGACTATTTTTTTAATGCCTGGCTGGTGATCGACTGACACACCCTCCGAGATCGACCGGTAGCTCGCGATCGACGTAATGAGCACCCCTGATCTACAGAGATACAAAGAATTGCTATTGTGACATCTAGTGGACACATTTAGAACAGCAGTTTCTTTCATTCAAAAATCTCGGCTCATTTTTATACTTAGCAGGCCTTACGTTTGACACCCCTGATCTAGTGTTTATTATCTATGGCCCCCGGGATGATATTTGATTAGTATTAGAACCGGACCAGTACTCCATCAGTGTTGGCGCTAGGAATTTTCAAAACGGGGTCCCGGGGACCCCATGAACTCATAAAAATGGGGTCCCGCAGTAAATTTTTGGGGGTCCCACTTTTTTGTAAGCGTTTTGAAAACAAATGATACATGTATGCATTATCCTCTTATATCTCACATTCTATATTGTGTTTTGGAAAAAAGTTGTCTTTTATGCATTCATCTTGATATTAAGGAAGAGAGCCATAAGAAAATATTGCTTTGTTAATTTAATGTACATAACGTGATTTTTCTTTGAAGGACGTTTGTTTTTGTCTGTGAGCCTGTTGAAAAATGTTTTCCCTTGAAATTAGTGACAGAGTCATACAAAAATGTTGGAATATTAATTTAATCATTAAATAAAATACAGTACATTGTGTTAGGTCTTGGTTCAATAGGTTATGTGCAATCATTTTAATATCCATCCATCCATTTTCTACCGCTTATTCCCTTTGGGGTCGCGGGGGGCGCTGGAGCCTATCTCAGCTACAATCGGGCGGAAGGCGGGGTACACCCTGGACAAGTCGCCACCTCATAGCAGGGCCAACACAGATAGACAGACAACATTCACACTCACATCCACACACTAGGGCCAATTTAGTGTTGCCAATCAACTTATCCCCAGGTGCATGTCTTTGGAGGTGGGAGGAAGCCGGAGTACCCGGAGGGAACCCACGCAGTCACGGGGAGAACATGCAAACTCCACACAGAAAGATCCCGAGCCCGGGATTGAACCCAAGACTACTCAGGACCTTCGTATTGTGAGGCAGATGCACTAACCCCTCTGCCACCGTGAAGCCTTCATTTTAATATATTTAAAAAAACAAAAAAACATTGAACCAGTCCGGCCCTCGGCTTGTAGCAAATTAGTTTTGTATGCCCTCTGATGTATTTGACTTTGACATCCCTGATTAAAGTACAGTGTTTTATTTTCCTATATTCAAGCACAGTGTTACTGTCCAAACTGGGTGTAATGTTACAGTGGCCAAAAATATGAAATACACTTGTTAAATAAAACCTCATCCTTGTTTTTAATGAATATTTAGGCCGACTACGCTACTGTATTTTAATGTTGGTCAGTATGGTGGTTACTTGGTGATAAAAGTTTTGAGAAGCACTGCTCTGGAGATTGAACACCATTTATGTGTTTTGCTTTTTCTTTCGCTTATTTTTGGTGTAGCCCCCTACGAAGCATGTCAAAGAGGAATAAAGTGATGACGACCATAGATGATGGACATTTAACCTGGCGGCATCTTGACAAAAGTGGTACATTTTTCGCCTTTGTCCTGGCTGCTCAGTTTAATACATGAAGGCAAGAGTGAGTTGACAACATTAATAACAGGACTATAAAATGAGCTGTTTATTTGTGCCAATTAGGGAAGTACATGGGATTGGTCCATTATGTAAATTAGCCATGTGGTTGGCCATTTATATAAGTGTACCTTTTGGTTATTAATTCTTAGTTTTATGAAGTGGAAATAAAAAAAACAGAAAACGATAGGTTTATTTTAATTTATTTTTAGAGTGAACATTTTTCTTAAAAACAAATGTCACAAAAAAAAATAATATTTTTTTATTTAATATTTTTTTGTTTCTGCTGACTAATGATTTTAATTTTTGTTAAATGAAATATAAACAGAAAATACAACCTTTTTTTTTTTCTTTTTTTTTTTTTTTAGATCTACCATATTTTTCGGACTATAAGGCACACTTAAAATCCTTTCATTTTCTCAAAAATCAACAGTGCGCCTTATAACCCGGTGCGCCTAATGTACACAGATTAATTCTGGTTGTGCTTACCGACTTCGAAACAATTTAATTTGGTAATTTTAATAAGTGTGACCAGGAGATGGCAGTCACACTTAAGAGATGCGTGTGGACTGCAGGTTGACGCCTGTTCAATAAATGGCACTAGCAAGTACCCGTAAGCAAGCGACACCAAAACTTTGATGTTTCGATGAGAATATAGATCATTACGCACTGCGCTCAAAAATCTGTCATAATATTTTAGTACGACTTCGGTAAGCTACAAAGCCACACCGCAAGATGGAATGCGGAGCATTACGGCTATCGCAGTCAGACGTACTGTGCTTCAACATACGGGTATTATTATGGTGTGTGTATAAGGAGCCCAAAATGGCACCTATTATCTGGTGTTATGTATCGCAATATTATGCAAAACAACTTTTTCTTACCTAATGGTACATCCTAAAGTGCACTTGGGATCTGCATAAATTCTGAAAATTTGCCAATAAGCTCCTTCTTTTCCTCATCCTCTTGTTGTGAGGCATTTATCCTGCGTTGTTGCCACTTCTAATCCAAAGTAGCGTACAGTTCTAGCTTATATCTGTCAGTAGATTTGCTATGGAAGCGCTAAAAACTACCAGTACAACAAAGACGACGGATAGAAGACGCTGTCGAAGGTGAGCAACGTAAATAAGACCGCCTTCCGACGCATTCTGAAGCGACTTGAAGATGGTCTGTAAAACATAATTTATGGAAAAAGTTGACCAAATGCTATTATTCCTCTTAATCAGGACAAAAAACAACTGAAAAAATTCCCAGTTTTCCCGAAATTCCAGGAATTCCGAAACATAATTTCTCAATTCAACACTACTTCAACATTTCTCGACCGATTTGAAAAATGCCAACTGTCAGGTTCAAACACTGATGACATCTATTAAACAAGACAAGAAGCAAGGAATTAAACAGAGACAGAATTAAATTTGGCTCAATTGAGGAGAAACATGTACACCTGTACCCTTGCACAGTGTCACTACGCTCTGACGAAAGATTGAACGCCTCCTCTTTTATTTGGACTTTCCCTGATTACATGGCAACAGCTGTTTCTAAGAGAGGGGGGTCGTAAACAGCCATCGCCTTTGATTACAAACAGTTCAAAGAAAAGATCCCTGGAGGGGAGTCAGGTGCTGCTTCCTCTCCGCTTTGTGTTATAATCTTTCTGTGGATTATAATACATCAAAGAAACAGAACCCTCATGTTGCTTCCCATCCTACACAGTGGAGTTTTACAAGCCTTCTGCTTGGTAGGATCAAAGACAGCTTTTGTCCTCTCACCGGGCGAGCTGAACTCAATGTAACACAAAGTTTTGTGATAACTTACATACAATTATTCTAACACCAACACCAACCATTTGAACTCATTCAGACCATTCAAGTTTTTTTTTACCATTTTCAAAAAAATTCCCGCTTTTCCCGAAATTCCCAAATTTTTGGGAAATTCCCATTGAAATCAATGGGACATTCTTCAAAGTTTCACAACTCCCACATTTTTCATCTGATTCAAACTGTTCAGCCTATCCGGGAATCGTGGGCTTTTCCTTGACAAATACCAAAAATTCCCAGATTTCCCCAAATTCCAGGTTTTCTGGGACATGTTTCCCATTCAAAATGAATTGGCCATTTTTCAAACTTCCACCATTTCCACATTTTTCAACAGATTCAAACCAACACGTTCCACCATCCTGGAAATTTTAACAAAATTTTTTCCAAGTTCAAAAACATTCCAGGGTTTTCCAGAATTCCTGGTTTTCCAAAGCCCTATTCCCATCCTTTTTTCTGGCGACAACTCCTTCCACATTTTAACGCATTTCAACCGTTCCACCGTCAAAACATTCCTCTTAATCAGGACAAAAAAACACAAGTTTTTCCGAAATTCCAGGAATACCGCAACGTCATTTCTCAATTCATCATGTTGCTACTTTAACATTTCTCCCCCGATTTTAAAAAATTCCAACACCAACCATTTGAAGTCATTCAGACCATTCAAGTTTTTTTTACCATTTTAAAAAAAAATCCCGCTTTTCCCGAAATTCC
The DNA here is from genome assembly GCF_033978685.3 of Nerophis lumbriciformis. Taxonomy (NCBI): domain Eukaryota; kingdom Metazoa; phylum Chordata; class Actinopteri; order Syngnathiformes; family Syngnathidae; genus Nerophis; species Nerophis lumbriciformis. The sequence continues at coordinate 27,898,093 of NC_084565.2, read as the reverse complement.
CAAATTTTTTGGAAATTCCCATTGAAATCAATGGGAATTGATTGCTTCTTCAAAGTTCCACTACTCCCACATTTTTCATCTGATTCAAACCCTTCCAACTTCAATCTGTTCAGCCTATCCGGGAATCGTGGGCTTTCCCTTGACAAATACCAAAAATTCCCAGATTTCCCCAAATTCCAGGTTTTCCCGGACATTTTTCCCATTCAAAATGAATTGGCCATTTTTCAAACTTCCACCATTTCCACATTTTTCAACCGATTCAAACCAACACGTTCCACCATCCTGGATATTTAAAGTACATTTTTTCCAAGTTCAAAAGCATTCCAGGTTTTCCAAAGCCCTATTTCCACCCTTTTTTCTGGCGACTACTCCTTCCACATTTTTTAACGCATTCCAACCGTTCCACCGTCAAAACATTCCTCTTAATCAGGACAAAAAAAACACAAGTTTTCCCGAAATTCCAGGAATACCGCAACGTCATTTCTCAATTCATCATGTTACTTCTTTAACATTTCTCGCCCGATTTTGAAAAAGTCCAAAACCAACCATTTCAACTCATTCAGACCATTCAAGTTTTTTACCATTTTCCAAAAGATTCCCGCTTTTCCCAGAAGACCCACCATGACATGTAATGTAGACCATAAAGAAGTGTACACTGCAAAAACTGAAATCTAAATAAGATTACATATCTCAAATAAGGGTGATATTTGCTTATTTTCTGTCTGATAAGATAATTCTTCTCACTAAGCAGATTTTATGTTAGAGTGTTTTACTTGTTTTAAGGATTTTGGTCCTAAATGATCTCAGTAAGATATTACAGCTTGTTGCTGAGATTTTATGACCTATATTGAGTAAAACATGCTTGAAACTAGAATATCAACTGTTGCAAAGCTGTGTCATCAACACTCACAAGAATAAAACATTTTTTTCAGTAATAATTTCTTATTTCAAGCATGAAAAAAAAAATCATGATTTTGACACAATTGTGTCTCATAAATAAGACAGATGACAGCCAAATGGACTTTGCTGTTTTATTTTCAATGAAACAATATAAAATACGTACTCATATAGTACCGTAGTACAGTTGGCACAGTACAGCAAACTGACAGTTAATATTTAAACATTTAACATTTGACATTTCAAACAATTTTGAACTGAAATAGTTCATGCACAAAATTACAATTAAAAAAATGTTGGCCGGGGACTGGGCTGTATATAAGCGCACTAATTGACTGAAAGAGCATGCACTTGGCGCGATTATGTCATGTTATCGATGGAAAAATGCATTTTTAGACTATGATTTGCCTGAGCGGCTAGGAATCTTGTTGCCTTTCCATTAAGAACAATAAATTTGTTTTTAGTGTAAGTTTGCTGGTTTCAGGAAATGTAATGCCGAGCGCATATCATTATGTCAAAAATAACGGCACTAGCGGTTACTTAATTTAAGAATATTTTTCAACATATTGAGTAAAAAAGGTTTCTTTTTTTTCTACCAAAAAAAGTGCACTTGTTATTAGTGAGAATATACTTATTTTAAGGTATATTTGGGTTCATTGAGGTTAGCTAATTTTACTTGTTTTGGAAAGTCTTGACAAGCCGAATTTCTTGTTGTATTGGCAGATAATTTTGCTTAATTGAAATAAAATACCCCTCATTTTTGTATTTTTTTTTAAATTGTTTTTGAACACTGACTTTTTGCAGTGTGGCTAAGATGGCAACTTTCATCTGGACGTTCCTCATTGAGTTTGCGATACGTCATTTTATTATCAGGCGTCACGGAGAGGTGGCTGCATTCGCATGTTCTGAAGTCGTCTAAAACATTGCCGGCACATGTTTGTTGGTGTGCGTGTGCTAAACATTTATGGTCATTTTAGTGTTTGCAGAGTTTGTGCAAACACAATTTAGCACAGATGCTAGCGGTAACACGACACAGTCCATGCTGGTTATAAAAGACGTGGGAGAGCTCACAGCTGACAGGGTTTCTCCTTTTTGTACAATCAATATATTTATTTAAAAAATTGAATAACCCATATTGTTGAATTAATGCATTGGTGTGTGCCTTTATAATGGAGGCCACTTGCCCTCTATGCTCACCTGCCTTGTCACCCTAAACTGCCCTGCAGGGCCAACACATGTCCTTGTTAATCTACCTCCGTGCATCGCTGAATTAGCTCCTATTTACATATTCATACCACGCTTCTACATATGCACGTATTGTAAAGAGGGGAGGGCGTGTTAAAACCAGACTCCTGTCGTCAGTTGAAAGGGGATGCTGCTGGTGTCTTTGCACAATGGCGGGCGGCGGCACCTGAGGAAGAAGCAGCAAGTCTGCAAGGAAAATGTTGCCGTGTCTGGTAATATTCATGTTTTTGTTTGTTTCGTACAGGAGCATAACATGTTTGTTTACATTTCAATTCAATATATCGGAGGACGTTTAGCTTATTCATCCCTACTCCTTTCGTTTACTGATAGCTTGTTCACTTCCTGAGTTTAAACTTGTTCACATTTTCTCATCGGGAGAGAAAAGAATAGAGAATGTGTCACATGGTAGAAAAAATAAGAACAAATAGACAATAAAATAATATATATATTGGAATAAAAATAAATGAATATATAGAAAATAAATACAACTTAAGTACCGTATTTTCCGGACTATAAGGCGCACTTAAAATCTTAAAATCCAAAACTCGACAGAGCGCCTTATAACCCGGTGCGCCTAATAATTCTGGTTTTGCTTACCGACCTCGAAGCAATTTTATTTGGCACATGGTGTAATAAGTATGACCAGTAGATGGCAGTCAAACATAAGAGATACGTGTAGACTGCACTATGATGGCAATATGACTCAAGTCAACAACACCAAAATTGTATATGTTCCATCGAATCTTATCAAAATGTTTTAGTACGACTTTGGTAAGCTATGAAGCCGCACCGCTTGATGGATTGTTCTGTTAATTTCTATCATGCAAGATGGTGGTTATCATCAATAACTGGCGTGACGCGCAATCACATTAGTGATATGACATATATGTGAGGTGGATTGTGGTGTGAGTGTATTGTGGGTATTCACTTTATTTCTAGTGTTCCTATAGATTTCAATTCTGCAAGGTGGTGGTTATCATTAATGACTAGCTGTAGGAGAAATCACATTAGTAATATGACACATGTGCCCTGTGTTGTGCTCGTGTGTGAGAGAGCGTAATATGGGTTTTGGCTGTGTGGATTATCTCCAGTTGTTCATTAAACATACGAGTATTATTATGGTGTGTGTATAAAGTAAGACATATTATCTGGCGTTTTGTTTTGCAATATTGATTTTTGAAATAGGTAAAGCAAGAACGAATATTAAATACAAATGTATTTCAGTTTTAGGAGTTAAATGGTGGAACAAGCTCAGTGATGAGCTGAAGACATGTACTTCTTTGTTGAAGGGGAACATTATCACAATTTCAGAAGGGTTAAAACCATTAAAAATCAGTTCCCAGTGGCTTATTTTATTTTTCGAAGTTTTTTTCAAAATTTTACCCATCATGCAATATCCCTAAAAAAAGCTTCAAAGTGCCTGATTTTAACCATCGTTATATACACCCGTCCATTTTCCTGTGACGTCACACAGTGATGCCAATACAAACAAACATGGCGGATAGAACAGCAAGTTATAGCGACATTAGCTCGGATTCAGACTCGGATTTCAGCGGCTTAAGCGATTCAACAGATTACGCATGTATTGAAACGGATGGTTGTAGTGTGGAGGCAGGTAGCGAAAACGAAATTGAAGAAGAAACTGAAGCTATTGAGCCATATCGGTTTAAACCGTATGCAAGCAAAACCGACGAAAACGACACGACAGCCAGCGACACGGGAGAAAGCGAGGACGAATTTGGCGATCGCCTTCTAACCAACGATTGGTATGTGTTTGTTTGGCATTAAAGGAAACTAACAACTATGAACTAGGTTTACAGCATATGAAATACATTTGGCAACAACATGCACTTTGAGAGTGCAGACAGCCCAGTTTTCATCAATTAATATATTCTGTAGACATACCCTCATCCGCTCTCTTTTCCTGAAAGCTGATCTGTCCAGTCCATTTGGAAAGGCATCTGCTTTTAGTGTCGCAGGATATCCACACATTCTTGCCATCTCTGTCGTAGCATAGCTTTCGTCGGTAAAGTGTGCGGAACAAACGTCCAATTTCTTGCCACTTTCGCATCTTTGGGCCACTGGTGCAACTTGAATCCGTCCCTGTTCGTGTTGTTACACCCTCTGACAACACACCGACGAGGCATGATGTCTCCAAGGTACGGAAAATAGTCGAAAAAACGGAAAATAACAGATCTGATTTGACTCGGTGTTTGTAATGTGTTTGAGAAAATGGCGGATTGCTTCCCGATGTGACGTCACAACCTGACGTCATCGCTCCGAGAGCGAATAATAGAAAGACGTTTAATTCGCCAAAATTCACCCATTTAGAGTTCGGAAATCGGTTAAAAAAATATATCGTCTTTTTTTCTGCAACATCAAGGTATATATTGACGCTTACATAGGTCTGGTGATAATGTTCCCCTTTAAGGTTTAAAAAAACATTGAAAGGTGAAATCATTGAAAATTAAAAAATATAGTAACAATTACTTTCATACCATTGATTTTGATTTTTTTTTAACGTTGATGTTCCAGGTAATCTTATTTTCAGTGAAGGTTTAGGATAGGCAAATATAAGCTTTGGCTTCATTCAGCCCATTCCTTTTTCGGTCATGCTTTTTCTTTTTTTTTCTTTTTCTTTTTGTGTGTAAATGTATATGATTGTTATATATGTATAGTCTGTACTCTTAAACTGGTCACACAAAATGGTTAATTTTAATGGTTGATGGTTGATTATATGACCGAAATAAACTTATTTCATTCATTGAATATGATGCAAAAGCAACTTTTCTTACCTTCTAGTACCTGCTGGTCTATATTTTGGGATCTGCATTAATCCTGAAAAATTGCGCGCGTCCGCCTTTGTAGTCCGTGCAGACACCGTAGTTGATAAGCTTCTTCTTTTTCTCTATCTTCTTGTTATGGGACATCCATCCTCATCTGTTGCCATTTCTAATATAAAGTAGTGTAAAGTTGTTACTTATATCTGTCAGTAAACTCGCCATGAAAGCGCTAAAACATACCGGTGTAGTGAGTTTACATTATTTACCCAAGGAACTTTAGTTATTAGAGAGTTCCGGTCGGACGTTTTTTCATGGGACACATTTATGGTGTTTCCAGATGAGGAGATTCTGCTCCTCATCCTTTAATGCGCCTTATAATCCGGTGCGCCCTGTGGTCCGGAAAATACGGTACATAAAGAAAGGACAGATAAATGACTAAATGAATAAGTAGAGGAGGATAACAAATATACAGTAAATGTCAGTCACTGTATGTCACAGGCCCACAAAAGCCTGGAAATAAAGTTTGTCAAGAGTACTTCATCTTTCTTACTGCATCAGGCTTCAAATATTGCGACTTCACAACATCGCTGATATTTTTCCCGTATTTTTAAAGCATATTCTACAACACTTCTGTCCTAAATTAAGCATTTTGAAGCATAAACATGCCATCCATCCATTCATATTGCAGGTACTATTGGCCACTAGATGAGACCAAACCAGTCAGAGCTTGTTGTTCAGTATCGTAGCCACTGATTGGCTCAGCCTCATGCAGCATTACCATATTGAATTAAACCAACATTCTTGGGGACTAAAGGATGTTATTTAATGTCTAGAGGGCTCTCATAATGTAAAAAAAAAACTATTTAAATGGTCGTAAACAAGTATTTGATTTATAATAATCATTCTTCCTTTGCGGAAATACATTTATTGGTACACGTCCGGAACCGATTAACAGCCTTAAACAAGGGTATACTATATTCGTTCTTTCTATATTGACAGAAAAAATTGTATGTACTGCATTAAATTGCACATCTTTTAAACTCTAATTATATCTGACCATGCAACAAATATGTCATATACTGTATTACAATTTTTTGGTAAAAAAAAAAAAAACACAAAAAAAACTTCAATATCTGCTTGGCACCTTGACTTGTGATTTTAGAGCAAGTTATACATCAATTTGTACGTAAAACATCTAATCAAATGCATAGACAATTGTTTATTAATATCATGAGGCCATTATACATTATATTCATATATATTCACTATTACAAACGCCCCTCTTGAGGCAGCCACGACTGCAATGTGGTCCTCAATGAAAACAAGTTTGACACCTCGATCATTGTATTGATTTGCGTTAGATATATTTTTTACTCCTTAACTCGGGGGTCACCATAGAGGCACTGAAGCATAGGGATGGCTATGCAAAACAAAAGTAAAACTGCACTGGCTACAAAGTCAACAAAAACAGAATGCTGGACGACAGCAAAAACTTACAGCGTGTGGAGCGGAGACGGCGTCCACAAAGCACATCCGTACATGACATGACAATCAACAGTGTCCCTACAAAGAAGGATAGCGTACGCACAACTTAAATAGTCTTGATTGCGAAAACAAAGCAGGTGCGGGCAACAGAACTCAAAGAAAGGCGTGACGCTGCTACAGAGGAACACCAACAAAACAGGAAGAGTCACCAAATTAACAGCGCAAGACAGAAACTAAAGCACTACACAAAGGAAACAACAACAAACTCAAAATAAGGCATGACGACCTGGTGGAGTATCATTTTTTAACATTTTCTGCTGGTGGTGTGCCTCCGTATTTTTTTTTAATGTAAAAAATATGCCCTGGCTCAAAAAAGGTTGAAAAACACTGCCCTCGACCTCTTTCAGAGATGTGTGAAAATGGAAAAAGATGAAGAAAAATATATATTTTTTGTTTTAATATATTTTCTGTAGGCGAACAAACATGACACAAACCTTCCTAATTGTTAGAAATCCCACTGTTTATGTTATACATGCTTCACTGATGAGACTATTTGGCAAGCACCTTTTTTGTCCTACTAATTTTAGCGATCCTTGAACTCATCATAGTTTGTTTACATGTACAACTTCCTCCGACGCTGCCACAGTAACACGTGTTTTATGCCACTCCTTCGTTGTCTCATTTTGTCCACCAAACGTTTTATGCTGTGCGTGAATGCACAAAGGTGAGCTTTGTTGATGTTATTGACTTGCGTGGAGTGCTAATCAGGCATATTTTGTCAGTGCTAATTGCTGCTAACATGCTATTTAGGCTAGCTGTATGTACATACTGCATCATTATGCCTCGTTTGTAGGTATATACAAAGTTGTTGTTTTTTAAGTGGAAAAATTCCCGGTTTTCCCGAAATTCCAGGAATTCCGTAACTCCATTTCTCAATTCAACATGTTACTGCTTCAACATTTCTCGACTGATTTGAAAAATTCCAACACCAATTATTTCAACTCATTCAGACCATTCAAGTTTTTTACCATTTTCAAAAAAATTCCCGCTTTTCCCGAAAGTCCCACATTTGTGGGAAATTCCCATCGAAATCAATGGGACATTCTTCAAAGTTCCACAACTCTCGCATTTTTCATCTGATTCAAACTGTTCCAAATTCAAACTGTTCAGTCTATTCGGGAATCACAGGCTTTCCCTTGATGAATACCAAAAATTCCCAGATTTCCCAGAATTCCAGGTTTTCTGGGCCATTTTTCCCATTCAAAATGAATTGGCCATTTTTCACACTTCCACCATTTCCACTTTTTTCAACCAATTCAAACCATTCCACTTTCAACACATTCCACCATCCTGGAAATTTAAACTACAATTTTTCCAAGTTAAAAAAAAAATCCAGAATTTTCCAGAATTCCTGGTTTTCCAAAGCCCTATATACACCTTTTTTCTGGCGACTACTCCTTCCACATTTTTCAACGCATTTCAACCGTTCCACCGTCAAAGCATTCCTCTTAATCAGGACACTGGAAAAATTCACGTTTTTCCCGAAATTCCAGGAATTCCGTAACACAATTTCTCAATTCAACATGTCAATACTTCAACATTTCTCGACCGATTTGAAAAATTCCAACACCAACCATTTCAACTCATTCAAGTTTTTTAGGATTTTGTAAAAAAATCCCACTTTTCCCGAAATTCCCAAATTTTTGGGAAATTCCCATTAAAATCAATGGGACATTCTTCTAAGTTCCACAATTCCCACATTTTTCATCTGTTTTAAACTGTTCCAACTTCAAAATTTTCAGCTTGTTTGGGGATTGTGTGCTCTACTTCAACAATTCTAAAAAGAAATTCCAAGATTCTAGTTCAACTTCAGCATTGGAGCATTCACACGCAAGTCCTTCAGGAATTGCCTCATCTAGTTATTCCTAAATTATTGAACATTTATCCAATAACTATAAAAGTTTGAGGATATTTTTATCGCATGCATCTTAGCATGTCTTCTAAAACATTTTGACCTCAAGTCATAAGTCATTTAGAAGAGGTATTTCAGGTGCAATGGCAAGCAAGTAAGGAGCTAACTGTCTTTTATTGTTATGAAAATAATGTTAATAACAAAGGAAGGAGACGTTGCCCTTTGCGACTAAAGAAAAGCATCTTTGGCCGCATGTTTCATTAGCGTCTAATTAAAGTGAACAGAGGTTGTTCAAGGCCTTTAATAATAACATCAACTTACTATTCTGTCACTGGAACATTCTGCAAAAGCCAACAGGTAAAGCTGACATCTTAATTAAAGGTCCCTCAATGAATAATAGTCTAATCATCAACAAACATGTTTCTTCACAGTGTGTTCTTGACTTTATTCTCATGTTGTAATGCACAACTTTTTATGTAAATAAAAAAAGATCTCAGAGTACAAAACATGTTTCGGTAACATCAGGATCTTTATCCTCACTGTTTAAAGTAAATTACCTATTTTTCTCGCAATGGTCTAGTTTTTTTTTTGCATAAAATTATGGCCTTTTTTCTGAGAAAATACATAGTTTTCTTTTGTGTTGCATTATCACTTTTTCGTTTATGATATACAAATATTTACAACTTTTTGTCTTGTAGTTTGATTATTTTTGCTTCATATTCTGTTTTTTGGACTTAAAAGACAGACTATTTCATTTTCTCATAACATATTTTTCCTCGGGATTTCTTACTTCTTTTGTCGTAATTATTGGTGCCATTTGGACATTTTTTCTTGTAATTTATTACTTTTTTTTCTTGTAATTCACAATTTTTAAAATAATATAGCCTTTTTTTTCTGAAAATAGACATTTATTTTGTGACATGACTTTTTACCCTCGCGATTTCACACGTTATTTGCACTTTTTTTTTTTTTTTTGGAACATTACAACTTTTTTCCTTGTAATTTACTACTTCTGAAAAGTAGCTTACCACTTTTTCTCCTAATAATTTACCATGTTTTACTTTTAATTTACGGTACTTTTGAAAAGTGATTGAATACTTTCCCCCTTAATAATTCGCCTCTTTTTCCTCGTAGTTTACAGTACTTTTGAAAAGTAATTTACTACTTTTTTCCTCAGACTTTTCTACTTTTGAAAAGTAACTAAATACTTTTTTCCTCTAAATGAACTACTTTTAAAAAGTAATTTACTACTTTTTTCCTCAGAATTTTCTACTTTTGAAAAGTAATTTTATTACTTGTTTTCTCCTAATTTACTACATTTGAAAAGTTATTTAATACCTTTTCACCCCAAAATGACTGCTTTTGAAAAGTATCTTAATACTTACCCCGTTAATATTTCACCTCTTTTTCTTCGTAGTTTACAGTACTTTTTAAAAGTAATTTAGTACTTTTTTCCTTAGAATTTTGTACTTTTGAAAAGTAACTTAATACTTTTTTCCTCTAGATTTAATATTTTTGAAAAGTAATTTTCTACTTTTTTCCTTGTGATTTACTACATTTGAAAAGTTATTTAATACCCTTTTCCCCCCCAAAAAATTACTACTTTTGAAAAGTAATATACTACTTTTTCTCCAAAGAATTTACTACTTTGGAAAAGTAATTTACTAACTTTTTCCTCTGAATTTTCTACTTTTGAAAAGTAACGTAATACTTATTCCTCTAAATGTACTACTTTTGAAAAGTAACGTAATACTTATTCCTCTAAATGTACTACTTTTGAAAAGTAATCAACTACTTTTTTCCTCGTAATTTACTACTTTTGAAAAGTAACTTAATACTTTTTTCCTCTAAATGTACTACTTTTGAAAAGTAATTTACTACTTTTTTCCTCAGAATTTTCTATTTTTGAAAAGTAATTTATTACTTGTTTTCTCCTCATTTACTACATTTGAAAAGTTATTTAATACCCTTTCACCCCAAAAATTACTGCTTTTGAAAAGTAACCCCCTTAATAATTCACCTTTTTCTTCGTAGTTTACAGTACTTTTGAAAAGTAACTTAATACTTTTTTCCTCTAGATTTAATATTTTTGAAAAGTAATTTTCTACTTTTTTCCTTGTGATTTACTACATTTGAAAAGTTATTTAATACCCTTTTTCCCCCCAAAAAATTACTAATTTTGAAAAGTAATTTACTACTTTTCCTCCAAAGAATTTACTACTTAGGAAAAGTAATTTACTACTTTTTTCCTATGAATTTTCTACTTTTGAAAAGTAATGTAATACTTTTTCCTCTAAATTTACTACTTTTGAAAAGTAATTAACTACTTTTTTCCTCGCGATTTACTACTTTTGAAAAGTAATTTACTACCTTTTTCCTCAGAATTTTCTCCTTTTGAAAAGTAACTTAATACTTTTTTCCTCTAGATTTACTAATTTTGAAAGGTACTTTCGTACTTTTTTTTCTCCTAATTTACTACATTTGAAAAGTTATTTAATACCTTTTCCCCAAAAAATTACTAATTTTGAAAAGTAATAGAATTTTTTTTCTCAGAATAATTTACTACTTTTTCATTGTAATTTACTACTTTTTTCCTTAATAATTAACGGCTTTGTTTGTCGTCATAGTTTACAATTTTATTTTTTTCACATAATTTTTTTCTTGTGATTTAATAATAATAATAACTGGGATTTATATAGCGCTTTTCTAAGTACCCAAAGTCGCTTTACATGTAGAACCCATTGTTCTCTTTGTTCTTGTAGCAGAATAACTTTTCCATTTGTAATTTATGACTTTTTAAAATGTATTTTATAATTTATTTCTGAAATATATATATATATATATATATATATATATATATATATATATATAATATATATATATATATATATATATATATATATATATATATATATATATATATATATATATATATATATATATATATATTTTTTTTTTTTTCATAACATTACTTTTTTCCGTTATTTGACACTTTTTGGGTCAAAATTAAAAACAATTTCTTACAGCATTGCAACTTTTTGTCTTATTTTTTCCTCCTTGAAATAATATTATGAAGTGTTTCTTTTTATGTTTTATTTTTTAACTACATTACTTTTTTTCTGCAGATTTAACATTGAAAAAATGCTATTTTTTTCATGTAACCTCACTACTATTTTTTTCCTTCAGTACAGCATTATTAATCCTGCGTGTTTTCCCCTGAGCCGCTGTGGGAAGTTGAGACATTTATGGCAATGGCATCTGTATCGCCATCAAACGAGCAGTTTTGCACAAGAATCGTGTTTGTTTACAGACATGTTCTTGTGTGATTGCAGTGAGTGCTGCTGGATTTGTTTGGGCAGAGATTTTCAAGTGTAAAGTTAATCAGTTTGTTTCTTTACATCCTTCCCAAGGCTCCTCCCACGTATTTACATGCCGTTTAATAGGAGATCTTCAGGTTTGAATGCGCCGCTTTGACTCCACACAGATGGCTCTGCCATCTGCATGGTGGGCCTTTTGAAGGCGGCATAAAGAGCTGCGTTGGAAACAAGAGAAAACACTGCTGGAAAAAAGTAAAGGAACCCTTGATTTAGCCTCAGCGCCCTTTTGGCTGACTGCGCTTTGGTTGGGAGATGACAACAGTCAATTAATGCTGCCTCTCGTCAGCTGCTGATGCTGCACACTCCAGTCAGATTGTAAACATTGGATGTATGTGCCTTAAGTTAGAAATCCGCTTCACATCAGCGCTTGAAGGCCTGCAAGGCTTCTGGTGTATGAGTTGGGAAATTGTGTTAGATGTAAATATAAACGGAATACAATGATTTGCAAATCCTTTTCAACCCATATTCAATTGAATGCACTACAAAGACAAGATATTTAATGTTCAAACTCATAAACTTTATTTTTTTTTTGCAAATAATGATTAACTTAGAATTTCATGGCTGCAACACGTGCCAAAGTAGTTGGGAAAGGGCATGTTCACCACTGTTACATGGCCTTTCCTTTTAACAACACTCAGTAAACGTTTGGGAACTGAGGAGACACATTTTTTAAGCTTCTCAGGTGGAATTCTTTCCCATTCTTGCTTGATGTACAGCTTAAGTTGTTCAACAGTCTGGGGGTCTCTGTTGTGGTATTTTAGGCTTCATAATGCGCCACACATTTTCAATGGGAGACAGGTCTGGACTACAGGCAGGCCAGTCTAGTACCCGCACTCTTTTACTATGAAGCCACGTTGATGTAACACGTGGCTTGGCATTGTCTTGCTGAAATAAGCAGGGGCGTCCATGGTAACGTTGCTTGGATGGCAACATATGTTGCTCCAAAACCTGTATGTATCTTTCAGCATTAATGACGCCTTCACAGATGTGTAAGTTACCCATGCCTTGGGCACTAATACACCCCCATACCATCACAGATGCTGGCTTTTACACTTTACGCTTATAACAATCCGGATGGTTCTTTTCCTCTTTGGTCCGGAGGACACGACGTCCACAGTTTCCAAAAACAATTTGAAATGTGGACTCGTCAGACCACAGAACACTTTTCCACTTTGTATCAGTCCATCTTAGATGAGCTCAGGCCCAGCGAAGCCGACGGCGTCTCTGGGTGTTGTTGATAAACGGTTTTTGCCTCGCATAGGAGAGTTTTAACTTGCACTTACAGATGTAGCGACCAACTATAGTTACTGACAGTGGGTTTCGGAAGTGTTCCTAAGCCCATGTGGTGATATCCTTTACACACTGATGTCGCTTGTTGATGCAGTACAGCCTGAGGGATCGAAGGTCACGGGCCTAGCTGCTTACGTGCAGTGATTTCTCCAGATTCTATGAACCCTTTGATGATATTATGGACCATAGATGGTGAAATCCCTAAATTCCTTGCAATAGCTGGTTGAGAAAGGTTTTTCTTAAACTGTTCAACAATTTGCTTACTCATTTGTTGACAAAGTGGTGACCCTCGCCTCATCCTTGTTTGTGAATGACTGAGCATTTCATGGAATCTACTTTTATACCCAATCTTGGCACCCGCCTGTTCACCTGTGGGATGTTCCAAATAAGTCTTTGATGAGCATTCCTCAACTTTATCAGTATTTATTGCCACCTTTCCCAACTTCTTTGTCACATGTTGCTGGAATCAAATTCTAAAGTTAATGATTATTTGCAAAAAAAAAAAAGTTTATCAGTTTGAACATCAAATATGTTGTCTTTGTAGCATATTCAACTGAATATGGGTTGAAAATTATTTGCAAATCATTGTATTCCGTTTATATTTACATCTAACACAATTTCCCAACTCATATGGAAACGGGGTTTGTAGTTTTATTATGAGCATACATTTATGTGTCAATTTTAGCATAACGATGACAGTGCAATATTTAGGTTATCAAAAAATAAGTGTTTTAATAAGAATGTAATATTAAAACATAATCAATAAATGTCATATCACTTTTTTTTTCTATTAAAAGACGACTTAATTGTCATAATATAATCTTTTTTTCTCGTAACGTAATATTATAATCTTTTTATTTTCATTACACATTTTTTTGTAATAGTACGACCTTTTTTCTCATATTACCTCTTTTATTTCAGTGCATGTTTTTAGGATAGGATAAGATAGACTTTTATTTATCCAAAAATGGGGAAATGATGTGGTTACAGTGCAGATTTGTACATGCAGTAACTAAAGTAAAACTAAAAGTGAGTATTATATACGCGCACTGTATAGATAAATAATAAAACAAAAACATTATCTTAATTAACACCCTTATTGCACACTGAGTGAGAATTTTGCTCACCTGAAAGAAGCAGATCACAGTAATCACAAATGTGTGTTCTAATTGGGCAACTTTATTTGTTGTTACAAATTGTTCTTGTTCTCCTCTAACGTATTTTCTTTTTGTAATTTTTGACTTTTTTTTAAGACTATGATCATAATTTTTCTCATAAAATTGCAACTTTTTTCTTGTAAGACTTTTTAATAAACAGAAAAAAAATGCCTTAATTTTTATAATATGACTTTTTTTTTAACATTATGTTCTTACTTTACTTACTTCTAGTAATGATTGTCTTTTGTCATGTGATATTAGGGCTCTTTCTTAAAAGTCATAATTTATGACTGTTTTTTCTTGCAATGTTTCATGTAATATTGCAACTTTTTGATAAAGGCAACTTCATTCTTATGTTAGTTAAAATTTCAAATTAGAATGTCATAGATAAAACATGCAAATTTTTTCCTCATAATTAACATTTTTTTCTTGTAATTTAGACTTTTTTGTAATTAGACTTTCGAAAAAAACATCTTTGTATTCATAATAGTTTTTTTTTTCTAATTATGCCCTTCTTTTGTCATTTGATTATGAACATGATCTTTTTTTTAGCATAATTTAGGAAATTTTCTCTTGAAATGTATAACTTTTTTCATGTCATAAAAAATACTTTTTGTAATTAGACTTTCGAAAACAACAACTTTGTTTTCATAATACCATTTTTTTATTATGCCCTTCTTTTGTCATTTACTTTGATTATGAACATGATCTTTTTTTTAGCATAATTTAGGATTTTTTCTCTTGCAATTTATAACTTTTTGTAATGTAATAACACTTTTTTACCAACATTTTGTAATTTCATAGTACCATTTCTTATGGCATGATGTCCTTATCTTGTCACTTCTAGTAATGATTGTCCTTTGTCATGTGATATTAGGACTCTTTATTAAAAGAAACATACATTTTTTTGTCATAATTTATGACAGTTTTTTCTTGCAATGTTTCATGTAATATTGCAATTTTTTAATAAAGACTACTTTATTCTTATGTTAGTTGAAATTTCCAATTAAAATGTCATAGGAGAAATGCACATTTATTCCACATAATTAACTCATTTTTCTTGTAATTGAAGACTTTTTTGTAATTCGAATTTTTCGAGAAAAAAAAACTGTTTTCGTAATACCATTTTTTTTTTTTTAACATTATGCTCTTCTTTTGTCATTTACCTTTTAGCAAAGTATTTTTTTTGTCTTGCATTATTATGATTAGGAACGTTGTATTTTTTGGCATCATTTAGGATTTTTTCTATTGCAATTCATAACTTTTTCAAGACTTTTTTTTAAAACAATTTAATTTCATAATACCATTTTTGTAGCCGTGTGTCCTTTTCTTGTCAGTTAATGATCTTTCTTTGGATTTTTCTGAAATTAAACAACTTTTTTCTCATAATTTTATGACTATTAAGAAAACATTTTTATATAATGTATGAGGTTTATTTCTTGCATTTTACAACTTTGTCTGCGTAATATTGCAACTTTTTAATTAAGGTGACTTCATACTCATGTTAGTTAAAATTTCAAATTAAAATGTCAGAGGAAAAATGCACAATTATTACTCTATTACATCACAACATAACATTTATCTTAGCATCAAAACAGGCTCATCTTTTAGTGCTGGCAGCTGTAGGTGTTGATAAACCACATTTTAAAATGTACTTCTAGTAATGATCTTTTTTGGACTTTTTCTTAAATTAAACAACTTTTTTCTCATAATTTTATGACTATTAAGAAAAAAAATTACATAATGTATGAGTTTTTTTTCTTGCAATTTACAACTTTCTCTGCGTAATATTGCAACTTACTAATTACGGTGACTTCATACTCATGTTAGTTAAAATTAAAAATTAAAATGTCATCGGAAAAAATGCACATTTATTCCTCATAATTAACTAATTTTTCTTGTGATTTAAGACTTTTTTGTAATTAGAATTTTTCGAAAAAAACAGCTTTGTTTTCGTAATACAATTTTTTTCTTTTGTCATTTACTTTTAGCAAAGTATTTATTTTGTCTTGTATTATTAGGATTACGAACATTATCTTTTTTGGCATATTTTTTTCTTGTAATAAGACTTTTTTTTCCAAACAATTTCATAATACCATTTTTGTAGCAGTTTGTCCTTTTCTTGTCATTTACTTCTAGTAATGATCTTTTTTTTGGCTTTTTTTTTAAATTAAACAACTTTTTTCTCAGAATTTTATGACTATTAAGAAAAAAATTTTACATAATGTATGAGTTTTTTTTTCTTGTAATTTACAACTTTGTCTGCAACTTTTTCATTAAGGTGACTTCATACTCATTTTAGTTACAATTTCAAATTAAAATGTCATAGGAGAAATGCACATTTATTCCTCAGAATTAACTAGTTTTTCTTGTGATTTAAGACTTTTTTTGTAATTAGTATTTTTTCGAAAATTAGCAAAGTATTTATTTTGTTTTGTATTTTTATGATTAGGAACATTATCTTTTTTTGGCATAATTTTGGATTTTTTTCTATTGCAATTCATAACTTTTTTCTTGTAATAAGACTTTTTTTCCCCAAACAATTTCATTTCATAATACCATTTTTGTAGCTGTGTGTCCTTTTCTTGTCATTTACTTCTAGTAATGATCTTTTTTTGGCTTTTCTTAAATTAAACAACTTTTTTCTCATAATTTTATGACTATTAAGAACATGTTTTTACACAATGTATGATGTTTTTTTCTTGCAATTTACAACTTTCTCTGCGTAACATTGCAACTTATTCATTAAGGTGACTTCATACTCATGTTAGTTCAAATTTCCTTGTAATATTATGACCTGTTTTCCTCCTAATTAACTACATTGTTCTTGTAATTTACAACTTTGTGTACTGAAAAGATAAAAACAACTACCATTTTTCTATATTATCCCTATTTTCTAAATCCAAATTTTTTTTTGGAAACAACCATTTTTTCTCTCGTAACATTACCTTTGGATGAAATTTGTATTTTCTTGTAAATTGTAATTTTTTTCCCAGGATGTCCTTAAAGCTGCAGTAGGAAGTGTAACAAGCATTACGGTGACTTCATACTCATGTTAGTTAAAATTTTAAATTAAAATGTCATAGGAAAAAATGCACATTTATTCCTCATAATTAACTAGTTTTTCTTGTAATTTAAGACTTTTTTTGTAATTCTATTTTTTGGAAAAAAAACAACTTTGTTTTCGTAATATATATTTATTTAACATTATGCCCTTCTTTTGTCATTTACTTTTAGCCAAGTATTTATTTTGTCTTGGAATATTATGATTAGTAACATTATCTTTTTTGGCATAATTTAGAATTTTTTCTATTGCAATTCATAACTTTTTTCTTGTATCAAGAATTTCATTTCATAATACCATTTTTTGTAGCTGCGTCCTTTTCTTGTCATTTACTTCTAATCATTTTTTGGGGCTTTTTCTTAAATTAAACAACTTTTTTCCCTCATCCTTTTAATGATCATTAAGAAAAATGTTTTGCTATTTTCTCGCAATTTACAACTTTCTCTGCGTAATATTGCAACTTATTCATTCAGGTGACTTGATACTCGTGTTGGTTCAAATTTCCTCATAATTAACTACATTTTTCTTGTAATTTACAACTTTGTGTACTGAAAAGAGAAAAACAACTATTTTTCTATATTATTCCTTTTTTCTAAATCCAATTTTTTTTTTTGGAAACAACCATTTTTTTTCTCTCGTAACATTACCTTTGGATAAAATTTGTATTTTTTTGTAAATTGTAATTTTTTTCCCAGTTTGTCCTTAATGCTGCAGTAGGAAGTGTTACAAGCATTACGGTGACTTCATACTCCATCCATCCATCCATCCATTTTCTACCGCTTATCCCTTTCAGGGTGGCGGGGGGTGCTGGAGCCTATCTCAGCTACAATCGGGCGGAAGGCGGGGTACACCCTGGACAAGTCGCCGCTTCATACTCATGTTAGTTAAAATTTAAAATTAAAATGTCACAGGAAAAAAATACACATTTATTCCTCATAATTAACTAGTTTTTCTTGTAATTTAAGACTTTTTTGTATTTCTACTGTAAAGATAAAAACAAAGATTTTTCTATATTATTTTTTTCTAAATCCTATTTTCTTTCGGAAACGCCCATTTTTCCGCGTAACATAACTTTTTGATAAAATGTGTATTTTCTTGTAAATTGTAATTTGTTCCCCTTTTTCCCCAGGATGTCATTTAATGCTGCAGTGGGAAGTGTAACAAGCATTAACGTCAGCTCCCTCTTCCTGTAATATTGATGCGAGACAAGCGGCATGATGGGGCGTTTTTGCAGGTGGTTGTGCTGACGAGAGACAGCAGCGTGCGTGTTTACACCCTTATTGACACTGATTTGTTGTGACAAAGCGAGCGTGGTAACAAAGCCCAGCAAATACATAAACAGCGAGCGCGTTGGGGAATGAAGCTTCAAGTGAAACGTGCTTGACTGTATCACAGCCTGCACTTCAAGTGCTACATCCATACCGCTTTTATACCATCCTCATAAATATTTCACATTCCGGAAATAATGTTTGGCGTTTTTTTTTATGCGGCTACACTTGGCGCGGAGTGTGCCGTGCGACCTAAATTATGCATGTGACACATCTTTAGTCTTTTTTTTTTTTTTTTTGCGCTGAAAGATAATACTGTCTGTGAAACAGAGGTGCTTAATCCGCGCACACCTCCACTCACCCTGCTGCCGCTGAATTATTGAAACAAAGACACGAAAGTTAATTTGCTGACTGTCTGCGCTTTAGCTGCTAAGCATGGCTGATATGACCTTGTCTCTGGAGGCCAACTGCGGGTGGGGGGAAAAAATAGGGGTGCGGCACGGGGGGCAGCCCGGGGGCTTAATGTCAGGTGTGGTGCCAGCTGAAGACAAGACTTCTTGATGCGTGGCCAAAGGAAAGCAGGACTTGAGTTAGTGACACAGTCAGTGCGTGTCAGTGACGTGCGGTGAGGTTCATGACTGGTGAGGCACTGACTTCATCACAGTCAGATTTACAAACATATGAACCCTAAAGAGTATCTTATTCACCATTTGATTGGCAGCAGTTAACGGGTTATGTTTAAAAGCTCATACCAGCATTCTTCCCTGCTTGGCACTCAGCATCAAGGCTTGGAATTGGGGGTTAAATCACCAACAATTATTCCCAGGCGCGGTGCCGCTGCTGCCCACTGTTCCCCTCACATCCCAGGGGGTGAGCAAGAGGATGGGTCAAATGCAGAGGACAAATTTCACCACACCTAGTGTGTGTGTGACAATCATTGGTACTTTAACTTAACTTTAACTTTACACATACAAACTGTAGCACACAAAAAAGCACATTTAATAAAAAAAAACGTTATTATGGTCTTACCTTTACTTATAAGTGCGGGAACAGTGGTGTTGGTGTTGGAGAGTGAATGAATGAATGAGATATGAAATCCGTGCTGCAGTCTGCAGGTGTACCTAATGTTGTGTCCCTGCAGTCGTTCACGGCTCCTCCGGCGCGAGCAATGTTGTTTTTGCACTTTTTGGCTTCTTGTTAAGTGACTTTTTTTTGGGTGGATTCGGTCTTGCACGTGGAGGGTTTGGGTGTGGGCTTTGGTTGGTGTGGCGCTCCCGTCGGGGGGTGCAGTCTGCGGCGAAGGTGCAATAACCGACACCAGGAGGCGGGATTACGCGAGCCTCACACAGTGCGTCTTCGCAGCAGTTTTATGATCGCTCAGCACAAGAAATACGTTACACACATACAGTTGTTGACAAAATACACTGTACATTATATACCTCAGCTAACTAAACTATGGAAATGTATAATATAATTCATATAGCAATACAGTCTCACTGCACAGCAGGCCAGCAGTTAGCCGAGTCCACAATCCATGTTGAGGCACAATTGAGTGAAGTGCCTCAACTGGCTGCTGATCACCGCACCGTCTCTTCTCAGTATTTGAACGGCAAATGTGAAAATTCAGCGATTTTGAATAAAAATAATCTAAAACTGGTGAAGTTAAATGGAAAATAACTTTATAGTATAATCACTGGATACATATAACAATTTAATTAATTTTTTTTCTTTTTACATTTTTTTTCTTTCCATGATGGCAGGTGAGGCCCCGCCTCACCTGCCTCTAGTGACCGCACGTCACTGGTACGTGTCCACGCACTAAGTCCCATTTCTCAAATAGTTCGGCTCTAATTAAGCCCCCGTGGAAAGACCTTTAATCCAGGGGGTGTCAAACTCATTTTAGATGGGGGGGCCACATGGAGAAAAATCCACTCCCGGACTGGTAAAATCACGGCACGATAACTTAAAAATAAAGACAACTTCAGATTGTTTTCTTTGTTTAGAAATAGAACAAGCACATTCTTTTGCAGTTGATTTCCTGCTACAAATATTTGTCTCATCTAGGGTTGTACGGTATACCGGTAATACCGTATTTTTTGGATTAAAAATCGCAGTTTTTTTCATAGTTTGGCCGGGGGTGCGATTTATACTCTGGACCACTGGTTCTTAACCTGGGTTTGATCAAACCCTAGGGGTTCGGTGAGTCGGCCTCAGGGGTTCGGCGGAGGTCAAAACACACCCGACTCATCGTGTAAATACAAACTTCTCCCTATCAGCGTATTACGGATACGGCAACAGCTGACTGGTTTGCAGGTGTGTAATTTGTTGAGAGTTTATGCACTGTGTTGGTTTTGTTCTTTGAACAAGGTGATGTTCATGCACGGTTCATTTTGTGCACCAGTTAAAAAACATGGTAACACTTTAGTATGGGGAACATATTCACCATTAATTAGTTGCTTATTAACATGCAAATTAGTAACATATTGGCTCTTAACTAGTCATTATTAAGTACTTATTAATGCCTTATTCGGCATGGCCTTATTATAACCCTCTAACCCTAACCCTAACCAAATAACTCTAAATTAAGTCTTTTTTACTTAGAATATGTTCCCCTAGTGTCCAAATAACTCTACATTAAGTCTTTGTTACTTAGAATATGTTCACCATACTAAAGTGTTACCAACAACATATAACGTTGTCTTGAAATTCGGGAGTCTCCCGGGAAAATCGGGAGGGTTGGCAAGTATGATTCTGGAGCGACTTATGTGTGAAATTAGAGATGTCCGATAATATCGGCCTGCCGATATTATCGGCCGATAAATGCGTTAAAATGTAATATCAGAAATTATCGTTATGTTTTTTTTTTTGTTTTTTTTTTGTTTTGTTTTTTTTAAATGATTAAATCAACATAAAAAACACAAGATACACACTTCTTTCTATTATTAATATTCTAGTTCCTACATTATATATCAATATATATATCAATACAGTCTGCAAGGGATACAGTCCGTAAGCACACATGATTGTGCGTGCTGCTGGTCCACTAATAGTACTAACCTTTAACAGTTCATTTTACTCATTTTCATTAATTACTAGTTTCTATGTAACTGTTTTTATATTGTTTTACTTTCTTTTTTTATTCAAGAAAATGTTTTTAATTTATTTATCTTATTTTATAATTTAAAAAAAACAAAACTGGTTGTCCAAATTAGGCATGTTAATTCCACGACTGCATATATCGGTTGGTATCGGTTGATATCGGTATCGGTAATTAAAGAGTTGGACAATATCGGAATATCGGATATCGGCAAAAAGCCATTATCGGACATCCCTATGTGAAATTATTAACACAATACCGTAAAATATCAAATATTATTTATCTCATTCACGTAAGAGACTAGGCGTATATCAGCAATCGTCACACACACACACGTCAAACCAATATAAATTTGGCGGGGGCGGGTCATGGCAGAAGTGCATTGTGGGAAAAAAAGATGCTACCTGCTACTACTTCCGTACCTATGAAAATGTATCATTTCAACATTGGCGGTAACTTGCAAAAACTGAGAAGGGCTGGGGTCCACCATCAGTGGACAATTTTGACCAGCATTTTATGTCAAAGCGTAGTCATTTTGCTAATGTACCAATGAATGCTTTAAGTACAACGTGCAAATGTAAGGTACTTTTTTTAAAAGCGTTTTATTTTGTTGCGCACATCAATTTTTTGTGAAGGCTTTTGAAGTGCACTGCTGTTCTTAAGAGTGCTTAAAGGCTGCAATGTTTTCAGTGAGACGACTTGAGGCTGTTTTACAAATACAAAAAAGTAATCGGTCTGGAGCCGCAAAAAATTTAAAGACTTACATAAGTGTTATGATGATGGCAACACATGATGTAAGTGGCTAATTAGCTATATTAGCCTGCTATCAAAATGACTTTAAAAGTCTTATATAAGTGTTATAATGAAGGCAACACATGATGAAAGTGTCTACATTAGCCTACTATCAAAATGACTTTAAAAGTCTTAAACAAGTGTTATAATGAAGGCAACACATGATACAAGTGTCTATATTAGCTATATTAGCCTACTATCAAAATGACTTTAAAAGTCTTATACAAGTGTTATAATGAAGGCAACACATGATGAAAGTGTCTATATTAGCTATATTAGCCTACTATCAAAATGACTTTAAAAGTCTTATACAAGTGTTATAATGAAGGCAACACATGATGAACGTGTCTATATTAGCTATATTAGCCTACTATCAAAATGACTTTAAAAGTCTTATACAAGTGTTATAATGAAGGCAACACATGATGAAAGTGTCTATATTAGCTATATTAGCCTACTATCAAAATGACTATGTGTCGCAGGTGATGCAAATCTTCCTTGACAGACATGTTGAAATGTAATATTTATTCTACACATTTTTACAACATTGGAAAACATTAGTAACACTTCTCAGAGGGTGAGATAACTCCTGGAAATGACGGGAAGAAGAAGAGAAGCACTGAGAATTGTGGTTGGTAGCTAAGTAGGCAGGTAGGTAGTTATGTATGTAGGTGGGTAGGTCAGTAAGTAAGTATGTTTAGGTAGGTAAGTCAGTAGGTTAGCAAGTATGTATAGGTATGTATGTAAATAGGTAGGTGGGTAAATATGTATATACCGGTAGGTATTTAAGTATGTCTTACATATGTCTTAGAATGGCCAAAGGTATACATGTGTGTGTCCAAGTTAAAGGAAGTGGCAGGCTGTCTTCTTGTTATGGATTTATTTCAATCTTTGCAAGCTGGGTAACGTTTGCTGTGGTCTGGAACAACATGGCGAACAAACAACTATCAGAAATGCAGCCAATATTACATACAGATAATGTGTCATGAAACACGGACATCCATCCATACATCCATTTTCTACAGCTTGTCCCTTTCGGGGTGGCAGGGGGCGGTTGCTGGAGCCTATCTCAGCTGCATTCAGGAGGAAAGCGGCGTACACCCTGGACAAGTCGCCACCTCATCGCAGGGCCAACACAGATAGACAACATTCACACTCACACATTAGGGCCAATTTAGTGTTGCCAGTCAACAAAATAAACTAAATACACAAAGACATAAGTAAATGAAATTAAATGAGCTCAAATATAGCTACAAACGAGGCATAATGATGCAAAATGTACACACGGCTAGCCTAAGTAGCATGTTAGCATTGATTATCTTGCAGTTATGCAGTGACCAAATATGTCTGATTAGCACTCCACACAAGTCAATAATAATAATAATAATACATTTTATTTATAAGGCGCCTTTCTGGGCACTCAAGGACACCGTACAAAATCAAAACAATAAAACCTAATTGGATAAAAACAACAATAATAACAACAATGATAGAGAAGATAAGATGATTACAATGAATAAGCAGTCAGGAATAGGTGTGTTTTGAGTCTTGATTTGAAGAGGGATATTGAGTCTAAGTTACGAAGGTCAGGTGGCAAAGAGTTCCAAAGATGTGGGGCAGAGCAGCTGAAAGCTCCGGCACCCATGGTGGACAGTTTAAATAAAGGGACAGTGCGATGGATGGATGAAGAGGATCTTAGGGAACGTGAGGGCGTGGCGAAATGGATCAGGTCAGAGAGATAAGATGGAGAGAGGTTATGGATGGCTTTGAAAGTGAGGAGAATTATTTTAAAGTGGATACGATGTTTGATGGGTAGCCAGTGGAGTTGCTGTAGAACAGGGGTGATGTGCTGGATTGGAGGGGTTCTGGTGTTATATTATTAATAACATCAACAAAGCTCACTTTTCGTGCATTCACGCTAGGGATGTCCCGATCCGATATTTGGATCGGATCGGCCGCCGATATTTGCCAAAAAATGCGTATCGGCAAGGCATGGGAAAATGCCGATCCAGATCCAGTTTTAAAAAAACTCCGGTCCGTGTTTTCCAACGCACCGATTTAAATAATACGTTCCACTTTTCTGCTGCTCCGTAATTTCCGTTCCGCATTTTCTAGCACACCTTCAACACATCCACAGGTCTGTGGAATCTCACGCAGTTGCTTTTAGTTGCTGGCATTACACGACAGGCTCTTCTCACTCTTTCCTGTGTCTCCCTCTCACAGACAGCAGCGCACCTTCTTACACACGTCACATACTGTCACGTCATACGTCACATACTGTCACGTCATACGTCACATACGTATACGTCCTCCCCGAGCAGAGAGGTAGCAGCATGGCTAACGTTAGCTGTGATGCTAGCGCAGCCGCTAAGGTGCGTGCCTGCTCTAACGTCCTCTGCGCACGGCAAATCTATGCCACGCACAAAATCAAATAAAAAAATAAGCGCATAACAATTTTCGACACACGGACACGACAGAGAAAACCGTTTTCGTCATCATTGTTCAAATATTGTAATGTCTGTCGAGACGATTATCTCCGTTCGGTGCCACACGCCCACACAATCAAAATGCTGAGGCAAAAATTTCCAGATCAACACCGTCTGAAAAAATTAGTGATCTATTTAGTTGTGATTTCCTTCTCTGCATGAAAGTTTAAAAGTAGCATATATTAATGCAGTATGAAGAAAAATGTTTTAATGTAGACATGCAAGCATTGAAAGAACATTTTGAAAATCAAGACTACATTTCCTGCAAATGGGTTCCTTTCTACCCTATATTTTAACTTTAGATTTATTCTCATATCAAACTCTTTTGGCTGTCTTTTTGACACTTACATCCGGCGCCCCCCTCCACACCCTGGATTATAAATAATGTAAATAATTCAATGTGATTATCTTGTGTGATGACTGTATTATGATGATAGTATATATCTGATAGTATATATCTGTATCATGAATCAATTTAAGTGGACCCCGACTTAAACAAGTTGAAAAACTTATTGGGGTGTTACCATTTAGTGGTCAATTGTACGGAATATGTACTTCACTGTGCAACCTACTAATAAAAGTCTCAATCAATCAAAACACATAGAATCATCATACAGCTGTGATTATATGCATCAAGTGTTCATTCAAGGCTAAGGCAAAATATCGAGATATATATTGTGTATCGCAATATGGCCTTAAAATATCGCAATATTAAAAAAAGGCCATATCGCCCAGCCCTAGTTTCAATGATGCCATTTCTGTTTGTCATGTATAATTTTGTCTATTTTGTGTTTATCCTTGAATAAACAGGTCAGTTTCTTGTTACCAACCATTGTGTATTATTCAAACTCCCCTAATTCAGCTGGCTAGTTGTTATCAAGAGTACTAAAACCCTTTTCCAACATGATTCTGACAACTAAGTAGGCTAAATAACTTTAAACTTTAATACATGCTCGGATAGGCCAGTATCGGTATCGGTCAGTATCGGTATCGGATCGGAAGTGCAAAAACAATATCGTATCGGATTGGAAGTGCAAAAACCTGGATCGGGACATCCCTAATTCACGCACAGCATAAAACGTTTGGTGGACAAAATGAGACAAAGGAGGAGTGGCATACAACACGTCTTTCTGTGGCAGAGTCGGAGAAAGTTGTACATGTAAAACTGTTGAGTCACATTACGCACAACGGCGAGTTCAGTGGGCCGCTGAAATGAGTAGGAAAAGACGGCGCTGGCCAATTACTGTCATCAGTGAAGCATAAACATATTAAACCGTGGGCTTTATAACAATTAGGAATCTTTGTGTCGTATTTGTCTTCCTACAGAAACCATATTACAACAAAAAACATATTTTTGACCGCATATTTTTTCCATTTCCATAGATTTTTGAAAAAGCTCCATGGAGCCACGAGGGCGCCGCTAAAGAGCCGCATGTGGCTCTAGAGCCGCGGGTTAAGGTCACAAGTGGTCCAGTACTCCTCCTGTGAATGTGTGACTTCACACCTCTCAGTCATGTACCAAGCCCACTCCAGTTGTGTGCCCGCACGCAAGTCCATCTTTACAAAGCCATCACAGACTATATAGGTCTTTTTCCCCAGCACTTGACTCCGCTCTTCATGGCCCTCTCACGTTGTTGTTGTTAGCGGCCTCTGTGCCTGAACAGCAGCGCTCCAGACTCCGCCGGGATGTGGCCGAGTGCCACGGATGCTCTTTAGCTCTGAGCTGGAGAGCTTTACAGCACACATTTACAACCGGTCCTTGGTGTGTACGATCTTCGTACTGTCAAATCTTGTTTATGCTGGCGCCCTACCACTACTTTTTGTGCTCTTTTTAAAGATTGGATTATATTGATTGAGCATCTTTTTGCACGCACAACCAGGAATGTGCACCGATACCCGGACCCTGGGAATCGATACCAGGACTCAACGGAACCTATTTTCGGTACTGCTGTGTGTGTTTTAGTGTTGGTATCAGAAAATTATTTCTATACTTTTCGGTACTTTTCTAAATAAAGGGGACCACAAAAAATTTAAATATTGGCTTTAATTTAACAAAAAATCTTAGGGTAGATTAAACATCCATCCATCCATCCATTTTCTACCGCTTGTCCCTTTTTGGGGTCGCGGGAGGTGCTGGAGCCTATCTCAGCTGCATTCGGGCACAAGGCGGGGTTCACCCTGGACAAGTCTCCACCTCATCATATGTTTCTTATTGCAAGTCTGTCCTTAAAAATAGTGAACATACAAGACAACTTGTCTTTTATTAGTAAGTAAGCAAACAACGGCTCCTAATTTAGTCTGCTGACGTATGCAGTAACATATTGTGTAATTTTCCATTCTATTATTTTGTCAACATTATGAGGGACAAACTGTAAACATTCATTATTAATCTACTTGTTCATTTTGTCACTACGTGGACTATGGGTTGTTTGTTTTCCCGAGATGCAAGAAAAGCTGGACCGGACATGGCATGAAGGTAGATACATATTTATTTTAACACTAACAAACTACAAAAGGCGCGCTCACCGGCGGAGATAAACTTGGCTAAGAAAACAAAAGCTAGCACAAAGGCAAAAACTATGAACATGAAACAAAAGTCACTAACTGTGGCATTAATAACAAAACTTACTTGGCAGAGCAGGAATCTATGGCATGGAACACGTAATCAATGGAGTAACAGGGATAACAGAGTTAATGTCGCCCGGCTGACTTCCTGGCAACTATGGGCTTAAATAATGCAGACATGATTAGTGAAAACAGGTGCGTGACTCAAAATGTGAAAACGTGAAGCAGGTGGAACTAATGGTAGTCATGGTAACAAAACAAGCCAGAGTGCACAACCAGGAAAAAAAGAGTCCAAAAAACAAACAGCACATGGCCCAACAAAAACATGATCAACAGACATGACACATTTAAAGTTAAAGTACCAATGATTGTCACAACCGAGTCATACCAAAGACTATAAAAATGGGACCCCTTACCTCCCTTGCTTGGCACTCAGCATCAAGGTTTGGAATTGGGGGTTGAATCACCAAAAAATGATTCCTGGGCGCGGCCACCGCTGCTGCTCACTGCTCCCCTCACCTCCCAGGGGGTGAGGGTGATGGGTCAAATGCAGACGATAATCTCACCACAACTAGTGTGTACTGTTAATATCTGCTTACTTTCTCTTTTAACATATTCTATCTACACTTCCGTTAAAATGTAATAATCATTTATTCTTCTGTTGTTTGATACTTTACATTAGTTTTGGATGATACCACAAATTTGGGTATCAATCCGATACCAGGTAGTTACATTGGTCATATTCAAAGTCCTGGGACATATTTCCTGAGTTTATAAACATAATATACATTTTTAAAAAACAAAAGATGTGATGCTAAAAAATATTGATGTAATAACAGTAGTATCGACTAGATACGCTCCTGTACTTGGTATCATTACAGTGGATGTTAGGTGTAGATCCACCAATGCCGTTTGTTTACATTGTGACGCCGGTGAGCTACGGTGTGTAGTGAATCATCTTTAGCTATTCTTCATCCTGCAAGGGGGTGAAAGTGGGGGTCGGACCAGTACTTTTTAGAGGCGGTATAGTACCGAATATGATTCATTAGTATCGCGGTACTATACTAATACCGGTATACCGTACAACCCTAGTGTGTTAATAAATGTTAATTTGATTGATGATAAAATCATTACTTCAATTTAACATTCAGCAGTGATCTGATTATGATAAATGTGCTGTCCAAGTGATATATATTTAATTCCTACACTTCTGAGTCTCATTTGCAAGTATTATATAGTAGACTTTGCACGCAGTTGCAATCCCAAGGTGCTAGATGGCAGTAGTGTATAGGCTACGGCAGAGCTCTAGCTATGGTGTGTTGCCTAGTTAGAGTAGTCTTTGCCAATAAGTTGAATCTAGTACCGTATTTTTCGGAGTATAAGTCGCTCCGGAGTATAAGTCACACTGGCCGAAAATGCATAATAAAGAAGGGAAAAAACATATAAGTCGCACTGGAGTATAAGTCACATTTTTGGGGGAAATTTATTTGATAAAAGCCAACACCAAGAATAGACATTTGAAAGGCAATTTAAAATAAATAAAGAATAGTGAACAACAGGCTGAATAAGTGTACGTTATATGAGGCATAAATAACCAACTGAGAACGTGCCTGGTATGTTAACGTAACATATTATGGTAAGAGTCATTCAAATAACTATAACATATAGAACATGCTATACGTTTACCAAACAATCTGTCACTCCTAATCGCTAAATCCCATGAAATCTTATACGTCTAGTCTCTTACGTGAATGAGATAAATAATATTGTTTGATATTTTACGGTAATGTGTTAATTTCACACATAAGTCGCACCCTCGGCCAAACTATGAAAAAAACTGCGACTTATAGTCCGAAACATACGGTATTTTGTTGCACCCTACAAAACGTTTATTGTGCTGCTGCCTTTTTGAAAGAAACTTTCATTTGTCATTTGTTCCTCTCCTATTGTCGCAAATCTAAAGCAGTGGCAACACTTCTTTGGAACAAACGTCTCGTTAGCGTTGGCATTATCCATGTTTTGCAAGGCTTGTGGATCTCCACTAAGTAAATACGGGGTGAGCGAGGACTACGGAAGCTCATGGGGGACCAAAAAAAATATGCCAGAGCATGAGAAGAAAAACATAGATTTTTAATTTTTTAAATCATCTACAAAACAAACCTTGAACCTCTTGCCATCCAAATCACTGCCGTTGTGTCCTTGGGCAGGACACTTCACCCTTGCCCCCAGTGCCGCTCACACTGGTGAGTGAATGATGAATGATGGGTGGTGGTCAGAGGGGTCGTAGGCGCAAACTGGCAGCCACGCTTCCGTCAGTCTACCCCAGGGCAGCTGTGGCTACAAATGTAGCTTACCACCACCAGGTGTGAATGTGGAGTGAATGAATGATGGGTTTCCACTCTACCTTCCACATTTTTCACCCGATTCAAACTGTTTCAACTTCAATCTGTTTCAGCCTATTTGGGAATCGCGGGCTTTCCCTTGACAAATTCCAAAAATTCCCAGATTTCCCAGACTTCCAGGTTTTCCGGGACATTTTTCCCCATTGAAAATGAATTGGCCATTTTTCAAACTTCCACCATTGCCGCATTTCTAAACCTATTCAAACCATTCCACCTTCAACACATTCCACCATCCTGGACATTCAAACTATCATTTTTCCAAGTTAAAAAAAATTCCAGAATTTTCCAGAATTCCTGCTTTTCCAAAGCCCTATTTCCACCCTTTTTTCTGACGATTAGTCCTTCCACATTTTTCAACGCATTTCAACCGTTCCACCGTCAAAACATTCCTCTTACATGACGAAAAACAAAGTTGTTTTTTGAACTGGAAAAATTCCCGATTTTCCAGTAATTTTTTAATACCATTTCTCAATTCAACATGTTACTACTTCAACATTTCTCGACCGATTTGAAAAATTACAACAACAACCATTTTAACTCATTCAGACCAGTCAAGTTGTTTACCATTTTCAAAAATACTCCGGCTTTTCCCAAAATTCCCAATTTTTTGGGAAATTCCCAATTTTGGGGGAAATTCCCATTGAAATCAATGGGACGTTCTTCAAAGTTCCACAACTGCCGTATTTTTCATCTGATTCAAACTGTTCCAACTTCAAAATATTCAGCCTGTTTGGGAATTGTGTCCTCTACTTCAACAATTATTTAAAAAATTCCAGGATTTCAGTTCATCTTCAGCATTGGAACATGCACACGCAATTCCTTCAGGAATTGCCTCGACTAGTTATTCAACTTTTTCTTCTCCTCCAGATTTTGGCTCGCTCTACCTTCCACATTTTTCACCCGATTCGAACTGTTCCAACTTCAAACTGTTCAGCCTACTTGGGAATCGCAGGCTTTCCCTTGATACATTCCAAAAATTCCCAGATTTCCCAGAATTCCAGGTTTTCCGGGACATTTTTCCCATTCAAAATGAATTGGCCAACTTCCACCATTGCCACATTTTTAAACTGATTCAAACCATCCCACCTTCAACACATTCCACCATTCTGGACATTCAAACTTCTTCTTTTCCAAGTTCCAAAAAATTCCTGGATTTTCCAGAATTCCTGCTTTTCCAAAGCCATATTTCCACCCTTTTTTCTGGCGACTACTCCTTTCACATTTGTCAACGCATTTCAACCGTTCTACCATCAAAACATTCCTCTTAATCAGGACAAAAAACAAAGTTGTTTTTTGAATTGGAAAAATTCTCGGTTTTCCCAAAATTCCAGGTTTTCCGTAATACCATTTCTCAATTCAACACGTTACTACTTCAACATTTCTCGACCGATTTGAAAAATTTCAACACCAATCATTTCAACTCATTCAGACCATTCAAGTTTATTACCATTTAATTTTTTTAATTCCCGCTTTTCCAATTTTTTTTTTTAAATTCCCATTGAAATCAATGGGACATTCTTCAAAGTTCCACAATTCCCACATTTTTCATCTGATTCAAACCGTTCCAACTTCAAAATGTTCAGCCTGTTCAGGAATTGTGTGCTCTACTTTAACAATTCTAAAAAAAATTTACCGGATTTCCCATAATTCCTTTTTTTTTTTTTTTTTTGCATTTTCCTCTTTCAACATGAATTGGCCATTTTTCTAACTTCCACAATTCCCACATTCTTCAAACCATTCCACCTTTAACACATTCCACCTTTCTGGAAATTCAAACTACCCCTTTTCCAAGTTAAAAAAAATTCCCAATTTTCCCGAAATTATCTAATACCATTTACTACTTCAACATTTCTTGCCCGATTTAAACAATTTCAACACCAACCAATTCAGCTCATTCAGGACATTCATGCTCCTAATCATTTTCAAAAAAAATCCCGCTTTCCCCAAAATTCCCATATTTCTTGGAAGTTCCCATTGAAATGAATGGGACGTTTTTCCAAGTTGCACAATTCCCACATTTTTCAAGCTATTCAAACAACTCCAACATTAACACATTGCACTCATCCTGGACATTCAAACTAGCACTTTCCCAAGTTCCAAACCAAATTTTGGTTTTCCTGGAAATTCAAACTCTTCAACATTCAAACCATTTCAGCGTTTATACGATTTCTACATCCATCCTACATTCCATTTAGCATTTCAGTTCAGCGTCAGCTCTTCAACATTCAAACTATTCTTACATGCATACTACATTTTGTCAGCATTTCACTTCAACTTCAGCATTGGAGCATTCACACGCAATTCCTTCAGGAATTGCCTCTTCTAGTTATTCAACTTCTTCTTCTTCTCCAGAATTTGGGGCGTTCTACCTTCCGCATTTTTCACCCGATTCAAACTGTTCCAACTTCAAACTGTTCCCAGATTTCCCAGAATTCCAGGTTTTCTGGGACATTTTTTACCATTCAAAATGAATTGGCCATATTTCAAACTTCCACCATTCCCACATTTTTAAACCTATTCTAACAATTCCACCTTCAACACATTCCACCATCCTGGACATTCAAACTACCCCTTCTCAAAGTTACATTTTTTTTCCAATTCTCCCGAAATTCCCTAACACTAAATTGGCCCTAGTGTGTGAATGTGAGTGTGAATGTTGTCTGTCTATCTGTGTTGGCCCTGCGATGAGGTGGCGACTTGTCCAGGGTGTACCCCGCCTTCCGCCCGATTGTAGCTGAGATAGGCTCCAGCACCCCCGCGACCCTGAACGGGACAAGCGGTAGAAAATGGATGGATGGATGGCATTTACTATTTCAACATTTTTTGCCCGATTTAAACAATTCCAACACCCAAAGTCCTGATTTAAACGTGTGGACAATGCTGAAGAAACAAGTCCATGTCAGAAAACCAACACATTTAGCTAAACTGCACCAATTTTGTCAAGAGGAGTGGTCAAAAATTCAATCAGAAGCTTGCCAGAAGCTTGTGGATGGCTACCAAAAGCGCCTTATTGCAGTGAAACTTGCCAAGAGACATGTAACCAAATATTAACATTGCTGTATGTACTTTTGACCCAGCAGATTTGCTCACATTTCCCCATAATATATTCATAAAAGAACCAAACTTTATGAATGATTTTCCTGACCAACACATATGTGCTCCAATTACTCTATCACAAAAAAATAAGAGTTGTAGAAATTATTGGAAACTCAAGACAGCCATGACATTATGTTCTTCACAAGTGTATGTAAACTTTTGACCACGACTGTATTTACTCATCATTCAGTTCCTTTACACCTCTATGTATTTCCTAATGTTATCTAATCAAGGTATTGTGAAATATTATTCAGTGTTTCTGTCAATTTGTATTCCTTTTTGATTTCTTCTTCTTCAAATACTGAACAAGGTAAACTTTATGAAGCCAAACTATCACAGCTTCCTGTCCCTATTATTAGAAAATGCTAACATGTGGACTTGTTCAACACAGGAAGCGAACAAACTATCAGTAATTGCTGAAATATGTTAGAAGGGCGAGGATTTAAAAAAAAGCTCTGTTTCTTCCTTCTCCTTTTCGGACATGTTGAATTGTGCGAGTGACGTATTTACCTTTTTAACTTGTTCAAAATAAACAAGACATTTTGCCGGTAAACTTACATGTTTTTTCTTTTTTTGTGTGTCTTTCTGTTGCAGGTTAGCTTTATACGTGTATGAGTATTTGCTGCATGTCGGCGCACAGAAATCAGCACAGACCTTCCTGTCAGAGGTAAGACATCACTTTGCACATCCTGCAGAAAGTCCCAAAACAGTTTGTACACAACCAAGCCGATGGTGTTCTCTTGACTCCTTGTTAATTTGCCATAATGTAAACACGGCGTCGGTTCAGCTCCTTGATATGATTACCCGCCCTTCATTATTAGTCCTAATTTGTAATAAACGCTGCGTAATGAGATCACTTTTGACACGTTGTAAGCAGGCGTTGTTGCTCGCTTTGTGCTATGACATTTAAGACGCTAAGCCAGCTACCCCCCCCCCCCCCCCCCCCCGCACCCCCTTCAAGTGAAATGGAATGTGCGCTATTTGAAACCATTCCAAGCAAAAGTAACCGTTTGTCTGCCAGACTTATTAGACTCCTATTAGATTTAAATCCTTTAATGTGTTGCATCCTCTGCTTTAATGGATGTTCTTCTGGCTAATGGTTCCTTTAGCAACTTTTTTAACTGTGTATTTTTACAAAATGCTATTTATATCATGGTTTACTCACTGACGTATTTCCCCTACTGTCTTAATTTACCTGCATTTAATTATCTAGTGACCTCATGCAGCTAGAAAGTACCACATAAGTGAGTACGACCCTCCCGTATATGCGACTATTTAGATTGCAGTATATCTTACCAAGGAACAATACTAGGGATGTCCGATAATATCGGCCTGCTGATATTATCAGCTGATAAACGCGTTAAAATGTAATATCGGAAATTATCGGTATCGTTTTTTTTTTTATTATCGGTATCGTTTTTTTTTTATTGTTTTTTTTTTATTAAATCAACATAAAAAACACAAGATACACTTGCAATTAGTGCACCAACCCAAAAAACCTTCCTCCGCCATTCACACTCATTCACACAAAAGGGTTGTTTCTTTCTGTTATTAATATTCTGGTTCCTACATTATATATCAATATATATCAATACAGTCTGCAAGGGATACAGTCCGTAAGCACACATGATTGTGCGTGCTGCTGGTCCACTAATAGTACTAACCTTTAACAGTTAATTTTACTAAATTTCATTAACTATAGTTTCTATGTAACTGTTTTTATATTGTTTTACTTTCTTTTTTAAAAATGTTTTTAATTTATTTATCTTATTTTATTAATTTTTTTAAAAAGTACCTTATCTTCACCATACCTGGTTGTCCAAATTAGGCATAATAATGTGTTAATTCCACGACTGCATATATCGGTTGATATCGGTATCGGTTGATATCGGTATCGGTAATTAAAGAGTTGGACAATATCGGAATATCGGATATCGGCAAAAAGCCATTATCGGACATCCCTAAACAATACCATTGCTGGGTTGCAATCACGTGACCAAGAGCAGTGTTTTTCAACCACTGGATACAGTCTGGTGTGCCGTGGGAGATTATGTAATTTCA
Organism: Nerophis lumbriciformis; assembly: GCF_033978685.3. Taxonomy (NCBI): domain Eukaryota; kingdom Metazoa; phylum Chordata; class Actinopteri; order Syngnathiformes; family Syngnathidae; genus Nerophis; species Nerophis lumbriciformis. The sequence goes on along the minus strand of NC_084565.2, from coordinate 27,863,116 downwards.
CCTATTTGGGTTAAAAATATGTTTTGCAAACCAGTAATTATAGTCTGCAAATGAAGTGTTGTTGTTGAGTGGTCGGTGCTGTCTAGAGCTCGGCAGAGTAACCGTGTATTACTCTTCCATATCAGTAGGTGGCAGCCGGTAGGTAATTGCTTTGTAGATGACGGAAACAGTGGAAGGCAGTGTGCAGGTAAACAGGTATCTAATGCTTAAACCAAAAATAAACAAAGGGTGAGTGCCCCTAAGAAAAGGCACTGAAGCTTAGGGAAGGCTATGCAGAACAAAACTAAAACTGAACTGACTACAAAGTAAATAAAAACAGAATGCTGGACGACAGCAAAGACTTACTGTGGAGCAAAGACGGCGTCCACATTGCACATCCGAACATGACATGAGAATCAACAATGTGCCCACAAAGAAGGATAAAAACAACTGAAATATTCTTGATTGCCAAAACAAAGCAGATGCGGGGAATAGCGCTCAAAGGAAGACATGAAACTGCTACAGGAAAATATCATAAAAAGAGAAAAAGCCACTAAAATAGGAGCGCAAGACAAGAACTAAAACACTACACACAGGAAAACAGCAAAAAACTCCAAATAAGTCAGGGCGTGATGTGACAGGTGGTGACAGTACACCTACTTTGAGACAAGAGCTATAGTGATGCATGCTTGGTTATGGTTTAAAGTCATATCCAAAAATTGTGACAACGATTTTATTGTCAACTGAGTTTCGTTTTTTAACGATTTCTGCTGGTGGTGTGCATCCGCATTTTTTCAACGCAAAAAAATGTGCCTTGGCTCAAAAAAGTTTGAAAAACACTGACCTTGAGGCACCTCCAGAGCAGAGCTGGGCAAATATTTTGACTTTGGGGCCACATTGAGTGAAAAAAATGTGTTTGGGGGGCTAAGGTGTATACGTGTATAAACTATATATCCACATTTAGCTGTAAAAATCTGCTGAGAGAATGCCAAGAGTGTGCAAAGCAGTAATCAGTGCAAAGGGTGGCTATTTTGAAGAAACTAGAATATAAAACATGTTTTCAGTTATTTCACCTTTTTTTTGTTAAGTACATAACTCCACATGTGTTCATTCATAGTTTTGATGCCTTCAGTGACAATCTACAATGTAAATAGTCATGAAAATAAAGAAAATGCATTGAATGAGGAGAAGGTGTGTCCAAACTTTTGGTCTGTATTGTGTATACATATATATATATATATATATATATATATATATATATATATATATATATATATATATATATATATATATATATATATACAACATAATATTTTTTAATATGTAAAAGATCATTTCAAAATGGCTGCTGACATATGCGGTAACATATTTCATAACATTTCCGGTTGTATTATTTTCTCAAAAACTGTTATTAATCTACTTGTTAATTTACTGCTAGTATCTGGTTACTTTCTGTCTACACTTCCGTTAAAATGTAATGAGCACGTATTCTTCTGTTGTTTGGATGCTTCACATTAGTTTTGGGCGATACTACACAACTAATTAAAGGGGCAGTGTTGGTCATACAAATGCTGATACTAAAGTCAAGATCATTTAATGATTAAATGTTTGATTACAATTATAATCAGATGATAACACAGGTTGGCGGTGTACCGATATCATTTCAATATTTAAATGATTTCGTACTATTGACTCTAATTTAGATTTTTGTTTTTTTCCCTTAAAGTCCTCCTGTGTCTAGGGCAGACCTGGGCAAATTAAGGCCCGGGAGCAACATTCGGCCCGTTAAGCGTTTTAATCTGGACATTCCCAAATAATTATTTTAGATCTTTAAGATGGAAACTGTAGCTGCCATTATGATGTGCAGTGATATTTTCAAATGACCGTAAGTCTTGAACTATACAAAGTATTTCAATGGTTGGAGTCAGCGCTTTTGCATGATATACTAGTTACTATGGTCATCTAAGTCACAGCAGCTCAGATGAGGCACAAAGTAGTGTGGGTGGGAAGCGTTTCCACAGAGTGTTTCCAGAGCGGCCAGCCTGAAATGCGGGTGTCAGAGACAGACCCGGAAGGAGATTTTTACAACAAAGTTCTAAAGCTTAGTGATATATCAGATCGTAGGTGTTTTGTTTTTTTCCTCTTCACGTTCATATTTCACTGTTTGTTGCATTTTTGTTGCTTTTCGCTTGATTGTAAAATATGTTGTCAATATTCAGTGTTCTATCGTTCATAGTTAGAATTATAAATCCCACCTTATTTATTTTCATGTACATTCCGGGTGTCTCATTCAGTAAAAAAACGTAAAGTTCCATTCCGTTTTTTGAGGCGGTCTGTCATAACGTTTTTAGCTTTCAATCAGACATTATTGTAAGGTTTTGTATTAGTATTCCCAGACACATTTTTTTCTCAAAATTTGGCCCCCAAGTCAAAATAATTGCCCAGGCTTGGTCCTGCATTTTTAAACAATAAAAATGTGATAATAAAAAATATTGCTTTAAACACTGTAATATCGACAATATGCTGATACTTTACTTGACATAGTGACTGTTAATATTTGCATTGTTTACATGCAAGAGCTCTAGATTAGCGGTTAACGAATGGCTTATTGCAGGGGTCACCAACGCGGTGCCCGCGGGCACCAGGTCCCCCGTAAGGACCAGATGAGTAGCCCGCTGGCCTGTTCTAAAAATAGCTCAAATAGCAGCACTTACCAGTGAGCTGCCTTTATTTTTTAAATTTTATTTATTTACTAGCAAGCTGGTCTCGCTTTGCTCGACATTTTTAATTCTAAGAGAGACAAAACTCAAATAGAATTTGAAAATCCAAGAAAATATTTTAAAGACTTGGTCTTCACTTGTTTAAATAAATTAATTTATTCTTTTTACTTTGCTTCTTATAACTTTCAGAAAGACAATTTTAGAGAAAAAATACAACCTTAAAAATGATTTTAGGATTTTTAAACACATATACCTTTTTACCTTTTACATTCCTTCCTCTTCTTTCCTGACAATTTAAATCAATGTTCAAGTAAATGTATTTTTTTTTATTGTAAAGAATAATAAATACATTTTAATTTAATTCTTCATTTTAGCTTCTGTTTTTTCGACGAAGAATATTTGTGAAATATTTCTTCAAACTTATTATGATTAAAATTCAAAAAAATAATTCTGGCAAATCTAGAAAACCTGTAGAATCAAATTTAAATCTTATTTCAAAGTCTTTTGAATTTCTTTTAAAATTTTTGTTCTGGAAAATCTAGAAGAAATAATGATTTGTCTTTGTTAGAAATATAGCTTGGTCCAATTTGTTATATATTCTAAAAAAGTGCAGATTGGATTTTAACCTATTTAAAATACGTCATCAAAATTCTAAAATTAATCTTAATTAGGAAAAATACTAATGATGTTCCATAAATTCTTTTTTTAATTTTTTCAAAAAGATTTGATTTGAAAAATGTGCACTTAGAGAAAATATAAAAATAAAGTGTTGCATATTGATATTTATCTGTTTCTATATATATTTATTGTGAGAAATCATTAAGATGACCAGTGTTTCCACAAAGATGAATATCATTAATTATTAATAATAACAGAGTTAAAGGTAAATTGAGCATATAGGCTATTTCTGGCAATTTATTTAAGTGTGTATCAAACTGGTAGCCCTTCGCATTAATCAGTACCCAAGAAGTAGCTCTTGGTTTCAAAAAGGTTGGTGATCCCTGGCTTATTGTATCCTCCTATGGTGTGTCATGGTAAATGGGTTATACTTGTATAGCACTTTTCTACCTTCAAGGTACTCAAATCGCTTTGAAACTATTTTCCCATTCACACGCTCACTGCTCAAAGACACAACAGACATGACTAGGATTGTGGAAGACGGGGATCGAACCAGGAATCCTCAGGTTGCTGGCATGGCCGCTCTACCAACCAAGCCACGACGTCCCAGCATGTTTAGCTATTCCTCTCCTTCCAGTGATGATACTGTAGGAAACATATATTGGAGGCGAGGATTACTGAATTAGAAGTCGCTTTTCACTTTGGAGGGACGTTAGCTGAGGCTATCTCGCCCAACTCTACGCAGAACAATGAATGCAAAACAGCACTATCGGAGTAGTCGTGCGAAAAAACTACAACAAAGACCCACACCCTTTAGGAACAAGCGGTAGCAAAAGTCATTGCTGTGAGTGTAGCTCCTTGCCTGCCTTCATATATTTCATTCCCTCTCTCCCACATGCACAGATGAGATGTTTAAAAATGATTATGGAACTCGCAGCAAGACTTGAAGGCACGTTCAGTTGCTCAGTGCTCGTCTAATGAGAGCACTATCACCTGGACTCTCAATGAGCCTCACGTTTATCGTACGTGCACAGTATCAGCCTGATGTGGGACTAACATATGACAAAAGAAAGTCAGTGCATGTTCTTTTTTAGCAATCAAGCAGTCACAATTCATTCAGAAAATATTGTTCAAAAGCAATGCCTTGAGAACCATATTGATTTCTTAGGTCAAACAGGCAAATTTCTCGGTATTCTGCTTGGAATTTCGCTCAAATAATCCTCCATCTCTCAGGGACTCCTACTTAAGTAGTTACTGCCTCACAGTTTTTGTGTTACTTGAGAAAGCTGGGTCAACATTTTTGATGTTCACCACTTTTACCACTTGCACAACGGTCGTCCTGCCTAAGTTGGTTTATCACAATGTTTTAATATACCATATTTTTCTGACTATAAGTCATTTGCAAGTAATATATAGTAGACTTTGCATGCAGTTGCAATCCCAAGACGCTAGATGGCAGTAGTGTATAGGCTACGGCAGAGCTCTGGCTACGGTGTGTTGCTTCGTTAGAGTAGTCTTTGCCAATAAGTTGAATCTAGTACCGTATTTTTCGGAGTATAAGTCGCTCCTGAGTATAAGTCACACTGGCCGAAAATGCATAATAAAGAAGGAAAAAAACATATAAATCGCACTGGAGTATAAGTCGCATTTTTTGGGAAAATGTATTTGATAAAACCCAACACCAAGAATAGACATTTGAAAGGCAATTTAAAATAAATAAAGAATAGTGAACAACAGGCTGAATAAGTGTACGTTATATGAGGCATAAATAACCAACTGAGAACGTGCCTGGTATGTTAACGTAACATATTATGGTAAGAGTCTTTCAAATAACTATAACATATAGAACATGCTATACGTTTACCAAACAATCTGTCACTCCTAATCGCTAAATCCCATGAAATCGTAAATGAGCTAAATAATATTATTTGATATTTTACGGTAATGTGTTAATAATTTCACACATAAGTCTCTCCTGAGTATAAGTCGCAACCCCGGCCAAACTATGAAAAAAACTGCGATTTATAATCCGAAAAATACGGTACCGTATTTTCCGGACCATAGGGTGCAGCGGATTATAAAACGCACTGGTCTATTTTTGATGGTTTTTCATATATAAGATGCACCGGATTATAGGGCGCATTAAAGGAGTCATATTATTATGATTTTTTTTCTAAATTGACAACACTTCCTTGTGGTTTACATAACATGTAATGGTAGTTATTTGGTCAAAATGTTGCATAGATGATGTTTTACAGATCATCTTCAAGCCGCTTTCTGACTGTCTCTTCCGGATGCGCCGTTTTGTGGGCGGTGTTATTTACGTGGCTCACCTTCCGCAGCGTCTTCTCCCGTCATCTTTGTTGTAGCAGTGTAGCGTGCAAGGACGGGGGTGGAAGAAGTGTCAAAAGATGGAGCTAACTGTTTTAATGACATTCAGACTTTACTTCAATCAATAACGGAGCAGCATCTCCTTATCCGGACACAACAAGGCCCGCGAAAAACCGTCCGACCGGAACTCTAATAACTAAAGTTCCCTGGGTGAATAATGTATACTCACTATACCGGTATGTTTTAGCGCTTTCATGGCGAGTTTACTGACAGATATAAGTAACAACTTTACACTACTTTATATTAGAAATGGCAACAGCGGAGGATGAATGTCCCATAACAAGAGAAAAAAGAAGAAGCTTATCGACTACGGTGTCGGCACAGACTCCAAAGGCGGATGCACACAATTTTTTAGGATTTATGCAGATCCCAAATACAGATCAGCAGGTACCAGAAGGTAAGAAAAGTTGCTTTTGCATAATATTGCGAAACAAAACGCCAGATAATGTCTTACCTTATACACACACACCATAATAATACTCGACAATCCTTCAAGGGGTGCGGCTTCATAGCTTACCAAAGTCGTACTAAAACATTTTAATAGATTTTTGAGCGCCATGTTAATGTTCTACATTTTCAATGGAACATGAATGGTCCTTTTTACTTGAGTCATATTGCCATCATAGTGCAGTCTACACATATCTCTTATGTTTGACTGCCATCTACTGGTCACACTTATCATTACACCATGTACCATTGGATTTTAAATGCGCCTTATAGTCCGGAAAATACGGTATGTAAATATACATTTACAAAATCTTCTTTGTAAATATCTCACTTCACATCATACGGTATAAATCTGCGGCTTATAGTCCGGTGCCGCTACTACCGTATATGAACACATAATTTTTTTCTTTTAAAATTTGGTGGGTGCGGCTTATATCTGGGGAAATACGGTACTCAATTACTAAAATAATTGATAGCTGCAAGCCTGATATTATTTGGCATATAAATGATGGTACACGACCATTTCAAACTAGCGGTGTTCTGCAAGTATTCACGGCATTCACATTATTCAAAGATACTTGAGGCTGTAATTACTGCCAAAGATGCATCATCATTGAATACTTGTGTGATTTTTTTTAATTTTTAATTTTTTTTATTAAATTTGAAAAAAACAAAACTATTAACATTGTCATTATGGGGTATTGTCTGTAGAATTTTGAGAACACAAATTAATTTATTCCATTTTGAAATGAGTCCGTAACATAACAAAATGTGGAAAAAGTGAAGCGTTGTGAATACTTTCCGGATGCACTGTATATCATTTATATCGCCTCTATTGCCTCTAACCCTAGTGCCGACTATGGCATGCAATACTGCAGCAGTGACAAATCCAGAGGACTACAAGGGGTTTCCTGTGTTTACTTCTCCGCTTGTGGCTGTTAACCACAGTATGGAAACAATTTTTCGTCAAGAGGAAACTGCAGGCTATTGCAGCAAAGTGGAGACTATGATCACAATACTGCTGCAGTGACACATCTGGATGACCACACATAGTCTCCTGTGTGTACTTGTAGTTGTTGACCACTACAGAAACAAAGACAACTGGGGGCCACTGCAGCAAAGTGGAGACTGTGGATCACAATACTGCATAAGTGAGAAATTGGAATCACCACTAAGAGTCTCCTGTTTTTCCTTCTATGTGGCTGTTGACCACAATACAGAATACAGAAACAAATACAACTGAGGGCCGCTGCAGCAAAGTGGAGACTGTGGATCACAATACTGCATCAGTGACAAATCTGGAGGATAAGGGGTTTCCTGTGTTTAATTCTCTGTCTCTGCATGTGGCTGTTGACCTTAGAATGGAAACAAACTTTTGCCAGGAGGAGACTGCGGGCAGCTGCAGCAAAGGGGAGACTATGATCACAATACTGCTGCAGTGACACATCTGGATGACCACACATAGTCTCCTGTGTTTACTTGTAGTTGTTGACCGCAGGACAGAAACAAAGACAACTAAGGGCCACTGCAGTAAAGTGGAGACTGTGGATCACATTACCGTATAAGTGAAAAATTGGAATCACCACTGAGTCTCCTGTTTTTCCTTCTCTGTGGCTGTTGACCACAATACAGAATACAGAAACAAAGACAACTGAGGGCCGCTGCAGCAAAGTGGAGACTGTGGATCGCAATACTGCATAAGTGAGAAATTTGAATCACCACTAAGCATACTTGCCAACCTTGAGACCTCCGATTTCAGGAGGGGGGCGTGGGCGGGGGTTGGCGGGGGCGTGGTTAAGAGGGGAGAAGTATATTTACAGCTAGAATTCACCAAGTCAAGTATTTCATTATATATATATTTCTTATATATATATATATATATATATATATATATATATATTTCTTATATATATATATATATATATATATATATATATAAGAAATACTTGACTTTCAGTGACTTCTAGCTGTGTATATATATATATATATATATATATATATATATATATATATATATATATATATATATATATATATATATATATATATATAAATAAGAGAAATACTTGAATTTCACTGTTCATTTATTTCCACATATACACACACATAACACTCATCTACTCATTGTTGAGTTAAGGGTTGAATTGTCCATCCTTGTTCTATTCTCTGTCACTATTTTTCTAATCATGCTGAACACCCTCTCTGATGATGCATTCTGCTTCATCTCCTTGTGTGCGCAGTTGTGCACTGCACTCTCTAAAAGCCCTAGATGTTATTGTCACATATGCATGTACAGTAGATGGCAGTATTGTCCTGTTTAAGAGTGTCACAACATTGCTGTTTACGGCAGACAAACTGCTTTACGGTAGACGAAAACGTGACTGCTGTAGTTGTGTGTTGTTGCCGCGCTGGGAGGACGTTAGTGAAACTGCCTAACAATAAACCCACATAAGAAACCAAGAACCCGCCCTCGATCATTCTACAGTTATAATGTGATTGGGCAGGCACGCTGTTTATATTGTGAGAAAGCGGACGAGAAAACAGGCTGTCGACACGTCACTCAGGTCCGCCTGAATTTCGGGAGATTTTCGGGAGAAAATTTGTCCCGGGAGGTTTTCGGGAGAGGCGCTGAATTTCGGGAGTCTCCCGGAAAATCCGGGAGGGTTGGCAAGTATGCCACTAAGGGTCTCCTGTTTTTACTTCTCTGTGGCTGTTGACCACAATACAGAATACAGAAAGAAATACAACTGAGGGACGCTGCAGCAAAGTGGAGACTCTGGTTCACAATACTGCATCAGTGACAAATCTGGAAGACAACAAGGGGTTTCCTGTGTTTAATTCTCTCTCTGCATGTGGCTGTTGACCTCGGAATGGAAACAAACTTTTGCCAAGAGGAGACTGCGGGCAGCTGCGGCAAAGGGGAGACTATGGATCAAAACACTGCAGCAGTGACAAATTCTAATGACCACGAAGGATCTCCTGTGTTTACCTCTCCGCTTGTGGCTGTTGACCACAGTACGGATACAAAGACAACTGGGGGCCGCTACAGCAAAGTGGACACTGTGGATCACAATAATGCAGCAGTGACAAATACAGAGGACAACAAGGGGTTTCCTATGACTACTTCGCCGCATGTGGCTGTTGACCTTGGTATTGAAATTTTTGTCAAGACGAGACTGCGGGCCAATGCAACAGTGATTAATCTTCTTGACCAGTGAGCAACCAGGATTGGTTCACCTGACCAGGAACCAGAAATAGTACCTTTTTAAAGGGGAACATTATCACCAGACCTATGTAAGCGTCATTATATACCTTGATGTTGCAGAAAAAAGACCATATATTTTTTTAACCGATTTCCGAACTCTAAATGGGTGAATTTTGGCGAATTAAACGCCTTTCTATTATTCGCTCTCGGAGCGATGACGACAACGTGACGTCACATCGGGAAGCAATCCACCATTTTCTCGCTTTCGTCGGTGTGTTGTCGGAGGATGTAACAACACGAACAGGGACGGATTCAAGTTGCACCAGTGGCCCAAAGATGCGAAAGTGGCAAGAAATTGGACGTTTGTTCCGCACACTTTACCGACGAAAGCTATGCTACGACAGAGATGGCAAGAATGTGTGGATATCCTGCGACACTCAAAGCAGATGCTGACATCAACTCCAAAACTGGACGGATCAGCTTTCAGGAAAAGAGAGCGGATGAGGGTATGTCTACAGAATATATTAATTGATGAAAACTTTATTCATTACTCGCGGTTTTACGTAAATTATTATACATAAACTGTGTTTACCAATAATTTAGCTTAAAAACATTACTTTTTTTCAATCATTCGAGTACATTCGGGTAGTCTTGTGTAATGCAGTATTTTGTGTCTATTTAGGTATGGTTAACCTGAGTGCTGAAATCGTGGAAAAATATATGTTCTTAGCGCGCCTGAAATGGGCTGTCTGCACTCTCAAAGTGCATGTTGTTGCCAAATGTATTTCATATGCTGTAAACCTAGTTCATAGTTGTTAGTTTCCTTTAATGCCAAACAAACACATACCAATCGTTGGTTAGAAGGCGATCGCCGAATTTGTCCTCGCTTTCTCCCGTGTCGCTGGCTGTCGTGTCGTTTTCGTGGGTTTCGCTTGCATACGGTTCAAACCGATATGGCTCAATAGCTTCAGTTTCTTCTTCAATTTCGTTTTCGCTACCTGCCTCCACACTACAACCATCCGTTTCAATACATGCGTAATCTGTTGAATCGCCTAAGCCGCTGAAATCAGAGTCTGAATCCGAGCTAATGTCGCTATACCTTGCTGTTCTTTGTTTGTTTGTATTGGCATCACTGTGTGACGTCACAGGAAAATGGACGGGTGTATATAACGATGGTTAAAATCAGGCACTTTGAAGCTTTTTTTAGGGATATTGCGTGATGGGTAAAATTTTGAAAAAAACTTCGAAAAATAAAATAAGCCACTGGGAACTGATTTTGAATGGTTTTAACCCTTCTGAAATTGTGATAATGTTCCCCTTTAAAGACCGAGTCCAGAAAGGCATCAAAGTGAGCAGTGGGTTCCGTCCCTGAAAATGAACTAATGCTCCCTTCTAACTCTTCCCTCGTCTTTCTCTCAGATACGATGGGAGAAGAACATCACACTCGGGGAACCTCCGGGATTTCTACACTCGTGGTGGTGGTATGTATACGCTGATCCTGTCAAACTACTACATGTCAACACAGAAACCCGCGCACACAACATTGAGTATCACGTTACTATGAGTAAGAGTGCTCGTGATGAGCCCTACTGCACCGAGGAGGTGGTTGTGGAGGGAGGAGGAGGATAAGGACAGTAATTGCAGGGAATACTAAGTGCATCATCTCACATATGTTTAAGTGCTCCTTGCATCCCTGCCATTCACCAGTGAGCTCACTTCCTCTTCCTTCTCTTATTCGCTAAACAGGTTCTTTACAAAGTGCACATTCAACACATAGGTGGAGTCTGCACTGGCCCAAAAAGATATAGATAATTTAAAGATGCCAGAACATTAAGCTTGCAATTAGCTAGTTTAGCAAGTTTATTACAGTATGGGATGATATCAAAAGTAAACTTGGACTTACTTTAGGGTAGTCAGTGGAGATGTGCCAATCCTGATCACGGGATGGGATCGGGCCACACAATTAGCCTTTTTTTTTTCACTTTCACCACAGCTGCATAGTCATGTGAAAGATTCTGTCATAAGAGGAGGCACAATTACATTTCTGCATTCTTTGTATACACATGCTGAACACAGCGACTCAAATTTGAGAGTAATCTGCAACAAACGCCTCGTCTATCCACAGTCTAAAGCCGCTTTTAAGATAGTAATCCTCACCTCCATGCCGAAAAATAGTGTCTTCCAAGTAACATTATCACTGGAGGACAATGAATGGCTCAGCATGCTACACACAGCATGCTACACACACACACACACACACACACACACACACACACACACACACACACACACACACACACACACGCACACACAATGAGCAATAAAGCGTCAATGTAAAGTAGGGATGATCGATCCAAATGCCGATACTATTGATACCTAGTATACTATCAGTATATTAATGATGATATTAAAGTGATTAAATCGATATTTTTTGTATGTTTTAATATTTAAAACCTATTTTTGGGTTGTTTCTGTTATTGTTAACACATGTATGGAGTAAGTCTCTGGATACAGGAAGTCTTTATAGGCAAATCCCAAATTATTTAAATGAGAGCCATTAGTAATTTTTGCTTTTATTTAGTTATTGTGCCTGAGTCACATTGTTTTGTTAAAAAAGTGGATGTAGCCTTTAATACCACACATTTAATACATTATTTAATTTACAACAACAAGATAAGCTTCATGAAATGTGTTATTGTGTTTACTTTAGTTACATGCTATAAAACATTTTCACTTTTATAATCAGTGTGAAAGTATTGGATTGGGACTCAAAATCGGATTGGATCTGAAGGGAAAAAACATTGGATCGGGTTGGATTGGCGTACCATTTAGTGGTACGCCAAAGAATCACCTAGTTAAATACTCAAACACAGTCTTACTGTTCAAACGTTGTGCAATGTCACAGTGACCAAACATATTAAATATACTTGTTAAATAAAACCTCTGCCTTGTTTTTAATGAATATTTAGACCTACTATGCTACTGTAGTGTTGTCCCGATATCAATATTTTACCAAAATGATTTTGATACTTTTCGGTACTTTTCTAAATAAAGGGGACCACAAAAAATTACATTATTGGCTTTATTTTAACAAACAAATCTTAGGGTGCATTAAACATATGTTTCTTATTGCAAGTTTGTCCTTAAATAAAATAGTGAACATACAAGACAACTTGTCTTTTAGTAGTAAGTAAACAAACAAAGGCTCCTAATTTAGCTGCTGACATATGCAGTAACATATTGTCATTTTCCATTCTATTATTTTGTCAAACTTGTTAAGGACAAGTGGTAGAAAATGAGGGGCAGCACGGTGGGAGAGGGGTTAGTGCATCTGCCTCACAATACGAAGGTCCTGAGTAGTCCTGAGTTCAATCCCGGGCTCGGGATCTTTCTGTGTGGAGTTTGCATGTTCTCCCCGTGACTGCGTGGGTTCCCTCGGGGTACTCCGGCTTCCTCCCACCTCCAAAAACATGCACCTGGGGATAGGTTGATTGGCAACACTAAATTGGCCCTAGTGTGTGAATGTGAGTGTGAATGTTGTCTGTCTATCTGTGTTGGCCCTGCGATGAGGTGGCGACTTATCCAGGGTGTACCCCGCCTTCCGCCCGAATGCAGCTGAGATAGGCTCCCGCGACCCCAAAAGGGACAAGCGGTAGAAAATGAATTATTAATCTACTTGTTCATTTACTGTTAATATCTGCTTACTTTCTCTTTTAACATGTTCTATCTACACTTCTGTTCAAATGTAATAATCACTTATTCTTCTGTTGTTTTGATACTTTCCATTAGTTTTGGATGATACCACAAATTTGGGTAACAATCAGATACTAAGTAGTTACAGGATCATACATTGGTCATATTCAAAGTCCTCATGTGTCTAGGGACATATTTCCTGAGTTTATAAACATAATGTATAAAAAAAAAAAAAAGATGTTGTGATGCCAAAAAATATTGACGTAATCATAGTAGTATCGACTAGATATGCTCCTGTACTTGGTATCATTACAGTGGATGTCAGGTGTAGATCCACCCATGGCGTTTGTTTACATTTTGGCGCCGGTGAGCTACGGTCTGTAGTGAAGCCTGTTTAGCTATTCCTCGTCCTGCAGGGATGATACTTGTAAGAAACATACTTTATTTGTTGCCATGGAGACGAGGATTAGTGATTTAGAAGTAGCTAAACACTGCCGACTGGCTAGCTAGCCATGTCTTAAAGCACCTCTTCCTGAGGGCGTTTCAGTGTTATAACTTCACCTTTATCGTTAGTTTTTAAGCCAAAATGCGTCCGTTCTCCCTTTTCTGTCTACACACTGTGTCTGCTTGTAAGTACTCTGTGATTGTGCGCTGCCGAACATGCTCCTCTGCTCGTAAACCAGCAATGACATGACGACGACGGGGGTGTGGGACCTGTACTTTTCAGAGGCGGTATAGTACCGAATATGATTCATTAGTACCGCAGTACTGTACTAATTCCGGTATACCGTACAACCCTATGCTACTGTACTTTGAAGTTGGTCATTATGGTGGTAGTTGGAGAGCCGAGTGTTTTCTGAGGTGGCACTTTGGGGCGGAAAAAAGTTTCAGCACCACTGGGCTAGTGCATCTAAGAGGGCAGAAAACGGCGGAGGCAGAGTTTAGTGGCGCGCTCGCTTTTTTTTGTCGTCTATGCTCATGCCCGAAAGCCCCCTTCGGTCGCCTCCTTGTAATAAACATGCAGCTTCATTCATTCATTCATGCTTCTTCTGGTGTGTTGTCAGTGTGGAGCTTGTTGACATAATGGTCTCCTCGCAGTTGGACGGTGTTGTGATGAATAAAAGTGTGTTGTGGCTGTATGGATGTGTAGGAGATCTCCGAGTGTGTGTGTGTGTGTGTGAGGCTGATGATTAGCCTGTGGTGTGAAGTTGAGGGGCGTCTGTCTGGGCAGCACGTGGACGCACTCCGAGTGGGGGTAGACAAGCAAGTAAGGGGGGGAAAGGGGGGGTGGGTGTCAAAGTCTTGTGTCCACCCATTGGACACCACCCCCCACGCTCCCTCCCAAAACAAAAGCTCCAGATGGTAGCAGAGCCACCAACCTTCCTCCATCCCTTCGCCCCCTTCTCCTCCTCCTCCTGCAACCTTTGTCTGGAGGCCTGTCCTTTTGTTTGCGGAAGAGAACCCCCCGCCCCCGCCCACCACCACCAATGGATTAACTCTTTCTGCGTTTCAGCTTCTTTTGTGTTAAACAGCCAAATCTAAGATCCCGACCCCACCGTCACCCCGCCTCTACCAGCCCCCGATTTCGATGCACCTCGCTAGGCTGTTCTTCTCCACGCCGCCTCTGTTGATGTTTCCTGTAGGACGGCACAGAGAGAGGATGGAAGGTTTTTTTTTTTGGTTTTTTTTAAGAACAAGACCCTCGAAGGACGGGGGCTATTTGGTGGTGGTGGGGGTCACTCATCCACATCTGTTGTTATGGATGGAGGGATAAAGAAAAGCCTCCGCGAGGGCTGCAGGTGTTGATTGTGTCATTAGCTCCTTCTCTATTGGCCCGTGCTAGTTGTCTGCTCCTTATCCCGAAAATCGATGGCTTTAACCAGTTTTTGCTGGATGCCCGCCTGAATTTTAAACCTCAAACACGCACTCGCACACAGTAATCCCTATCGCAGCATGGGATTCCTTGAGTGCCATCACTTGTCTGTACATTTCGCTTGGGTTGGTGGGGAAAGCTGCAGAAGACGTTCCCTCCTAAACGACTTAAACATTTTCAAGCACGTTTTCAAAGTCTGCATTAGCTCATATGTAGAGATGTCCGATAATATCGGCCTGCTGATATTATCGGCCGATAAATGCTTTAAAATGTAATATCGGAAATTATCAATATCGTTTTTTGCATTACCGGTATCGTTTTTTTATTTTTATTTTTTTATTTTTTTAAATTCAATCAACATAAAAAACACAAGATACACTTACAATAAGTGCACCAACCAAAAAAACCTCCCTCCCCCATTTACACTCATTCACACAAAAGGGTTGTTTCTTTCTGTTATTAATATTCTGGTTCCTACATTATATATCAATACAGTCTGCAAGGGATACAGTCCGTAAGCACACATGATTGTGCGTGCTGCTGGTCCACTAATAGTACTAACCTTTAACAGTTAATTTTACTCATTTTCATTAATTACTAGTTTCTATGTAACTTTTTTTATATTGTTTTACTTTCTTTTTTATTCAAGAAAATGTTTTTAATAATAATAACAACTAGAGATGTCCGATAATGGCTTTTTTGCAGATATCCGATATCCCGATATTGTCCAACTCTTAATTATCGATTCCGATATCAACCGATACCGATATATACAGTCGTGGAATTAACACATTATTATGCCTAATTTTGTTGTGATGCCCCGCTGGATGCATTAAACAATGTAACAAGGTTTTCCAAAATAAATCAACTCAAATTATGGAAAAAAAATGCCAACATGGCACTTCCATATTTATTATTATTCACAAAGTGCATTATTTTTTTTAACATGCCTCAAAACAGCAGCTTGGAATTTGGGACATGCTCTCCCTGAGAGAGCATGAGGAGGCTGAGGTGGGTGGGGTTTTGGGGGTAGGGGGTAGCAGGGGGTGTATATTGTAGCGTCCCGGAAGAGTTAGTGCTGCAAGGGGTTCTGGGTATTTGTTCTGTTGTGTTTATGTTGTGTTACGGTGCGGATGTTCTCCCGAAATGTGTTTGTCATTCTTGTTTGGTGTGGGTTCACAGTGTGGCGCATATTTGTAACAGTTTTAAAGTTGTTTATACGGCCATCCTCAGTGTGACCTGTATGGCTGTTGACCAAGTATGCAGGCTGTTGACCAAGTATGCAGGCACTTGTGTGTGTGAAAAGTTGTAGGTATGGGCCGGTACGCAAAGGCAGTGCCTTGAAGGCACGCCCCCAATGTTGTTGTCTGGGTGGAAATCGGGAGAAATTCGGGAGAATGGTTGCCCGGGAGATTTTCGGGAGGGGCACCGAAATTCGGGAGTCTCCCGGGAAAATTGGGAGGGTTGGCAAGTATGACTGTGAGACGCAACTGATCTTTACGTCTCCCTACGTCCGTGTACCACACCGTACAGCAGCGTTTTAAAAAGTCATTAATTTTACTTTTTGAAACCGATGCCAATAATTTCCGATATTACATTTTAAAGCATTTATAGGCAGATAATATCGGCAGTCCGATATTATCGGACATCTCTAATAACAAAGCCACCATGTGATTTTGTTTGTCAGTCAAATAGTCTGAGTCATACCAAAGACTATAAAAATGGGACCCACTTCCTCCCTGCTTGGCACTCAGCATCAAGGGTTGGATTTGGGGGTTAAATCACCAAAAATGATTCCCGGGCGCGGCCACCGCTCCTGCTCACTGCTCCCCTCACCTCCCAGGGGGGTGAACAAGGGGATGGGTCAAATGCAGAGGACACATTTCACCACACCTCGTGTGTGTGTGTGACAATCATTGGTACTTTAACTTTAACAAATACAAGCACAGGAAAAAACACAGTAGGGCAGGGGTGTCAAACTCAAATACAGAGTGGGCCAAAATTTAAAACTGAACAAAGCCGAGTTGCCGGTTGAACAAATTAACCTTTAATGTACTCTACGAGCTATCGTCACGTCCGCTTTTCATCCATTCTAACATCGTTCAGATCCAGTCACAAGATATGTGCGGCTTCTGTACGCACACACGAGCGAATGCAACGCATACTTCATCAACAGCGATACAGGTTACACTGAGGGTGCCAGTATAAAAAACTTTAACACTGTTAGAAATATACGCCACACTGTGAATCCACACCAAACAAGAATGACAAACACATTTCGGGAGAACATCCGAACCGTAACACAACATAAACACAACAGAACAAATACCCAGAATCCCTTGCAGCACTAACTCTTCCGGGACGCTACAATATATTTATTTTAATTAATTTGATATCGCCTCAAGGGCCAAGTGAAATTACAATTTGGGCCGCGGGCCAGAGTTTGACACCCATGCAGTAGGGGTTCATGTCATGACAAATTTCACCCTTTCACCCTGTATTTGTTTTGCTTACACAAATGAATACATTTATGGCAGCCTTTTTACAGTATTTAAAAAGGTTTTTATATACAGATTTTTATTGCTGACGTACTTTACCCTATTTTGTGTCTTCTTGCGATGTAAATTACGCCGCTATTATTATGCCTTCCACTGTGCAGATGTGAAGGATTAACTGAATGCTAAGCTAGCTAACGTGACATCTGCTTGTTTGTCGCCGTTGTGATTATTATTCGTCAACAAAGACAGGTCAGGTTGTTTTCTACTTTGTAGACGCCGTGTAAAGTAAAAGTAGCCATGTTTGTTTGCCACTCACAAACCTGCTAGCTGCTAGCTAAAGAGGCAAAGACAGGGGGATTATGGCTCAGACCTGCCAAGCTGAGCGTCTGGCTTTGTTTACGTACCTTATTATAGCGCAAAAGCCCATTGTAACCGCTGGCTTTGTCGGGGCACAGTTAATTGCAAATAATTATCGTGATGGCATTTAATTTTAGTAATTGTCTTCTTCTGGACGTCTGGACTGGCTAATCCTTTCCGGCTCTGTTCGGGATTCAACGTGACTGTTCTTTTTTTTTTTTTTTTACCACACCAGCTCATGTTATTTCTGGTTTGTGTACAGACATTAATAACAAAAAAACAAAACAAGAATGAATAACCTTAAGGTAGATTTGAGGTCTCTCCTACTTGGTCAAAAAGAGAGAAGAACATTTCTTCCTGTGCGCTTACCAACCTTAATACCAAAACGAGCTCCCGAAGATTGGCTCATGAGATTGGAATGATTGGATAATTGGATAGAATTTGTAACGTTATAAAGCACGATGTCTTGTCGATAGTTGAAATAAGATAATAATATACAGATACAACTTATTTTTCCCCAGTGAGTCACTAGTGGCTGTTTGTAACCTTGAAATAATATTGTCCTTTTCAGCAGATGTATTAGAAGTAGGGATGTCCGATAATGGCTTTTTTGCCGATATCCGATATTCCGATATCGTCCAACTCTTAATTACCGATACCAACCGATACCGATATATACAGTCGTGTAATTAACACATTATTATGCCTAATTTGGACAACCAGGTATGGTGAAGATAATGTCCATTTTAAAAAGATTAATAAAATTAAATAAGATAAATAAATTAAAAACATTTTCTTGAATAAAAAAGAAAGTATAACAATATAAAAACAGTTACATAGAAACTCGTAATTAATGAAAATGAGTAAAATTAACTGTTAAAGGTTAGTACTATTAGTGGACCAGCAATCATGTGTGCTGGACTGTATCCCTTGCAGACTGTATTGATATATATTGATATATAATGTAGGAACCAGAATATTAATAACAGACAGAAACAACCCTTTTGTGTGAATGAGTGTAAATGGGGGAGGGAGGTTTTTTGGGTTTGTGCACTAATTGTAAGTGTATCTTGTGTTTTTTATGTTGATTTAATAAAAATAAAAAATAAAACGATACCAATAATAAAAAAACCGATAATTTCCGATATTACATTTCAAAGCATTTATCGGCCGATAATATCGGCAGGCCGATATTATCGGACATCTCTAATTATAAGGGCCCTATCATGCAAAGCCAACTTTTCTTACCTATTGGTACCTGTTGTTGTGCATTTGGGATCTGCATAAGTCCCAAAAAATTGTAATTAAAGTATGGAGGCATTGTGGAGATTAGTGTTGTCCCGATACCAATATTTTGGTACCGGAACCGGTACTAAAATTATTTTTAATAGATTTCTGAACTTTTCTAAATAAAGGGAACCACAAAAAATTGCATTATTGACTTTATTTTAACAAAAAATCCTAGGGTACATTAAACATATGTTTCTTATTGCAAGTTTGTCCTTAAATAAAATAGTGAACATACAAGACAACTTGTCTTTTAGTAGTAAGTAAGCAAACAAAGACTCCTAATTTAGCTGCTGACGTATGCAGTAACATATTGTCATTTTCCATTCTATTGTTTTGTCAAAATTATTAAGGACAAGCGGTAGAAAATTAATTATTAATCTACTTGTTCATTTACTGTTAAAATCTGCTTACTTTCTCTTTTAACATGTTCTATCTACACTTCTGTTAAAATGTAATAATCACTTATTCTTCTGTTGTTTGATACTTTACATTAGTTTTGGATGATACCACACATTTGGGTATCAATCCAAGTCGTTACAGGATCATACATTGGTCATATTCAAAGTCCTCATGTGTCCAAGGACATATTTCCTGAGTTTATAAACATAATATAAATTCTAAAAAAACAAAAGATGTTGTGATGCTAAAAAATATCGACGTAATCATAGTAGTATCGACTAGATACGTTCCTGGTCTTGGTATCATTACAGTGGATGTTAGGTGTAGATCCACCAATGGCGTTTGTTTACATTTTGACGTTGTGTAGTAAAACATGTTAAGCTATTCCTCGTCCTGCAGGGATGATACTTGTAAGAAACTTACTTTATTTGTGATTTAGAAGTAGCTAAAACACTGCCGACATCGGCTGGACTTTAGCCGCTAGCTAGCTAGCCATGTCTTAAAGCACTTTTTCCCGAGGGCGTTTCAGTGTTATAACTTCACCTTTATCGTTAGTTTTTAAACCAAAATGCCATTCTCCCTTTTCTGTCTACACACTGTGTCTGCTTGTAAGTACTCTGTGATTGTGCGCTGCCGAACATGCTCGTAAACCAGCAATGTCACAACGTGACGAAGACGGGGGCGCGGTGGATAGGTACTTTTCAGAGGCGGTATAGTACCGAATATGATTCATTAGTATCGCTGTACTATACTAATACCGGTATACCGTACAACCCTACTTTGTAAATAAGTAAACACAGTGTCCAAGGAATATAACCTGAGGAGTCGCTTTCTAAAGAAACATCCACATTTTGATGTCCGGCCCCTGATACCTTGGGCTCTTGAACCTGCGGCCCTCTTCATTATGTAGTTGAATAGTTCCGGCCTACTGTGTTTGGCAATGGCAATATTATCCGTTATTACGTTCGTGCTATAGCTCGTAGCGTAGCTGATAGCCTTTAGCCTCTTGTTTACAACTCGAAGCAGCTGTGCTGCAGAGGTTTTAACATGATATAACATAGAAATGCCTTTTATTGTCAATATACACGTATACGTCCAGGATCTGGCATTAGAAAGTTAGACTCGGTAGAAGTTTTTGGCATGTGTAGCTCCAGATATGTGCGTCAGCCGGGTTTCCTTCCTCGCTTTAATCCGCCCACATCGCCTCCTTCCTTAGTGCCGACAATAACCACAGCGAGAAAAAAAGTGTCCTTGAAATAGGTCTGTAAAACCAAATCTATGCACATTTTTCACCAATTTTTCAACCACTAGTGTGCTGTAAGATATAGTCTGGTGTGCCGTGGGAGATGATCTAATTTCACCTGTTTGGGGTAAAAAATATTTTTTGCAAACCAGTAATTATAGTCTGCAAATGATGTGTTGTTGTTGAGTGTCGGTGCTGTCTCGAGCTCGGCAGAGTAACCGTGTAATACTCTTCCATATCAGTAAGTGGCAGCAGGTTGCTTTGTAGATGTCGGAAACAGCGGGAGGCAGCGTGCAGGTAAAAAGGTGTCTGATGCTTAAACAAAAAATAAACAAAAGGTGAGTGCCCCTAAGAAAAGGCATTGAAGCTTAGGGAAGGCTATGGAGAACGAAACTAAAACTGAACTGGCTACAAAGTAAACCAAAACAGAATGCTGGACGACAGCAAAGACTTACTGTGGAGCAAAGATGGCGTCCACAAAGTACATCCGAACATGACATGACAATCAACAATGTCCCCACGAAGAAGAAGGATAAAAACAAAGTAGATGCGGGAAATATCGCTCAAAGGAAGACATGAAACTGCTACAGGAAAATACCGAAAAAAGAGAAAAAGCCACCAAAATAGGAGCACAAGACAAGAACTAAAACACTACACACAGGAAGACCGAAAAAAAGTCAAAATAAGTCACCAAAATAGGAGCGCAAGACAAGAACTAAAGCACTACACACAGGAAAACACCAAAAAACTCCAAATAAGTCAGGGTGTGATGTGACAGGTGGTTTCAGTACACCTACTTTGAGACAAGAGCTATAGTGATGCATGCTTGGTTATGCTTTAGAGTCATATCCAACAATTGCGACAACGACTTTTTACTGTCAACTGAGTTTTGTTTTTTTAATGATTTCTGCTGGTGATGTGCCTCCACATTTTTTCAACGCAAAAAATGTGCCTTGGCTCAAAAAAGGTTGAAAAACACTGGTGTAGACCACAAGGAAGGGTTATAAACGTAGAAAAAAAAATCATGATATGATTGACCCTTTATTCCTTTTGTAAGTTGCATATGAGCGGCAGATACAAAAAGTGGACAAAACATGAAACACAAAACTAATATGTTGAGAGATACGAATTGAATTCCGTCTGTTGCTACTGTCTGTGATATGTGTATTCATGATGGGGTCTCCAGTAAGACCAAAAAAAAGTTTTGGTGTTTGTCACTCGTTTTTTTGAAAGAAACACTTTAGAGGGGTCTGAATATTAGCGAAGTTGGCAACACTGGTCCCTCCTGCTATGTCTTCTTATACTCTGGCAGACCACAGGCCTGATTTACTGAGGGTTTGCGTGTGTTAAAACTAGATATGTCCGATAATGGCTTTTTTTGCCAATATCCGATATTCCCCAACTTTCAATTACCGATTCCGATATCAACCGATACCAAGATATATATATAGTCGTGGAATTAACACATTATTATGCCTAATTTTGTTGTGATGCCCCGCTGGATGCATGAAACAATGTAACAAGGTTTTCCAAAATAAATCAACTCAAGTTATGGAAAAAAAATGCCAACATGGCACTGTCATATTTATTATTGAAGTCACAAAGTGCATTACTTTTTTTAACATGCCTCAAAACAGCAGCTTGGAATTTGGAATTTGGGACATGCTCTCCCTGAGAGAGCATGAGGAGGTTGAGGTGGGCAGGGTTGGGGGGGCGGGGTTGAGGTGGGTGGGAGGATAGGGGATGGCAGGGGGTGTATATTGTAGCATCCCGGAAGAGTTAGTGCTGCAAGGGGTTCTGGGTGTTTGTTCTGTTGTGTTTATGTTGTGTTACGGTGCGGATGTTCTCCCAAAATGTGTTTGCCATTCTTGTTCGGTGTGGTTTCACAGTGTGGCGCATATTTGTAACAGTGTTAAAGTTGTTTATACGGCCACCCTCAGTGTGACCTGTATGGCTGTTGACCAAGTATGCATTGCATTCAATTGTGTGTGTGAAAAGCCGTAGGTATTATGTGATTGGGCCGACACGCAAAGGCAGTGCCTTTAGGGTTTATTGACGCTCTGTACTTCTCCCTACGTCCGTGTACCACTCCGTACAGCGGCGTTTTAAAAAGTCATCAATTTTACTTTTTCAAACCGGTACCGATAATTTCCGATATTACATTTTAAAGCATTTATCGGCCGATAATATCGGCAGTCCGATATTATCGGACATCTCTAAACGATATTGTTAACATGTTAATCAGTGCCGATTAATTAAGTGCCAATAACTAGTCCTCGTCCTGCAGGGATGATACTTGTAAGAAACCTACTTTATTTGTCGCCATGGAGACCAGGATTAGTGATTTAGAAGTAGCTAAAACACTGCAGACTGGGGCTGGACTTTAGCTGCTAGCTAACTAGCCATGTCTTAAAGCACCTCTTCCTGAGGGCGTTTCAGTGTTTATCGTTGGTTAGTTATAATAATGTAATATGATTCATTAGTATCGCGGTACGATACCAATACCGGTACACCGTTTTATTATTGTTTTATGCTGGAACAGCTTTCCTATATCCTGTCAAGAGTATTCAGTTCTTAGGGTACTTCCTTATACCGTAGCCCTCCAACAATATCTGACTAGTTTTAATAGAGTCCAACAGACATACATGACCATAAATTCATATTTTGTACATTTTAAATGTACAAAACACAAAGCTAGTGGAGTTGGCACGTTGTGTAAATCGTAAATAAAAACAGAATACAATGATTCTCAAATCCTTTTCAACCTATATTCAATTGAATAGACTGCAAAGACAAGATACTTAACGTTCGAACTGGAAAACTTTATTTTCTGCAAATATTAGCTCATTTGGAATTTGATGCCTTCAACATGTTTAAAAAAAGCTGGCACAAGGGGCAAAAAAGACTGAGAAAGTTGAGGAATGCTCATCAAACACTTATTTGGAAAATCCCACAGGCTAATTGGGAAATTGAGAGGAAAAGAACCATCCGGACTATTATAGGCGCAACGTTCAAAAGCCAGCATCTGTGATGGTATGGGGGTGTATTAGTGCCCAAGACATGGGTAACTTACACATCTGTGAAGGCACCATTAATGCTGAAAGGTACGTACAGGTTTTGGAGCAACATAAGTTGCCATCCAAGCAACGTTATCATGGACGCCCCTGCTTATTTCAGCAAGACAATGCCAAGCCACGTGTTACAACAGCGTGGCTTCATAGTACTAGACTATAGTCCAGACCTGTCTCCCATTGAAAATGTGTGGCGCATTATGAAGCCTAAAATACCACAACGGAGACCCCGGACTGTTGAACAACTTAAGCTGAATGGGAAAGCTTCAAAAATGGGTCTCCTCAGTTCCCAAACGTTTACTGAGTGTTGTTAAAAGGAAAGGCCATGTAACACAGTGGTAAAAAAGCCCCTGTGCCAACTTTTTTGCAATGTGTTGCTGCCATTAAATTCTAAGTTCATGATTATTTGCAAAAAAACAAAATAAGTTTCTCAGTTCCAACATTAAATATCTTGTCTTTGCAGTCTATTCAATTGAATATAAGTTGAAAAGGATTTGCAAATCATTGTATTCTGTTTTTATTTACGAATTACACAACGTGCCAACTTCACTGGTTGTGGGGTTTGTACAATATACGAATGTGAAGAAACTACACCGGTGTATAATAAAAGTCATGATTCCTACAAAGCGATGCAGTGTCAGATTATGCAGTGAGACAAACCCTCAGGTCATGTGTTCAAATGATAATATATATGTGTCTGACTTCAGAGGCCAGGAGATGTTGCCCTTAAGTCCCCCTCCTTCCTCCTCCACCCCCTGTATGCATGTACCTGCTTGTGTCTTTTTTTGGTAACACACTCGTCCCGTTTCATTTCCCCGAGAGCTGATTGGATTTGCGATGGCCGTGCCTCCCCTCGCCACGCCGCGCCTCGTCTCCGGCGGAGCAGCAATCTCTTTAACACCGACGGAGAGATATGATAATGTACACCGGCTTTATTGTCAAAGTGACAGAGGGGAGGCACAAGCCCTGATGCACACATCTGCCACACAAACGCACACTTTTACACACACACACACACACACACAAACGCTCTTTGTCTAGAGGGCACCCTTGTGCTTGCAAGAACGCCTCTGGGCACCGTCTTTGAATCCTTAAATACTCTAACAACGCTTCTTCTAGTTGAGCTCACACTGTCAGATATCTGAGAGGTTGCTGGTAAAGACCGTGGTGCATTGTTTATTCTTTTTGATTTCCAGAGCTGTGATAGGCCCACCTTTTTGTCCTGGATAACCGGATAAGTAGCATGTCATTGTAACTGTGGATCCAAAACTACTCAATTTTCTCAAAAACGTCTTTTCCGCTGCCAATTAATGTAAAATTCATGGTAATCCAAGGTCTTAATAAGGACTGAATCCAAATTGTAGTTTTTTTTCCATTTACAGTAATGTGCTGTAAAGAACACCGTAAATTGTACTGTCATTTTTATTAATTTGATGGGTAGTTTGCTGTGAAATCGTAAGTCAAGCAGATATTTAAGTATTTATTTTAATTTAGTGTGATAATATACTGTAATATTTGTTGCAATAATGGATACTATTAAAGTTTCAAGCAGTTCATATATTTTATTAATTATATGGGTAGTTTGCTGTAAAATCATAAGTCAAGCATTATTTATTTTTATTTAGTATGATAATATACTGTAAATTAGGTTTTACTCAATATGACGGTATGACTGTCACACTCAATATGACAGTTATTTAAACAACTATTAAAACCAAACATGCAAACTAGCTAATAATGCCTGCAATAGTGTATCTTTGTGAGTTTTACTCGAAACATATGCTTTTTTTTAAGGCTTGCAAACACAAAAATTATTTTTTACTCAATATTTGTTGTAATAATGGATACTATTAAAGTTTCAAAGGCATGCAATTTCAAGCAGTTCATATATTTTATTAATTTGATGGGTAATTTTCTGTAAAATCATAGGTCAAGCAGATATTTTAGTATCTATTTTTATTTAGTATGATAATATACTGTAAATTGTGTTTTACTCAATATGACAGTATAACTGTCACACTCAATATGACAGTTATTTAAACGGAACTATTAAAACCAAACATGCAAACTGGATAATAATGCCTGAAATAGTGTATCTTTGTGAGTTTCACTCAAAACATATGCTTTTTTTAAGGCTTGCAAACACAAAAAATATTTTTTTACTCTATATGATTAGGATTTTTACTCAATATTTGTTGCAATAATGGATACTATTAAAGTTTAAAAGGCATGCAATTTCAAGCAGTTCATATATTTTATTAATTTGATGGGTAGTTTTCTGTAAAATCATAAGTCAAGCAGATATTTTAGTATCTATTTTTATTTAGTATGATAATATACTGTAAATTAGGTTTTACTCAATATGACAGTATAACTGTCACACTCAATACGACAGTTATTTAAACGGAACTATTAAAACCAAACATGCAAACTAGCTAATAATGCCTGAAATAGTGTATCTTTGTGAGTTTCACTCGAAATATATGCTTTTTTTAAGGCTTGGAAACACCTTTTTTCTTTTTTTTTTACTCAATATGATTATGATTTTTACTCAATATTTGTTGCAATAATGGATACTATTAAAGTTTCAAAGGCATGCAATTTCAAGCAGTTCATATACTTTATTAATTTGATGGGTAGTTTTCTGTAAAATCATAAGTCAAGTAGATATTTAAGTTTTAATTTTTATTTAGTATGATAATATACTGTAATATGGCAATAATGGATACTATTAAAGTTTAAAAGGCATGCAATTTCAAGCAGTTCATATATTTTATTAATTTGATGGGTAGTTTGCTGTAAAATCATAAGTCAAGCAGATTTTTAAGTATTTATTTTTATTTAGTATGATAATATACTGTAATATTTGTTGCAATAATGATACTATTAAAGTTTCAAAGGCATGCAATTTCGAGCAGTTCATATATTTTTCCTGTCAAAATGAAAAAAATCTGTTACATTTAGAGATAAAATATGACGTACTTTATTGACACATATCATTTCCAGGTGTTTGTGGGCCAGATAAAATTATGTCGCGGGCCAGATCTGGCCCCCAGGTCTTGAGTTTGAATCCTGTGGCCTAAGCGCTTGCATACGAGAATGATGGGCTCATTACATTGTCAACTTCTCCCTCCTCTATCAAACATGAAGCCCCTTGGCTGTCAATTGTGAATGCAGAAGTTTTTTTTCCCCGTGAGAATCAATGACCAAATATTAGAATTTGTCATAAAATGTACCTCGGTACAAATGTCCTTCAAGATATGTGGTGAAATATGTTGTTCATTACAATCTCCCATTACTGCTTAATTTGTAAACATTGTTTGAAGTCATGAAGAAGGGGATTGAGTATTCTAGTTTACAACCTCTGTTTGAATGTTTGTGAAGAATGGTTGTGTTGGAGCGCTCTCCAGTTTGGAGGATACTCTTGAATACATTTGTTGAGATCCTAGAATACATGTGTCAACACTTCATAAACCCTGTAAAACCTTATCCTGAAGTTAATAAAAACAGTCATTAAAATGAGAAAACGCCTATAAGGACCGTGTGTGTGCGTGTGTGTGTGTGTGTGTGTGTGTGTGTGTGTGTGTGTGTCTGTGTCTGTGTGTGTCTGTGTGTGTGTGTGTGTGTGTGTGTGTGTGTGTGTGTGTGTGTGTGTGTGTGTGTTCTTGTATTTCCACCCTTCTTGAGACATCAACAAGGAAAAGTCGCTTCCATATGAACAAGTTCGGACCGAAATCATGGTCCCAATACGGAAAACCATTGCATCTAATAGAGAGCCAAATACTAGAGTCTGTGAACATTGCTCCAAAGTCAGGATTTTTTTGTTGATTTAATGTGCATACAAAAGTAAACACTGACAGGTGCAAAGGCAGCAATGTATGATAAAACGAGTTTATAGTTTACAACCTCCGTTTGAATGTTTGTAAAGAACGGTTGTGTTGGAGCGCTCTCCAGTTTGGACGATACTTTTGAATAAATTTGTTGAGATCCTAGAATACATGTGTCAACACTTCATAAACCCTGTAAAACCTTATCCTGAAGTTAATAAAAAAATAAATTCAAAAGAGAAAACGCCTATAAGGACCTTGCCAGTGTGACCGGTGAAGTTATGACCGAAATCATGGTCCCAATATGGAAAACCAATTTCATCTATTAGAGAGCAAAATACTAGAGTCTGTGAACATTGCTCCAAAGTCAGGATTTTTTTGTTGATTTAATGTGCATACAAAATTAAACACTGACAGGTGCAAAGGCAGCAATATATGATAAAACAAGACGGCAGCTAAAGGACTTCCCTATTCATCCCCGAAAAAACCCGCCAGGTGAACAGCTGATTTTACGACTTCCGGTGCTGACGTAAGACAACCCGCGTCCCATATGTGAC
This sequence comes from Nerophis lumbriciformis, assembly GCF_033978685.3. Lineage (NCBI taxonomy): Eukaryota > Metazoa > Chordata > Actinopteri > Syngnathiformes > Syngnathidae > Nerophis > Nerophis lumbriciformis. The sequence continues at coordinate 27,834,948 of NC_084565.2, read as the reverse complement.
CATAGGATGAACAAATACACTACGGTACTAAGACAATAGTGGCCATTAACAATTAGCTTCTACAGCTGGGTTGCCCAAAGTGCGGCACAGGGGCCATCTGTGGTCCGTGACTCGTTCGTCATCGGACTTAAGTACATTACAAAAACCAAAAACACAGAGATCTCAATTGCACCCCTGGTGGTGAAATTTATCAAAATTAGGGTGGTCCCAAAAAGGAGGGATTTTTCACATTGACTGTGTGTCGGTTTTAAAAGTGCTCCCCCTCTGGTCAACATATGAAATAACAAGTGTGTAAAAAATTGAAGTGCTCCTCGTCTGGCCAACATATGTAATAACAAGTGTGTGTAAGAAATTGAAATGCGCCCCATTTGGCCAAAATTAATAGAACAAATAAATGTATATAGAGACATACTGTAATAACTTGAAGTAAATAATGAAGATTAAAGACCAATTACAACAAAAAAAAACTTGACTAAAAGCAGTATTTTTCTCATAATGTGTCGACTTTTTTCTTATAAAATTGGGAACAATTTCTCATATTCTTTCTGTTTCTGTAATATTGCAATATTTTCTCATAAAATTATTACTTTTTTATGTGAAATTACTTTTGAATGCAAAATAGTGACATAAATTTTTTTGTTGTTCTTGTAAAATAATTGGATGATAATAATTGGATGGATGGATAATTACGACTCTTTTCATAAAAGTGCCAAAATTTGAAGCTTTTTTTGTAAAAATTGTGACTGTTATTGAGTAAAAATCCAAATTTTATCATGATATTGCAGAAATATTCAGTTTTTCTTGGAAAACTTTGACTTGCGTTGAGTAAAATGACAACTTTTGTTATAACACTGCCAAAATTCTAAGTTTTTCTTGTGAAATTGTGACCTTTAAATTGTGAAATTCTAACAAAATTTTTCACAACAAGCTTTTTTTATATTTGCATAGTATGTGTATATTATTAATGTTGTAAACAAAAATATTTATATATCTAGAAAGGGTGATCCTAAAGAGGTAGGCATTTTTGGAGGTCTCAAGAAGGTAACAAATACAAGAATGTGTGTGTGTGTGTGTGTGTGTGTGTGTGTGTGTGTGTGTGTGTGTGTGTCCCGACGGGATCACCACCTTATCGTGGTGGGGCACTTTGCGCGTCTCCATGACCCCTAGAGCTATGTCGGCTGGAGTCTTGTACTCCTGGCAGGGTTACCCAAGCCGAACAGGTCGAAGGGTAGAGTCCAGACTAAGAGTGATCCCGAAGACCTCAACGGTGGAGCAGGCAGAAGATGGTGGCAGTGAGAAGCACCACAATGGCTGTAAAAGCGGACGAAGGCTAAGGGAGCACACCCTGACAGAAAAGCAAGCTGGTGGCGGCAAGCTTTGAGGCGGTTTCCCAAAAACCTGGATTCCGGCAGCTTCCTGCAGTTGTAAGAAGATGCCGGTCGTCTAGGGTCTCCCTTGCCACTGGAACGATCTTCTTACAATCAAGGTAGTGGCGTTGGGAAAAGCGCACCCCTCATGCCACTCTAAAAACCATCATTGCGCAGGTATCTTCTTTACCTGAGTCTCCGCAGACTCATAAATAAAAGAAGATGGTCATCATCGAATCGATGGACAACCATAAGCAAGCAAGCAAGTGTGTGTGTGTGTGTGTGTGTGTGTGTGTGTGTGTGTGTGTGTGTGTGTGTGTGTGTGTGTGTGTGTGTGTGTGTGTGTGTGTGTGAAAAATATTCTGTGTTGTAAAACAACCAACAATAGAAACTCTTGGACAAATATATTTTTTATTACTAATCAAAGTTTATTTAACAATCCTCCGACTGCAAAGCTTTTTTGAAAATTGTCCGCCAACTGTTTTAGTCTTTCTTGGTCTTCAGCACACAGGTTTTGGTGAAATAGCAGTTGTTTCCCACTGTCACAACGACAAAGTGAAATACGTGTGTATCACATAATTGATCATTTCCTATACATTTGAGGTTATAAAGCAGGTTACCTCCAGTTGTAGTCCGGTCCTTGTTTGTTTATTTCTTTGGCCTTCTCAAAGGAAACCGTGTACAGCTGCCAGGGCATGGACTTATTATGAGAGACATGAAAACAGATGTATTTTTTTTAATGCATTCTAAATATTAAATAAAATGGAGCCTATAGTAGCCGTTCAATTTTGCCTATAGAGCCCCTAAAAACATCCAAACACCTTCATTGGGGTTTTATATGCATGATGTAAGTATATATGTAATGTAGTAACGGGCACATTTATAATAACATTTTATATTTATGTAGTTTGATTATTTTCATTTTGTAGTTTGATGATTTTCATCTTCATCACTGATTTCTGCTCACTGCAGACTTTATGAGAGCCAACAAACATAATAAAACATTACTTACTGTTCAATGTCTGCCGTCATTAGGATGCCGACTGCTAGAATGTTCATATATTCCCATTTAGATGAAGAATAACTCATAATCCTTGCGAAGAAACGGGATGGGGGTGGGGGAAACAAGCGCTTTCCGCGTCGTTTTTTCCTAAATTGGCCGTCAAAGTGTCCCAACTTGTCGGATTACCTCCTCAGACGTCTCATGTCCAGGTGAGGTGCATGATTTACGATCTACAATAAACTTACAGGGACTAAGGAAGCGAGTAAACAGCAGACCACTCGACAATGTAAACATAGGGACAAACGGAAGTGATCACGGCTACGCTATAAATAGTTTGTCTGCGTTAGCACTTATAATAACAATATCACTAATACTTGGTTACTATTGAAGTCACGAAATGTAAATGGAGTATTGTTGGCGCTTTTTGAATGGTTATTTATCGGATTTTATGGGCAGAATAGTGGACTTATATTTCCCTTTAAGTGCTAAAAACCACACGTCAACTGTTATATTGAAAATACAATGCAAATAAACAATGAAACGTATGTCATGTTGCAAGCGACGTGAGTTATTAAACATGTCAAAATGACACATAATTATTTTATAATGTTTTTAGTGCTTTATTTATTTTCCTATGATACTGTACTGAGTCTTTGATTTGTTTTGTACAATTTTCCATTTTGTCTATTATTTTTGCACTTTAATTTTTGAAGTTGATCTTGATTTATTATATCAATTGAATGACCACAGCTGTGACTATTTAAGTGCATCACTTCCTGTTGGAAATTGCACACTGACGAAGACATTGTGTTTTGTAGCGCCTGCGCAGTTTGATTTATTTTATACAATTATTCTGGATGTAGAGCATTGCTTCTAGTGTGACAGATGTCATGCATTCTGTTCTTCATCAATACTAAGATCAGTAAAATCTCACCTGGCAGAAGCACATCCTTTACAAAAGTCACCTGATCTGCAAAACCTCCTGCTTGTCGGTGTATTTTTCACAAGCAATGGCAAGAAGGCCTCCTTTTCCTAAGGAGTCTGAATGTCTCCAATGAGGACTTTCTGCAAAAATAGTAAGGCGTGATGTGTGTAAACTGGTACATATAATGTTATTTGTTAGAGACTCACTTCAAGTTGTCCTGTGTATGAAATCCAAGAGCAAAGCACTCATTAGATTTCTTTGGTGTTTGGCTTGTTGAGCAATCTCCTGAAATGAAAATGTACAAGGCTCAAGTATGTTCAACATTCTCAATGAGTCATTTTGCTTTCTTCCTGACCACAAGTTCCTTGAATGATGCGTTTTCATCATCTGGCCTCCATCAGCCTGGTCACTTTCCTAAATGTAGGTATGCATAATAAGCATCTTTAATACAAAGTATTTCAATGGTTTGAATCTGCGCTTTTGCATGATATAGGGCTGCAACAACTAATCGATTAAATCGATTATAAAAATAATTGGCGATTAATTTAGTCATCGATTCATTGTATTAATGCTATGCGCATGCGCAGAGGCTACTTTTTATTTTTTATTATTATTGTTTTTAATTTTTTAAATTTTTTTTATAAACCTTTTTTATAAACTGCAACATTTACAAACAGCTGAGAAACAATAATCAAAATAAGTATGGTGCCAGTATGCTGTTTTTTTTCCCAATAAAATACTGGAAAGGATAGAAATGTAGTTTGTCTCTTTTATCCGATTATTAATCGATTAATCGGAGTAATAATCGACAGTGGTTAGAGTGTCCGCCCTGAGATCGGTAGGTTGTGGGTTCAAACCCCGGCCGAGTCATACCAAAGACTATAAAAATGGGACCCATTACCTCCCTGCTTGGCACTCAGTATCAAGGGTTGGAATTGGGGGTTAAATCACCAAAAATGATTCCCGGGCGCGGCCACCGCTGCTGCCCACTGCTCCCCTCACCTCCCAGGGGGTGATCAAGGGTGATGGGTTAAATGCAGAGAATAATTTCGCCACACCTAGTGTGTGTGTGACATTCATTGGTACTTTAACTTTAACTTTTTTTTGATTATCAAATTAGTTGTTAGTTGCAGCCCTAGCATGATGTACGAGTTCATACTTGCCAACCCTCCCGGATTTTCCGGGAGACTCCCGAAATTCAGCGCCTCTCCCGAAAACCTCCCGGGACAAATTTTCTCCCGAAAATCTCCCGAAATTCAGGCGGACCTGAGTGACGTGTCGACAGCCTGTTTTCACGTCCGCTTTCCCACAATATAAACAGTGTGCCTGCCCAATCACGTTATAACTGTAGAATGATGGAGGGCGAGTTCTCAGTTTCTTATGTGGTTTTTTTTGTTAGGCAGTTTCATTAACGTCCTCGCAGCGCGGCAACAACACACAACTACAGCAGTCATGTTTTCGTCTACCGTAAAGCAGTTCGTCTGCAGTAAACAGCAATGTTGTGACACTCTTAGACAGGACAATACTGCCATCTACTGTACATGCATATGTGACATTAACATCTACGGCTTTTAGAGAGTGCAGTGCACAACTGCGCACACAACAGGGAGACGAAGCAGAATGCATCATCAGAGAGGGTGTTCAGCATGGTTAGAAAAATAGTGACAGAGAATAGAACAAGGATGGACAATTCAACCCTTAACTCAACAATGAGAACAATGAGTAGATGAGTGTTATGTGTGTGTATATGTGTAAATAAATGAACACTGAAATTCAAGTATTTCTCTTATTTATATATATATATATATATATATATATATACATATATATATATATATATATATATATATATATATATATATGTATATATATATATATAGCTAGAATTCACTGAAAGTCAAGTATTTCTTATATGTATATATATGAAATACTTGACTTGGTGAATTCTAGCTGTAAATATACTCCTCCCCTCTTAACCACGCCCCCAACCACCCCCCACATCCCGAAATCGGAGGTCTCAAGGTTGGCAAGTATGTACTAGTTACTATGGTAATCTAAGTCACAGCAGCTCAGACCAGGCACCAAGCAGTGTGAGTGGGGAGCGTTTCCACAGAGTGTTTCCAGAGCGGCCAGTCTGAAATGCGGGTGTCAGGGACAGACGCGGAAAGAGATTTTTACAACAAAGTTCTGCAAGAAAAGTGATGATATATCAGATTTTAGGTGGGGTTATTCATATTTCGCCGTGTTTGTTGCATTTCGCTTGATTGTAAATAATGTCGATCGATAAGTGGCGTGAGAAGTAAAAGAGGAGCGACGTTCATATGTTGTCAATATTCAGTGTTTTATCATGCATAGTTAATATTGTAAATCCCACATTATTGTCATGTACTTTCTGTGTGTTTTATTCATTAGAACATTTTTAATTCCATTCCGTTTTTTTAAGGCGGTCTGTCATAACGTTTTTAGCATTCAATCAGACATTCTTGTGAGGTTTTGTATTAGTGTTCCTAAGAATAGGACACAAACCCACACATATTGTACAGCAGATTGTCACAGCTTTTATATATATATGTGTGTGTGTGTGTGTGTGTGTGTGTGTGTGTGTGTGTGTGTGTGTGTGTGTGTGTGTGTGTGTGTGTGTGTGTGTGTGCGTGTGCGTGCCTATATTTATATATACATATACATAGATAGATATACCGGCCCCCAGACACATTTTTTTCTCTAATTGTGGTCCCCCGAGTCAAAATAATTGCTCAGGCCTGCTATGAAGCCTTAATGTAATGAATATAAATGCATTAATACATGTCTAATACTATAAATGAATGTCATAAATGTTGAACATTAAACCTCCACAGCCTATCTCCATGCAATTTAAATATATACTCTTCATTGTGACACTCTGGATCAGAGGTGTCAAACTCCTTTTCATTGAGGGCCACGTTGCAATTTTGGCTGCCCTCAGAGGGCCGGCCGCTTGTAACATTAATAAAAGAAACATACATGTATAAGGATTAGCCGCATGATATTGTCACATGATTACCTATGCATTTGATTAGTAAATGTATATTTTACCTACACTGTAAGAAAAGAAAAAAATCTGTGGATTTTGCGGTCAAAAAAATGGCAGAATTTTACCATAAAATTTAGAGTAAAATGGTCACACTCTATTTTACTGTACAATTTTGGTGATTGAGCTGCCAGTTTTTTGTCATTTTTTTTGCATAAAAAAATATGTTTGCTATTTCCACAGTGTATTACTATAAATGTAAAAATGGTACCACAATTTTTTGTTACGGTAGGATTCTGAAGACTGAGCTGTTTAAAAAATATATATATATTGTCATGTTTACAGTGTACACTTTGATGGATAACTTGCTGTGAAATCATAAGGCTAAGTAGATATTTACATATATGTTTAACCCAAAAATGTTTCGAATGTTTGATAATATAATATCTGTCACATTATGAGATAGATAAAGTTTAAAATATATATAATTGCAGGCATATTGATGCATATTATTTCCAGGCTTTCACGGGCCATTCAAAATGATTTGGCGGGCCAGATCTGGACCCCGGGCCATATGTTTGACACCGCTTGCAGGAATAAACATTTCCTCATTATTTCATGTCAGTTTAAGACACAGACAAAAAAACACACAACATATGTGAAGTAGGGCTGCAACTCCTCTCTGAGCTGCCACCTTAACGTGGTAGAGGAGTTTGCGTGTCCCAATGATCCTAGGAGCTATGTTGTCCGGGGGCTTTATGCCCCCTGGTAGGGTCTCCCAAGGCAAACTGGTCCTAGGTGAGGGATCAGACAAAGAGCAGCTCGAAGATCTCTATGAGGAACACCGACAAGGAACCCAGATTTCCCTCGCCTGGACGCGGGTCACCGGGGCCCCCCTCTGGAGCCAGGCCCGGAGGTGGGGCACGATGGCGAGCGCCTGGTGGCCGGGCCTGCCCCCATGGGGCCCGGCCGGGCACAGCCCGAAGAGGCGACGTGGGTCCCCCCTCCAATGGGCTCACCACCCATAGCAGGGGTCATAGAGGTCGGGTGCGATGTGAGCTGGGCGGCAGCCGAAGGCAGGGCACTTGGCGGTCCGATCCTCGGCTACAGAAGCTAGCTCTTGGGACGTGGAACGTCACCTCGCTGGGGGGGAAGGAGCCTGAGCTAGTGCGCGAGGTGGAGAAGTTCCGGCTAGATATAGTCGGACTCACTTCGACGCACAGCAAGGGCTCTGGAACCAGTTCTCTCGAGAGGGGCTGGACTCTCTTCCACTCTGGCGTTGTCGGCAGTGAGAGGCGACGGGCTGGGGTGGCAATTCTTGTTGCCCCCCGGCTCAGAGCCTGCACATTGGAGTTCAACCCGGTGGACGAGAGGGTAGCTTCCCTCCGCCTTCGGGTGGGGGAACGGGTCCTGACTGTGGTTTGCGCTTATGCGCCAAACCGCAGCTCAGAGTACCCACCCTTTTTGGATTCACTCGAGGGAGTACTTGAGAGTGCTCCCCCGGGTGATTCCCTCGTTCTACTGGGGGACTTCAATGCTCATGTTGGCAGCGACAGTGAAACCTGGAGAGGCGTGATTGGGAAGAATGGCTGCCTTGATCTGAACCTGAGCGGTGTTTTGTTATTGGACTTTTGTGCCCGTCACAGATTGTCCATAACGAACACCATGTTCAAGCATAAGGGTGTCCATATGTGCACTTGGCACCAGGACACCCTAGGCCGCAGTTCCATGATCGACTTTGTAGTTGTGTCATCGGATTTGCGGCCTCATGTTTTGGACACTCGGGTGAAGAGAGGGGCGGAGCTTTCTACCGATCACCACCTGGTGGTGAGTTGGCTGCGATGGTGGGGGAGGATGCCGGACAGACCTGGCAGGCCCAAACGCATTGTCAGGGTTTGCTGGGAACGTCTGGCAGAGTCTCCTGTCAGAGAGAGTTTCAATTCCCACCTCCGGAAGAACTTTGAACATGTCACGAGGGAGGTGCTGGACATTGAGTCCGAATGGACCATGTTCCGCGCCTCTATTGTCGAGGCGGCCGATTGGAGCTGTGGCCGCAAGGTAGTTGGTGCCTGTCGTGGCGGTAATCCTAGAACCCGTTGGTGGACACCGGCGGTGAGGGATGCCGTCAAGCTGAAGAAGGAGTCCTATCGGGTTCTTTTGGCTCATAGGACTCCTGAGGCAGCGGACAGGTACCGACAGGCCAAGCGGTGTGCGGCTTCAGCGGTCGCAGAGGCAAAAACTCGGACATGGGAGGAGTTCGGGGAAGCCATGGAAAGCGACTTCCGGACGGCTTCGAAGCAATTCTGGACCACCATCCGCCGCCTCAGGAAGGGGAAGCAGTGCACTATCAACATCGTGTATGGCGAGGATGGTGTTCTGCTGACCTCGACTGCGGATGTTGTGGATCGGTGGAGGGAATACTTCGAAGACCTCCTCAATCCCACCAACACGTCTTCCTATGAGGAAGCAGTGCCTGGGGAGTCTGTGGTGGGCTCTCCTATTTCTGGGGCTGAGGTTGCTGAGGTAGTTAAAAAGCTCCTCGGTGGCAAGGCCCCAGGGGTAGATGAGATCCGCCCGGAGTTCCTTAAGGCTCTGGATGCTGTGGGGCTGTCTTGGTTGACAAGACTCTGCAGCATCGCGTGGACATCAGGGGCGGTACCTCTGGATTGGCAGACCGGGGTGGTGGTTCCTCTCTTTAAGAAGGGGAACCGGAGGGTGTGTTCTAACTATCGTGGGATCACACTCCTCAGCCTTCCCGGTAAGGTCTATTCGGGTGTACTGGAGAGGAGGCTACGCCGGATAGTCGAACCTCGGATTCAGGAGGAACAGTGTGGTTTTCGTCCTGGTCGTGGAACTGTGGACCAGCTCTATACTCCTCGGCAGGGTCCTTGAGGGTGCATGGGAGTTTGCCCTACCAGTCTACATGTGTTTTGTGGACTTGGAGAAGGCATTCGACCGTGTGCCTCGGGAAGTCCTGTGGGGAGTGCTCAGGGAGTATGGGGTATCGGACTGTCTGATTGTGGCAGTCCGCTCCCTGTATGCTCAGTGCCAGAGCTTGGTCCGCATTGCCGGCAGTAAGTCGTACACGTTTCCAGTGAGGGTTGGACTCCGCCAAGGCTGCCCTTTGTCACCGATTCTGTTCATAACTTTTATGGACAGAATTTCTAGGCGCAGTCAAGGCGTTGAGGGGATCTGGTTTGGTGGCTGCAGGATTAGATCTCTGCTTTTTGCAGATGATGTGGTCCTGATGGCTTCATCTGGCCAGGATCTTCAGCTCTCGCTGGATCGGTTCGCAGCCGAGTGTGAAGCGACTGGGATGAGAATCAGCACCTCCAAGTCCGAGTCCATGGTTCTCGCCCGGAAAAGGGTGGAGTGCCATCTCCGGGTTGGGGAGGAGATCTTGCCCCAAGTGGAGGAGTTCAAGTACCTCGGAGTCTTGTTCACGAGTGAGGGAAGAGTGGATTGTGAGATTGACAGGCGGATCGGTGCGGCGTCTTCAGTAATGCGGACGCTGTATCGATCCGTTGTGGTGAAGAAGGAGCTGAGCCGGAAGGCAAAGCTCTCAATTTACCGGTCGATCTACGTTCCCATCCTCACCTATGGTCATGAGCTTTGGGTTATGACCGAAAGGACAAGATCACGGGTACAAGCGGCCGAAATGAGTTTCCTCCGCCGGGTGGCGGGGCTCTCCCTTAGAGATAGGGTGAGAAGCTCTGCCATCCGGGGGGAGCTCAAAGTAAAGCCGCTGCTCCTCCACATCGAGAGGAGCCAGATGAGGTGGTTCGGGCATCTGGTCAGGATGCCACCCGAGCGCCTCCCTAGGGAGGTGTTTAGGGCACGTCCGACCGGTAGGAGGCCGCGGGGAAGACCCAGGACACGTTGGGAAGACTATGTCTCCCGGCTGGCCTGGGAACGCCTCGGGGTCCCAAAGGAAGAGCTGGACGAAGTGGCTGGGGAGAGGGAAGTCTGGGCTTCCCTACTTAGGCTGCTGCCCCCGCGACCCGACCTCGGATAAGCGGAAGAAGATGGATGGATGGATGGATGGGCTGCAACTACGATTAATTTGATAATCTATTAATCTGTCGATTATTACTCCGATTAATCGATTAATAATCGGATAAAAGAGACAAACTACATTTCTATCCTTTCCAGTATTTTATTGAAAAAAAACCAGCATACTGGCACCATACTTATTTTGATTATTGTTTCTCAGCTGTTTGTACATGTTGCAGTTTATAAATAAAGGTTTATAAAAAAATAAAAAATTGCCTCTACGCATAGCATAGATCAGGGGTCGGCAACCCAAAATGTTGAAAGAGCCATATTGGACCAAAAATACAAAAACAAATCTGTCTGGAGCCGCAAAAAACTAAAAGCCATATTACATACAGATAGTGTGTCATGAGATATAAATTGAATTAAGAGGACTTAAAGGAAACTAAATGAGCTCAAATATAGCTACAAATGAGGCATAATGATGCAATATGTACATATAGCTAGCCTAAATAGCATGTTAGCATCGATTAGCTTGCAGTGACCAAATATGTCCAATTAGCACTCCACACAAGTCAATAACATCAACAAAACTCACCTTTGTGCATTAATGCACAACCTTAAAAGTTTGGTGGACAAAATGAGACAGAAAAAGAAGTGGCATAAAACACGTCCTAGAACGTCGGAGAAAGTTATACATGTAAACAAACTAAGGTGAGTTCAAAGACCGCCAAAATTAGTAGGACAAAACCGCGCTCGCCAAATACTCGAATCAGTGAAGCTGACAGTGTGCTTTATAACAATTAGGGAGGTTTGTGTCATGTTTGTCCTACAGAAACCATATTAAAACAAAAAATATATTTTTTTCCTCTCATCTTTTTCCTTTTTTCATACATTTTTTAAAAAGCTCCAGAGAGCCACTAGGGCGGCGCTAAAGAGCCGCAGGTTGCCGACCCCTGGCATAGATCAACGAATCGATGACTAAATTAATCGCCAACTATTTTTATAATCGATTTTAATCGATTTAATCAATTAGTTGTTGCAGCCCTAATGTGAAGTGAATTATATTTATTTATATAGCACTTTTCTCTAGTGACTCAGAGCGCTTTACATTGTGAAACCCAATATCTAAGTTACATTTTTAAACCAGAGTGGCTGGCACTGGGAGCAGGTGGGTAAAGTGTCTTGCCCAAGGACACATCGGCAGTGACTAGGTTGGCAGAAGCGGGAATCGAACCTGGAACCCTCAAGTTCCTGGCACGGCCACTCTACCAGCCGAGCTCTACCGCCCCACATATCCTTAATTTACCAAGCCTATTGCTTTATCTCGCAGTCTAATTACATTGTTGCACAACAAATAGTTTGTTTATAGTTTATGAATTGTTATTGTTTATATATTATATGTTATTAATTATGTCTTAATTGTGGTTGCTAAACTGCTGGGTACGCAGTGACTCGTACAAATGTGCAAATCTCACTTAATTAAAATGCACGGACACATGCATTCAAAAACCAAAATAATAACAGCCATAAGTCGTTTGTTTGTTAATTATATTTATTTCAAATTCGGATATGTTACATTTTGTTTACTCACAAGTGTTGTATCAAACATCTTGGATCACGTTACAACTCCAGTGTCCACTCTCGCAGTGTCAGCGCCAATGCGGAGCGGGCCCATAAGACGGGCCTTCCCTAAGGGGGCGTAGCATAAAGTGTCTCCGGTTTGCAGGTAGACCCTTCTCCAAGTTAAAGTATGCTATCTTGATCACACACGGGCGCATGCACGTGTGCAATGCATATTCCGTAATTAATATAATTACCCACCAGTTATTAATGATGAACTCCATCTTAGACAATAGTAATAAACACAAGGACTGGAAATAATCTACAGAGTCTCTGGTTCTTCCCCCCCACTAAATCAATATGGAAGAGAAGTGAGAGCAGCTAAATGTGGACAGACTTAACAGCTACTTCATCTCCTCTCGTGTAGTAATTAAGGGCCCCCTTTTAGAGCGGGACCTCCATGGCCCCTGGAGAAGTGGGACCGGTGCTAATGAACTAATATCACCACGGCTGATTTGGCGTTAAGTAACATAATCGCAGCTGATTGGTCAATATTGCAGGTTGTAAGGGCAGGCCAGGTGGGACATGAG
>NC_084565.2:27757500-27817500 GCF_033978685.3 Nerophis lumbriciformis | reverse complement strand
CTTAACATGTATTTCAAAAATATTTTTTATTAAAATAAAAATAGGAATAAATACTGTACTTAAATATCTGCTTGATTTATGATTTCAAAACAAATGATCAATCACATTGTAGACTGTAAAATTGACAATAGATTTTACGGTTAAATTCCGTAAAGTCAACTTTGGTACCAGTTTTTTCCATATACCGTATTTTCCGCACTATTAGCTGCACCTAAAAACCACAAATTTACTCAAAAGCTGACAGTGCGGCTTATAACCCGGTGCGCTTTATGTATGGATTAATATTAAGATTCATTTTCATAAAGTTTCGGTCTCGCAACTACGGTAAACAGCCGCCATCTTTTTTCCCCGTAGAAGAGGAAGTGCTTCTTCTTCTACGCAAGCAACCGCCAAGGTAAGCACCCGCCCCCATAGAACAGGAAGCGCTTCTTCTTCTACTGTAAGCAACCACCCGCCCCGGTAGAAGAAGAAGAAGCGCGCGGATATTACGTTTCATTTCCTTTGTGTGTTTACATCTGTAAAGACCACAAAATGGCTCCTACTAAGCGACAGGTTTCCGGTTCATGAAAAGACGCAATCTCTCCATCCGCACACGGACTACTATTTCACAGCAACTGCCTAAAGACTTTCAAGAAAAGCTGGCTACTTTCCGTGCATATTGTAAAAACAAGATAGCTGAAAAAAAGATCCGGCCAGAGAACATTATCAACATGGACGAGGTTCCACTGACTTTTGATATTCCTGTGAACCGCACTGTGGATACAACGGGAGCACGTACGGTGAATATTCGCACCACAGGGAATGAGAAGTCATCCTTCACTGTGGTTCTAGCTTGCCATGCTAATGGCCAGAAACTTCCACCCATGGTGATATTCAAAAGGAAGACCTTGCCAAAAGAGACCTTTCCAGCCAGCGTCATCATAAAAGCTAACTCGAAGGGATGGATGGATGAAGAAAAGATGAGCGAGTGGTTAAGGTAAGTTTACGCGAAGAGGCCGGGTGGCTTTTTTCACGCAGCTCCGTCCATGTTGATATACGACTCCATGCGCGCCCACATCACGCTGGTTTTTAATATATTATTAAAGTTTGACTGACCTATCCGACTGTTTTTTTTACATTCCTTTAGCGCAGTTAAATGCGGCTTATAACACGGGGCGGCTTATAGGTGGACAAAGTTTTGAAATATGCCGTTCATTGAAGGCGCGGCTTTTAACCCAGGGCGGCTTATGGTGCGGAAAATACTGTACAGTAAGACACTAAAACATAAAAAAAAACAAAAATTAAAAAAAAACATTAAAACAACACAATTTTACGGTAAAAACAAAACAAAACTGGCAGCCCTGTTGCTTGAATTTTACCACTAAAAACAGTGGTATTGTTTCTCCATTCCATTCCATTTATTACATTTTTTTATATGCTGTAAAAAACCCACTGCTTTTACTGTAAAATTTAGGTGACTGAGCTGCCAGTTTTTAAGTAAAATTTAAATATTTTTTTGCAGCTTATGTAAAAAAAATATTGTTAATATATATATATACAGTACATGTACATTCATCTATTACTCATTGTTAAAAGCGGCCCTCTGAGGGCAACCATAACTGCGATGTGGCCCTCAATGAAAACCAGTTTGACATCCCTGGTTTAAGGGATAATTTTTTACACGGGTAAGTGCGCCATGTATGTTTTGAATCTCCGGTTCTTAGCTTTGTATGGACTCATCGATCGTTTACAAACTGAGTTCGGAGAGGAAGTGATGCCCCCCCCCCCCCACACACACAGGAAGTGACGTCGGAAAGAACGCGCCACAGCCAGCTTCGTAACGCGGGATTGCAGTTATTTGGGATACAACTAGAGATGTCCGATAATATCGGGCTGCCGATGTTATCGGCCGATAAATGCTTTAAAATGTAAGAACCACCATTATATGTTATGTAGACCACAAGGAAGTGTTTTACATTTAGAAAAAAATTATAATATGACTCCTTTTAATTATAATATGACTCCTTTTAATCCGTTGCGCCTAATATATGAAAAAAGATAAAAAAAATAGACCATTCATCGGCGGTGCGCCTTATAATCCGGTGCGCCCTATGGTCCGGAAAATACAGTAATATGATCATCATTCGGATTAGAACGTTACTGTGTACATGGACCCTGAAAAATGGTCTGATTATAACATGCTTTTTCATGCATCACACCTAAAATCAGAATACTTGACTTTGACATGCGCAGAACATAACATAAACGGAAAGAGGTCTGTTATTGTTTGTGCTATGGCGTCATCTTTTTGATGAGTTTTCTCAGTGCAGGTGCTGCAGAATTCAACTCCCTATTTATTATATTTTTGGGGACGTGGCCACGCTTCATGGTTAACCTCGCCTTTGTTGCGCTTACCCATGCACCAGTCGGGACAGATTCACTGTCTTCACAGACAGTCAAGGTGTAATGCAAAGTAAGCCTTGAAATAAAACTATGCCAGTATTAACCTGGTTTCTGAACCACAGAAACTACCAATGAATTTTCTTATTGGTAGCCTTTCAAAAAATTAGTTGCACACGTAAGAATAAAAATTAGCACATACAGAGAAAACCATGTCAACATACTGCCTAAGTCAGTAATTGTGCAAGTAATGCTAGTTTCAGTTTTGTCAACAACCGCTGATGTCGAGGTCACAGCCAGTCCGAGGGCAGTCGACATGAATGGGCTCCACTTCACAAAAGTGCTTTCATTCAGAAAAATGGCCACACTCATGCTGCTCTGCAATCATTCGGACTTTAGCGTGTGTCCATGCGCCTTTTTGAATGTCATAACGGTGGTTACCATTTACAAATGGTAAATGGTAAATGAGTTTTCTACCTTCAAGGTACTGAAAGCGCTTTGACACTATTTCCACATTCACCCATTCACACACACATTCACACACTGATGGCGGGAGCTGCCATGCAAGGCCCTAACCACGACCTATCAGGAGCAAGGGTGAAGTGTCTTGCTCAAGGACACAACGAACGTGGCTAGGTAGGTAGAAGCCGGGGATCGAACCAGGAACCCGCAGGTTGCTGGCACGTCAACTCTCCCAACCATGCGCCACCCCGTCCCTGGTGGTGAGAACTGCATTAATTATACAACACAGCTACTTTGCAAGTCTGTGTGCTTTGCCTTGTTGGGTTATTTTGAGTCATTCTGGTTATTCCTATCACAAAGTGGCTGTTATCATTAGTAACAGGTAGGGCTGCAACTAACAACTAATTTGATAATCTATTAATCTGTCGATTATTATTTCGATTAATTGATTAATAATCGGATAAAAGAGACAAACTACATTTCTATCCTTTCCAGTACTTTATTGAGGGGAAAAACAGCATACTGGCACCATACTTATTTAGATTATTGTTTCTCAGCTGTTTTGTAAATGTTGCAGTTTATAAATAAAGGTTTATTTTAAATAAAATAAAATTAAAAAAAAGTAGCCTCTGCGCATGCGCATAGCATAGATCCAACAAATCGATGACTAAATTAATCGCCAAGTTATTCTTCTGTGTATTGTGTATGCTGTTTTGGGGAATATGTTGCAAAAAAAAACAACACTTGTTGCGCCCAAGTTTTGGAACTAAAGTTGTTATTGACTCCATGACTACAAGAAAGTGATAGAAACCCCAAACAATGGATCAAAATCCTCCCAGCATTGGTAGTTGGATTAATTTATGTAAATTTGCGGTAACACTTTAGTATGGGGAACATATACCATTAATTAGTTGCTTATTAACATGCAAATTAGTAACATATTGGCTCTTAAGTAGTCATTATTAAGTACTTATTAATGCCTTATTCACTGGTTTAAATGTAACTTAGATATTGGGTTTCACAATGTAAAGCGCTTTGAGTCACTTGAGAAAAAGCGCTATATAAATGTAATTCACTTCACTTCACTTATTCTGCATGGCCTTATTATACAACCAGTAAGCCATTAACTAAGAGTCTTAGTTAGTATTAACCCTAACCCTCTAACCCTAACCCCAACCCCAACCCTAACCCTAACCTGTTAATAAGCAATTCATTAATGGTGAGTATGTTCCCCATACTAAAGTGTTACCAAATTTGCCTGCTGGGTGGGTAGCCTTTTTAAAAAAAAATTTGTATTTATTTATTTTTTACCTGAAGTGCATTACAGGTGCTATTTTTACACATTACATTCAGGTACGATTAGCTTGCAGCCCATTTTGTCCAACTCTTGCATGAGCTTTGACAGCACAAAGGTGAGCACTTGTCAGCTCGAACATGTTACATTTGTTGATACACGTGTGTGTGTGTGTGTGTGTGTGCGCGTGTGTGTCGAACTGTCGACGATAGCTGACACGTGTGTGTGTGTGTGTCTGCACGTGTTGGACCACCATAAGATTAATTACATGGTTAATTAAACCTAGTAGTTAATTAAATCTGACAACTCTGTCTAATTAATCTAAATACCATATAATTTGCGACACCTTTCTCCAGAGGTGGGCCAGCTGGATACCTGCACGTCAGCGCTTTAATGGCCGGCTGACCATGAGTGGAGACCCAACTTTAAGTGGCCAACGCTGTTATTGGAATTAAACCGAGTGGACAGGATGCTACTTGACCTTCTGGAGTTGGGTAGAGAGTTATAGGCTGAGGTTAGAACATTAGCTGCTGCTTTTAAGGACCTACTGCCAACTGTGTGTCAGAGATCCTCTATATTGTGAGTCAAAGATCCTCTATATTGGGGGCGGTGTGGTGCAGTTGGGAGGGTGGCCGTGCCAGCAACCTGAGGATTCCTGGTTCGATCCCCACCTTCTGCCGACCTCGTCACGTCCGTTGTGTCCTTGAGCAAGACACTTCACCCTTGCTCCTGATGGGTCGTGGTTAGCGCCTTGCATGGCAGCTCCCGCCATCAGTGTGTGAATGTGTGTGTGAATGGGTGAATGTGGAAATAGTATCAAAGCGCTATGCAAGTATAACCCATTTTTTTTTAATTTTTATGTCAGTGTTTTTCAACCACTGGCAAACACTAATTATGCAACTTCACCTAATTGGCCCAACATTTTTTTTTTTTGCAAATCAATAATTATAATCTGCAAATAACGTGCCGTTACTTAGTGTCTTTGCTGTGTAGAGCTCGGCAGGGTAACCACGTAATACTCCATGTCAGTAGGTGGCAGCGGGTAGTTAAAGGCCTACTGAAATGATTTTTTTTAATTTAAACAGGGATAGCAGATCCATTCTATGTGTCGTACTTGATCATTTCGCGATATTGCCATATTTTTGCTGAAAGGATTTAGTAGAGAACAACGACGATAAAGTTCGCAACTTTTGGTCGCTGATAAAAAAAAGCCTTGCCTGTACCGGAAGTAGCGTGACGTCACAAGTTGAAAGTCTCCTCACATTTCCCCATTGTTTACACCAGCAGCGAGAGCGATTGGGACCGAGAAAGCGACGATTACCCCATTAATTTGAGCCAGGATGAAAGATTCGTGGATGAGGAACGTGAGAGTGAAGTATTAGAGTGCAGTGCAGGACGCATCTTTTTTCGCTCTGACCGTAACTTAGGTACAAGGGCTCATTGGATTCCACACTCTCTCCTTTTTCTATTGGGGATCACGGATTTGTATTTTAAACCACCTCGGATACTATATCCTCTTGAAAATGAGAGTCGAGAACGCGAAATGGACATTCACAGTGACTTTTATCTCCACGACAATACATCGGTGAAGCACTTTAGCTACGGAGCTAACGTGATAGCATCGTGCTTAACTGCAGATAGAAACAAAAGAAATACACCCCTGACTGGAAGGATAGACAGAAAATCAACAATACTATTAAACCATGGACCTGTAAGTACACGGTTAATGCTTTCCAGCCTGGCGAAGCTTAACAATGCTGTTGCTAACGACGCCATTGCATCTAACTTAGCTACGGACCTCGACAGAGCTATGATAAAAACATTAGCTCTCCACCTACGCCAACCCTCACCTGCTCATCAACACCGAAGCTCACCTGCGTTCCAGCGATCGACGGAGCGACGAAGGTCTTTACCCGATCATAGATGCGGTCGGCGGCTAGCGTCGGATAGCGCGTCTGCTATCCAAGTCAAAGTCCTCCTGGTTGTGTTGCTGTAGCCAGACGCTAATACACCGATCGCATCTACAGCTTTCTTTGCAGTCTCCACTGTTCATTGAACAAATTGCAAAAGATTCACCAACACAGATGTCCAGAATACTGTGGAATTTTGCGATGAAAACTGAGCTTTTTGTATTGGATACAATGGCGTCCCAATACTTCCGTTTCAACCATCGACGTCACACGCATACGTCATCATACCTAGACGTTTTCAAAGGGAAGTTTCGCAGGAATTGCACTTTATAAGTTAACCCGGCCGTATTGGCATGTGTTGCAATGTTAAGATATCATCATTGATATATGAACTATCAGACTGCGTGGTCGGTAGTAGTGGGTTTCAGTAGGCCTTTAATTGGTTTGTAAAAGTCGGAATGTGTCGGGTGAGACGAGGATGGTTTGTTGTGATCCCTAATGCAGACCACAGCGGTAGGCAGCGTGCAGGTAAAAAGGTATGCAATGCTTAAACCAGTGGTTCTTAACCTGGGTTCGATCAAACCCTAGGGGTTCGGTGAGTCGGCCTCAGGGGTTCGGCGGAGGTCAAAACACACCCGACTCATCGTGTAAATACAAACTTCTCCCTATCGGCTTATTACGGATACGGCAACAGCTGACTGGTTTGCAGGTGTGTAATTTGTTGTGAGTTTATGCACTGTGTTGGTTTTGTTCTTTGAACAAGGTGATGTTCATGCACGGTTCATTTTGTGCACCAGTAAAAAAAAACATGGTAACACATTAGTATGGGGAACATATTCACCATTAATTAGTTGCTTATTAACATGCAAATTAGTAACATATTGGCTCTTAACTAGTCAATATTAAGTTCTTATTAATGCATTATTCATGGCCTTATTATAACCCTAACCCTCTAACCCTGACCCTAACCCTAACCAAATAACTCTAAATTAAGTCTTTGTTACTTAGAATATGTTCCCCATACTAAAGTGTTACCAAAAACATATAACTTTATCTTAAATTTGAAAAAAAAACATTTTATTTTTCACTAAAAGAAGGGTTCGGTGAATGCGCTTATGAAACTGGTGGGGTTCGGTACCTCCAACAAGGTTAAGAACCACTGGCTTAAACCAAAAATGAACAAAATGAAAAGGCAATGAACCATAGGGATGGCTATGCAAAACACAAGTAAAACTGAACTGGCCACCAAGTAAACAGAAACAGAATGCTGGACGACAGCAAAAACTTACGGCGTCCACAAAGTACATCTGTACATGACGTGACAAGCAACAATGTCCACACAAAGAAGGATAGCCTTGCTTGCTGACACAATAGCGCTCAGAGGAAGACATGAAACTGCTACAGGAAAACACCCAACAAAACAGGAAGGGCCACCAAAATAACAGCGCAAGACAAAAACTTAAGCACTACACAGAAAAACACCAACAAAATCAAAATAAGAGCCACAAGCGGCTTTTCAGCGCCGCCCTAGTGGCTCCCTGGAGCTTTTTCAAAAATGCATGAAAATGGAAAAAGATGGGGAATTCTTTTTATTTTTTGTTTTAATATGGTTTCCTGTGGCTCTTTTGATGGCTGCATCTGGCTCTCAGGTAAATCTCAGCTGACATTGCTTAACACGATAAGTAATAAACAATTCCGCTGGTAATCACAGTGTTAAAAATAACGTTCAAAATATAAAACATTCTCATGCATTTTAATCCATCCATCCGTTTTGCTACCGCACCTGTTCAAGAAGTCGCATTAATGGTAAGAAGTATTTTATTTATTATTGGTTAGCTTCATGATAACAATGTTATTGAAAAGAATAAGAGACTTATTGTACTCTAAAAATGTTGGTCTTACTTAAAAATGCACGCATTTAGTTGTATTCAGTGTTAAAAAATATGATATGGCTCTCACGGAAATACATTTTAAAATATTTAGCTTTCATGGCTCTCTCAGCCAAAAAGGTTCCCAACCCCTGCTCGAGGAGGACAAACATGACACAAACCTTCCTAATTGTTACAAATCCCACTGTTTATATTAAAAATGCTTCACCGATGAGAGCATTTGGAAGTCCTTGAACGCACCGTCGTTTGTTTACATGTAAAACGTTCCTTGACGCTGCCACAGAAAGACATGTTTTATGCCACTCTTTCTTTGTCTCGATTTGTCCATCAAACGTTTTATGCTGTGCATGAATCCACAATGGTGAGCTTTGTTGATGTTATTGACTCATGTGGAGTGCTAACCAGACATATTTGGTCACTGCACGACCGCAAGCTAATCGACGCTAACATTCTATTCGGGCTAGCTGTATGTACATATTGCATCATTATGCCTCGTTTGTAGCTATATTTGAGCTCATTTAGTTTTGTAGTTTCCGTTTCCTTCAACTTGGACACACACATCTATACCTTTGGTCATTCTAAGCCAGTCATTTCCAGTATTTAATACATCCGTTTTACTAACATTTTCCAATGTTGTAAAAATGTGTAGAATAAATATTAAATTTCAACATTTCTGTCAACGAAGATTTGCATCAGCCTGCGACACATACGGTAGTCATTTTGATAGTAGGCTATTATAGCTGATATAGACACTTACATCAGGTGTTGTCTTCATTATATCACTTACATAAGGCTTTACATCTTTTGCGGATCCTGACAGATTGTTTTGTTGCATTTTTGGTCCAATATGGCTCTTTCAACATTTTGGCTTGCGGACCCCTGGCTTAGACCTCGGACCAAAAAGAGTCAATCGTCAGTGTGTGTAACTAGAAAGCTCACGC
Source organism: Nerophis lumbriciformis (assembly GCF_033978685.3). NCBI lineage: Eukaryota > Metazoa > Chordata > Actinopteri > Syngnathiformes > Syngnathidae > Nerophis > Nerophis lumbriciformis. The sequence continues at coordinate 27,808,625 of NC_084565.2, read as the reverse complement.
GACTGTTGCCGTACCTGCTGTGAGCGTTTGTGTGGTGCAGAAGGAGACTGTTAGGGTCGACTCGGTGTGAATCCCCAGGGTGAAGAAGGGTCTGTCTGCCTCTGATTAACTCCCGTGTCCCCGTAGACCGAGCGGCCCGTTCAAAGCCGTGGCCACCTTTCCCCCCCGCCCCCTACTTTTGCTGATAACGGCTCCCTCGGTCCCCGCGGATCACAGAAGTGGAAAACAACACAACTCCCATGAGTCGCACATGCACACACACACTCTGCAGGAAGAGCGACGTGGGGAATGCGGTCATGATTAATCGGAATTGATTTGTTTGCCGCGATTAATTTTTGGACTTATTTTGGTGAAAAAGAAAGTTATGTGCAGCATGACTTGATATCAATCATTCAATCAATGTTTATTTATATAGCCCTAAATCACAAGTGTCTCAAAGGGCTGCACTACTCATATGACTATTGATTGTGCACCAAATGTTTTTGAAGACATGCGAGCATACATATAATACAAGTTTTGCAAGCTCTTACACAATAAGTCATTTACATCAGGTAAACATGTTGGGCTATAGACGACTAGCAGCTTAGCAGCAACACAACAGCTAAGCACACAATAGCACACAAGCTAGACCAGTGTTTTTCAACCGCTGTGAGATACAGGAAGCCCAGACTTTTTTCAAGGTAAAAAAAAAATTTTCAAGGTAAAAAAAAATTTTCAAGGTAACATTTTTTTTTCAAGGTTAAAAATGATTTTCAAGGTAAAAAAATGATTTTCAAGGTAAAAAAAAATTTTCAAGGTAAAAAAAAATGTTTCAAGGTAAAATGTTTTTTTCAAGGTAAAAAATGATTTTCAAGGTAAAAAATGATTTTCAAGGTAAAAATAATTTTTAAGGTAAAAAAATTTTTTCAAGGTCAAAATTTTTTTTCAAGATAAAAAATGATTTTCAAGGTAAAAAATGATTTTCAAGGTAAAATTTTTTTTTCAAGGTTAAAAATGAATTTCAAGGTAAAAAATGATTTTCAAGGTAAAAAAAAATTTTCAAGGTAAAATTTTTTTTTTCAAGGTAAAAAATGATTTTCAAGGTAAAATAAATTTTCAAGGTAAAAAAAATTTGGTGTGCCGTGGGAGAATTTGTAATTTCACCTATTTGGGTTAAAAATAAGTTGATTGGCAACACTAAATTGGCCCTAGTGTGTGGATGTGAGTGTGAATGTTGTCTGTCTATCTGTGTTGGCCCTGCGATGAGGTGGCGACTTGTCCAGGGTGTACTCCACCTTCCGCCCGATTGTAGCTGAGATAGGCTCCAGCGCCCCCCGCGACCCCAAAGGGAATAAACGGTAGAAAATGGATGGATGGATGGGTTAAAAATATTTTTTACAAACCAGTAATAATAATCTGCAAATGTGTGCTGTCTAGAGCTCGGCAGAGTAACCATGTTGTACTCCATATCAGTAGGTGGCAGCAGGTCGCTAATTGCTTTGTCATACTTGCCAACCCTCCCGGATTTTCCAGGAGACTCCCGAAATTCAGCGCCTCTCCCGAAAACCTCCCAGGACACATTTTCTCCCGAAAATCTCCCGAAATTCAGGCGGACCTGAGTCCGCTTTCCCAAAATATAAACAGCGTACCTGCCCAATCACGTTATAACTGTAGAATGATGGAGGGCGAGTTCTTGGTTTCTTATGTGGGTTTATTGTTAGGCAGTTTCATTAACGTCCTCCCAGCGCGGTAACAACACACAACAGCAGTCATGTTTTCGTCCAGCGTAAAGCAGTTCGTCTGCCGTAAACAGCAATGTTGTGACACTCTTAAACGGGACAATACTGCCATCTAGTGCATTTGATGAAAGCACTTTTGTGCGTGCCACACAGCAATGCATCATCAGAGAGGGTGTTCAGCATGGTTAGAAAAATAGTGACAGAGAATAGAACAAGGATGGACAATTCAACCCTTAACTCAACAATGAGTAGATGAGTGTTATGTGTGTGTATATGTGTAAATAAATGAACACTGAAAATCAAGTATTTATTTTATATATATATATATATATATATATATATATATATAATAAAATAAATATATATTTATAGCTAGAATTCACTGAAAGTCAAGTATTTCTTGTGTGTATATATATATATATATATATATATATAATAAAAGAAATATATATTTATAGCTAGAATTCACTGAAAGTCAAGTATTTCTTGTGTGTGTATATATATATATATATATATATATGAAATACTTGACTTGGTGAATTCCAGCTGTAAATATACTCCTCCCCTCTTAACCACGCCCCGCCCCCAACCACGCCCCCCCACCTCCCGAAATCGGAGGTCTCAAGGTTGGCAAATATGTGCTTTGTGGATGTCGGGAACATGGTTTGCCGTGATCACAATATGCAGACGACAGCGTGCAGGTAAAAAGGTATCTGATGCTTAAACCAAAAATAAACAAAAGGCGAGTGCCGCTAAGAAAAGGCATTGAAGCTTAGGGATGGCTATGCAGAACGGAACTAAAACTGAACTGGTTGCAAGGTAAGTTGGGGGTGGCATGGCGTAGTGGGTAGAGCAGCCGTGCCAGAAACCTGAGGGTTGCAGGTTCGCTCCCCGCCTCTTACCATCCAAATCGCTGCCGTTGTGTCCTTGGGCAGGACACTTCACCCTTGCCCCCGGTGCCGCTCACACTGGTGAATGAATGATGAATGATAGGTGGTGGTCGGAGGGGTCGTAGGCTGGCAGCCACGCTTCCGTCAGTATATCCCAGGGCAGCTGTGGCTATGAAAGTGGCTTACCACCACCAGGTGTGAATGAATGATGGGTTCTCACTTCTCTGTGAAGCGCTTTCAGTGTCTAGAAAAGCGCTATATAAATATAATCTATTATTATTATTATAAAACAAAAACAGAATGCTGGACGACAGCAAAGACTTACAGCGTGTGGAGCAGCAGATGGCGTCCACAAAGTACAACCGAACATGACATGACAATCAACAATGTCCCCGCAAAGAAGGATAGCGACAACTAAAATAGCCTTGATTGCGAAAACAAAGCAGGTGCGGGGAATAGCGCTCAAGGAAGACATGAAACTTTGACAGGAAAATACCAACAAAACAGGAAAAGCCACCAAAATAGGAGCGCAAGACATGAACTAAAACACTACACACTGGAAGACAGCAAAAAACTCCAAATAAGTCAGGGTGTGATGTGACAGGTCGTGACAGTACACCTACTTTGAGACAAGAGCTATAGTGATGCATGCTTGGTTATGGTTTCAATTCATATCCAACAATTGCGAGAAATACTTTTTATTGTCAATATCGGCTGCTGAGTTTCATTTTTTTACATTTTCTGCTGGTGGTGTCTTTAATTGAACAATTTTGCAGTCTACAATACCACATTTTGTCAATATAAACAAGTATACAATAATTATAGTTGCATTTTACTTACTACTTTATTTTCATTAGAAAATGGTCAGTGAGTCATGGGCAATTAGTTGTTAATAGAATATAATATAATAGAAAGTACTTTATTGATCCCTGGGGGAAATTCAGCACCACAGTTCACTCACAATAGACAATAATAATTATAAATAATATAATATAATATATATAAATAATATAAATATATTCTACATATACTCTACATTTAATGCCAACGGTGCCCCTATAAAGAAGTTTTGCTTGATGGCGACCATATTTCTTAACCAATTTTGCTCAAATTTTGTCATAGTCTTGTCCCCATACCAATATTTTGGTACCGGTACCAAAATGATTTCAATACTTTTCTGTACTTTTCGATACTTTTCTAAATAAAGGGGACCACAAAAAATTGCATTATTGGCTTTATTTTAACAAAAATCTTAGGGTACATTAAACATATGTTTCTTATTGCAAGTTTGTCCTTAAATAAAATAGTAAACGTACAAGACAACTTGTCTTTTATTAGTAAGTAAACAAACAAAGGCTCTAAATTTAGTCTGCTGACATATGCAGTAACATATTGTGTCATTTTTCATTCTATTATTTTGTCAAAATTATTATTATACCGAGAAATTTGCCTGTTTGACCTAAGAAATCAATATGGTTCTCAAGGCATTGCTTTTGAACAATATTTTATGAATAAATTGTGACTGCTTGATTGCTAGAAAAGAACATGCACTGACTTTCTTCTGTCATATGTTAATATCAGGCTGATACTGTGCACTAGTGTTGTCCCAATATCAATATTTTGGTACCGGTACCAAAATGTATTTCGATACTTTTCGGTACTTTAACACTTTTCTAAATAAAGGGACCACAAAAAATTGCATTATTAGCTTTATTTTAACAAAAAATCTTAGGGTACATTAAACATATGTTTCTTGTTGCAAGTTTGTCCTTAAATAAAATAGTGAACATACAAGACAACTTGTCTTTTATTAGCAAGTAAGCAAACAAAGGCTCCTAATGTAATCTGCTGATATATGCAGTAACATATTGTGTCAAAATTATTAAGGACAAGTGGTAGAAAATGAATTATTAATCTACTTGTTCATTTACTGTTAATATCTGCTTACTTTCTCTTTTAACATGTTCTATCTACACTTCTGTTAAAATGTAATAATCACTTATTCTTCTGTTGTTTGATACTTTACATTAGTTTTGGATGATACCACAAATTTAGGTATCGATCCGATACCAAGTCGTTACAGGATCATACATTGGTCATATTCAAAGTCTGCACGTGTCCAGGGACATATTTCCAGAGTTTATAAACGTAATCTAAATAAAAAAAAAACGAAAGAAGATGTAGTATTGACTAGATACGCTACTGTACTTGGTATCATTACAGTGGATATTACGTGTAGATCCACCCATGGCGTTTGTTTATATTTTGATCTATGTTGTGTAGTGAAGCATGTTTAGCTATTCCTGATGATACTTGGAGGAAACTTTGTCGCGATGGAGGCAAGGATTAGTGATTTAGAAGTAGCTAAAACACTGCCAACTGTGGATGGACTTTAGTCACTAGCTCGCTAGCCATATCTTAAATCACCTCTTCCTGAGGGTGTTTCAGTGTTATAACTTCACCTTTATCGTTAGTTTTTAAGCCAAAATGCGTCCTTTTCTGTCTACACACTGTGTCTGCTTGTAAGTACTCTGTGATTGTGCACTGCCGAACATGCTCGTCTGCTCGTAAACCAGCAATGTCACGACGTGCCGTCATTCCCGTTAAAAAAAAGGGGGTGCGGGCACAGGTCTTTTTTAGAGGCGGTATAGTACAGAATACGATTCATTAGTATTGCGGTACTATACTAATACCGGTATACCGTACAACCCTAATTTAGAACTATATTTAGACTTATTATCTTGGTTTATTTCCTCAGGAAAACTAACGTCAGAACGACTCAATTGTACGCTTGCGGGCACAGCCGCCCACGTCCGAGGTCCCAAACACATACTTGCCAACCCTCCCGAATTTTCCGGGAGACTCCCGAAATTCAGCGCCTCTCCCGAAAACCTCCCGGGACAAATATTCTCCCGAAAATCTCCCGATTTTCAGCCGGAGCTGGAGGCCACGCCCCCTTCAGCTCCATGCGGACCTGAGTAAGGACAGTCTTTTTTTCGCGTCCGTTTTCCCACGTTATAAACAGCGTGCCTGCCCAATCACGTTATTCCATACGAGGCGTCCGCCATACCGCCGATGAGCATGGTGCAGATGGAGAAGATCTTCTCGGCGTCCGTGTTGGCGCACACGTTGCCAAAGCCGACGCTGGTCAGGCTGCTGAGGGTTAAGTAGAGGGCGGCGATCTACGAGCTGCGCACCGACGGGCCGCCGACCGTGTTTGTGACGTAGGGCATCTCCAGGCGTTTGCCCAGCTCATGGAGCCATCCTTGGGGAAGAGACGGGAGGACAACAGAGTGACAAGAACTAAATCATCCAGACTAGAGATAAATTGTATTATTATGTTTATCTTACCTAAAAATAAATATATTTCTTAATTAAAAAACTAAATAAATTTGTACTATATTTCGCTAAAAACATCAAAATTACTTGTATTTTGATTTGTATTTTTTCTGACTCCAGCCATAGAATTATACATTAAAATAAACATATTTGAAATAATTAATTTTAAATGATCATAATAATTATTTAAATTGACCATATTTAATTATTAAAATAATTGCTTGTTTATCAACAACTTTAGCATTTTATTCATTACATTTTGAAGCTCTCAGAAGCCAAGTTATGTTATATTCCCTAAGATTTATTTATGCAAGTGTGAAGTATCAATTATCCAAACACAGTTTTTTTGCACATTTTCAGGATGTATATATATATATATATATATATATATATATATATATATATACAGTATATATATATATATATATATATATATATATGAAATACTTGACTTGGTGAATTCTAGCTGTAAATATACTCCTCCCCTCTTAACCACGCCCCCCGCCCCACCCCCCAAAATCGGAGGTCTCAAGGTTGGCAAGTATGACCAAACATGGGGTTTCTCGTTTAGTCCTCCATACTCTCTCTATACGGGACTCTGTTTGGGGTTTAATAACAGCGCCACCGTGTGGTGTGTTTGTCGGGAATAATAACATCACAAGCAACACAGCAGGTTTAGGGGTAGAAGACTTAGTTTATACAAACAAATACATAGTCAGCGCGTAATAAAATTAGTTGCTAAGCAACAGCGTTGGCAACAGTGTTGGCTCGCCACATCTTACTCGACGCTGCCCTACTGGCACGCTTTGTGTGTCGACATCGCGGACCCTCCAGTTTGAGGAAGATAATGGCGTATAAAGCGCTAATCCTCAAATCTGGGGATGGGTTTGACGGCTAATCCAGGGGAATGCGATGGGATTGGAGCCCTGGACCTACTCCCGGAATCGCAGGCCTGTGGCGAGCTGGCTCGCCAGGGCGGATTCACCCCTAGGAACCTCGTCATGCTAACACTTGTGCGCACGCCACACACTTGTGGAGCACACGTATGGTTTCACCCAGCGCTTCAAAGACCCGCACCTCGGTAAAACTCATTGAAGTGGCCCTCTCTTGTCGCCCTTAAGTGTTGTTGTCTTTCTGTCTGTCCGCCTCGTTTTTAGCGTTTAATCACGTTCAATTCCCAACAGAGATTGTAGGCATTGTCGCCCTCTTCTCTGGAATTCTTCAAAAGCACTTTGTTGAGGAATTGCGTTTGATTACGTCGTCGCTCACTCAATACGAATGATTAAAAGATGGCATGAAGAATAACACACACACACACACACACACACACACACACACACACACACACACGCTAAAGCATGCAGAAGAATGACACTCTGTGTTCCCCACCGCGTCTCTCTCACACACACACACACACACACACACACACACACACACACACACACACACATGCACACAATTATAATCACAGACAAACAGTCTTTCAGGAAGAGACGCGCTCAGTCTTGTTGTTGCAGACGTTTTGCCTGGGCTCAGTCGGAGGTCCCGACCCCGAACATCTGCGATCGGTGCCAATCCGAGTTCACCGCATTGCAGAGCGTCGCAAATATCGGTGCCACGAGTGCGTCATTGACATGGCGGACGCTTAGGAATGGACGTGATGAGGTGCAAAAAGGGCAAAATATGATGCGTTTGTGTCTAAAAATAGACAGATTACATCCAATCTTATTTGCGTTTGTGGAATCCAATCGTGAAGTAATACTTTATTAAAGCCACAGTAAGGAATATTGGATTTTTGTCTAATCCAGGTCTCCTCCTACTGATAAGTATTATATGTTTTTATTTTTGTTTATTTATTTTTTAAATTTTTTATCCTGTCCAGCTACTCAGGCAAATCATATTGTTGATGTAGATGCCAAATTTACTTTTCAAAAGAGAAGTGTGGGATACTTATTTTATATAGGTTGTCCTGAAGAATTTGGAGGTAATCCTCCTTTTTCATTGTCCCATTTACTCTCTGTAAAGCACCAGTTCCATTGGCAGCAAAACAGGCCCAGAGCATAATACTACCACCACCATGCTTGACGGTAGGCATGGTGTTCCTGGAATTAAAAGCCTCACCTTTTCTCCTCCCAACATATTGCTGGGTATTGTGGCCAAACAGCTCGATTTTTGTTTCATCTGACCACAGAACTTTCCTCCAGAAGGTCTTATCATTGTCAATGTGATGTCAAATGAAACAAAAATTTAAACTTAAATGTGTGGACAATGCTGAAGAAACAAGTCAATGTCAGAAAACCAACACATTTAGCTGAACTGCACCAATTTTGTCAAGAGGAGTGGTCAACAATTCAACCAGAAGCTTGTGGATGGCTACCAAAAGCGCCTTATTGCAGTGAAACTTGCCAAGGGACATGTAACCAAATATTAACATTGCTGTATGTATACTTTTGACCCAGCAGATTTGGTCACATTTTCAGTAGACCCATAATAAATTCATAAAAGAACCAAACTTCATGAATGTTTTTTGTGACCAACAAGTATGTGCTCCACTCACTCAATCACAAAAAAATAAGAGTTGTAGAAATTATTGGAAACCATGACATTATGTTCTTTACAAGTGTATGTCAACTTTTGACCACGACTGTAGCGACTCTATAGTGGCGCAACGCTGCAACTGCAGTTAAAATGCGTAGCTGCCGCAGAGGGACATCAATCGCTCAATCAATCGCTCAATCAATCGCTCAATCAATCGCTCAATCAACACAGCCGGAGCTTTACGCTGTGTTGAGCCACGCAATTCTGAACGCAGGAAAAACCGTCAGCATTTTTTGAGTCAATTTCTTTGTTGGCATTGAAAATTGCAACATTCCATAGAAGTCATTTTAGCTGAGCCCACTCTCAGTGCTGCTGGAGTGATCGTCAGTGGCAACCGAGCGTGACGTCACACACAACCCATGGCACAGTTGGATTTTACGTGAGGGATTCGGTCGCTGCCGAATAAGTACCGAATTCGGTACCCATCTCTACTTATATGGTGAAGAACAGGAAACAAGCTGGCTTTTTGCGTGAAAGGGGCGACTGTTACCATTTAACAGAGCGCTACTGTCAACTAGGGATGATACTCGAAACCGGTTTTCCCGGTTGTTCGATAAGAAAAGAACCGAGTCCTCGGACTCGAATCCCTTTTTGAGAACCGGTACTCGTTATCGAGACCACTATAGTAAAGAAAAAGAGTTGGTTCTTTATTGGAATCCCTGGGAACGAATCCCGTCCCGACCAGAAATTCTCCGTGTGACATCATAAGAAATGACGTCACGTAGCTCAGTCATTAGGCGCAGATAGGGAAAGCAGGAAAAACAATGGACCGGAAAAAGCGCTCCAAGGTGTAATAAAGTTCAAAACAAAAGGTATAATCCAATGAATAACTTTACTGAGAGATTTGAGCAGGGTACAAACACATGACCAACACTTTTACGACCAACCGGAAACATAGCAACCAGGCGAGCAACGCACCTGCTTTACGGCAGCTGTCGCAACGTTCTTAAAGCAACCGCAGCACATACATATATATACAACATCTCCCTTTTTTAACTTTTGTTTTTCTTTCCTTGTAAACAAAACAAAATCACACTGTATATGTGTTGTCTGTCTAATTATAAATAATGCAGAGGAGGCGTGTTGGCTGAGTTCTTGACGTTTACTTTCACAGCGTGCTCATAACCTCATTCTTAGTTGCCGGGTGGCGACATGCAACAACACTTTTTGGGGCTACCGCGCATGCTCGTCACTCCCGTTGCATGCTGGGTAGTGTAGTTGTTATATTCCCTAGCTCATAACATCACATCTTTCCCCCTATAAAGAAATAATGTTAACTCAAAGTGTATTTATTTTTTTAGCTTTAACTTGTCATTTTTTAGCATTGTAACGACATTTGCAAACAACTTTTCTCTTCATAGAATTTTCTTTCAATAAAGAAATAGTGCAAAAATGTCAAAGCATCATAACAAACAGTTATATCAAATAGCAGCAGAAGTGCACTTTTTGGAGAGCTGTATTATTTTCAGTTTTGTTCCCAAGGGACTGATTTTATTTAACACTATATTATTATTTATACACCTATAGTGATCACAGAGACAGGTTGTTTTTGTGTTACTGTATATATTTGTTTTTCTGAAAAATCCCACTTAATATACTTTGGCTAACAACAGTCAATATTTTTTTTTTTTTTTTTTTTTTTAGGGGGGTAACAGTCAATATTTATTTATTTATTAGATTTAATTGTTTTCTTATATAATAAAAGTGAGCTTTTGTTAAACCAAATATTGTTTTTTCCCCCATATACAACAACCTATCTGGACTCGATAAGAGAATCGAAAAGGAATCGGTTCGATAAGAGGATTCGATAATAGGCTCGAACTCGATAATTTCTTATCAAACATCATCCCTACTGTCAACTTGATAGGTTACGTAAGGTCACTGACCACGGCGCCGTCCATCCATTTCCTGTATACTCTTTAGGGTCACAACACAACTTTATCCTGCTCAGTGGCCTTGTGGTTAGAGTAGGTCGTGAGTTCAAACCCCGGCCGAGTCGTACTAACATACCATGTCTGTTTCAGTCGCTGTGTTATTTAGTCACTACAGTAATTACAATTTGTGTTCACATCCACAGGAACCACATGGGTTAGCCTGCAGTATTTACAACCTTACTAGCACACAGTCTTAGTAGGTCACACACAACACGCTCACTAACAGCGTGCTTTTTGGGCTATTTTTCTAAATTTCGGCTTTCGAGCCTGCTCAGTGGCCTTGTGGTTAGAGTGTCCGCCCGATACCGAGTCATACCAAAGACTATAAAAATGGGACCCGTTACCTCTCTGCTTGGCACTCAGCATCAAGGGTTGGAATTGGGGGTTAAATCACCAAAAATGATTCCCCGAGCGCGGCCACCGCTGCTGCTCACTGCTCCCCTCACCTCTCAGGGGGTGAAACAAGGGGATAGGTCAAACGCAGAGAGTAATTTCACCACACCAAGTGTGTGTGTGACTTATCAGTGGTACATTAACTTTAACTTGACTCACACAGTGATCTATTTTTCGAGGAAGTGTAGTTAGTCCAGTGTGACTCACACAGTGATCTATGTTCCTAGTAAGAGTAGTTCGTCCAGTGTGACTAAACCAACTATCACAACAGCTGCATGAAAGTCAGCTACATGAACCGCTACACACACAAAAAAAAACCCTGTAAATAATTTTTGGTAAAAATAATAGGATGAATGGAGGTGTGCTGTGCTTGTGTGTCGTTGCCAGGAGATTCTTTGGGAGGGTTAAACATTTGTCAGGCTGTACCACAGTAACAGGTGGCATGGCGGGGAGGAGCCGCACTCTGTAAACAAGCTTGATGGCCCAACCTTTGTGTTTGTGTGTGTGTGTGTGTGTGTGTGTGTGTGTGTGTGTGTGTGTGTGTGTGTGTGTGTGTGTGTGTGTGTGTGTGTGTGTGTGTGTGTGTGTGTGTGTGTGTCTGTGTGTGTGTTTTCTCTACGTATAGATTCCTGCTCCAGGTGCTCTTCTTCCTTTTTTTTTTTTTTTTTTTTGCAGAATTTACTCAACCATTTCTTTTTTTTCATGCTCAGGTCTTTTTCACCCTCCGCTATCCTCCAGCCCCCCTGCTGCTCTGCCTTTTCTTCCCTCCCTCCTCTCCGCATAGTTTCCCGCCACTAGCGCCTCCACCACCCCCCCACAACCTCGTTCCTTCCCTCGCTCACACAGGAGATTGATTGGGTAATCTGGCCGGGTGCCAGCAGTGCCCGCTTTCTCGCTCGGGGGAAGGAGAGAAGCGGGGGCGACATGACGACATGCTGGAATAATAATAACATCTATAATGTAAGCAGAGTAGGCTTTTTTTTTTTTTTTTTTTTTGGGGGGATGGAGAGATGGAGGGAGGGAAAGAAAGAGAGAGAGAGAGACCGAGAAAGAGGGAGGGAGTTGGCAAGGCGATATCTTCTTCTTGGCCGCCGTCGCTTTAAGTGCTGCCTACACACAAGCGGCATTTCTCCATCTTTTCCATCAGTCTTTCTAGTTTCCCTCCTCCCCTTTCGATACACACTTTGTCCCATGCATGTCTTTGTCTGTGTGTGCTTGTTTACTCTACCTTTCATGTGTGTGTGTGTGTGTGTATATACCTTTATCTACAGGAGTGCTGCCCTCAAGCTGTGTACGTGTGTGTGTGTGTGTGTGTGTGTGTGTGTGTGTGTGTGTGTGTGTGTGTGTGTGTGTGTGTTCTTGTATTTCTACCCGTCTTGAGACATCAACAAGGACAAGTACCTTCCATATGAGGACCGTTGAACAGGTTAGGACCGAAATCATGGTCCCGATACGGAAAAACCATTGCATCTAATATAGAATGTCTCATTTGTACCCCTGGTGGTGAAATCTATCAAAACGAGGGTGGTCCCAAAAAGGAGGGATTTTTCAAATTGACTGTGTGTCGGTTTTAAAAGTGCTCCCCCTCTGGTCAACATATGAAATAATTAATTTAAAAAAAAAATATATAGAGACATACTGTAATAACTTGAAGTAAATAATGAAGATGAAAACCAATGTCAAACGGAAAATTCAACTACAACAAAAAAGCAGTCGTTTTCTCACAATGTGTTGATTTTTTTCTTATAAAATTGGGAACGATTTCTCGTATTGTTTCTGTAATATTGCAATATTTTCTCGTAACATTATTACTTCTTATGTAAAATTGTTACTTTTTAATGCAAAATGGTGAGAATTGTCATTTACATTTCTGACTTTTGCCACAATTTTGCCAATTTCTTTGTTGTTCTTGAAAAATAGTGACATTTTTAGAGTAAAATTATGACTTTTGTCATAGTTTTGCCATGTAAAATTGGGATTATTTTTTATAATATTGCCAACATTTTAAGTTTTCTTATAAAATTGTGACTTTTGTCGAGTAAAATTACGACTCTTTTCATACAATTGCCAACATTTTAAGCTTTTCTTGTAAAATTGCGACTGGTATTGAGTAAAAATCCAACTTTTATCATAATGTTGCACAAATGTTCTGTTTTTCTTGTAAAATTTGGACTTGAGTTGGGTAAAATTACGACTTTTGTTATAATAATGGCAACATTTTAAGTTTTTCTTGTGAAATTGTGATCTTTTTCTTGTGAAATTCCAACTCATTTTTCACAACGAGCTTTTTTATATTTGCATAGTAAGGTTGGTCCTAAAGAGAGAGGCATTTTTATCAGGTCTCAAGAAGGTAGCAAAAATAAGTGTGTGTGTGTGTGTGTGTGTGTGTGTGTGTGTGTGTGTGTGTGTGTGTGTGTGTGTGTGTGTGTGTGTGTGTGTGTGTGTGTGTGTACACTTTTATCTACAGGAGTGCTGCCCTCAAGCTGTGTACATGTGTGTGTGTGTGTGCGTGTGTGCTTGTATTTCTACCCGTCTTGAGACATCAACAAGGAAAAGTACCTTCCATATGAGGACTGTTGAACAGGTTAGGACCGAAATCATGGTCCCGATACGGAAAAACCATTGCATCTAATATAGAATGTCTCATTTGCACCCCTGGTGGTGAAATCTATCAAAACGAGGGTGGTCCCAAAAAGGAGGGATTTTTCAAATTGACTATGTGTCGGTTTTAAAAGTGCTCCCCCTCTGGTCAACATATGAAATAACAAGTGTGTGTAAGAAATTGAATTGCGCCCCCCTTTTGGCCAAAATTAATTTAAAAAATATATATAGAGAGACATACTGTAATAACTTGAAGTAAATAATGAAGATTAAAACCAATGTCAAATGGAAAATTCAACAACAACAAAAAAGCCGTCTTTTTCTCACAATGTGTTGATTTTTTTCTTATAAAATTGGGAACGATTTCTCATATTCTTTCTGTTTCTGTAATATTGCAATATTTTCTCGTAACATTATTACTTTTTATGTAAAATTGTTACTTTTTAATGCAAAATGATGACGATTGTCATATAAAATTCTGACTTGTCACAATATTGCCCATTTTTTTGTTGTTCTTGTAAAATAGTGACATTTTTTGAGTAAAATTATGACTTTTGTCATAGTTTTGCCATGTAAAATTCGGATTATTTTTTATAATATTGCCAACATTTTAAGTTTTGTCATGAAATTGTGACTTGTCGAGTAGAATTACGACTCTTTTCATACAATTGCCAACATTTTAAGCTTTTCTTGTAAAATTGCGACTAGTATTGAGTAAAAATCCAACTTTTATCATAATGTTGCACAAATGTTCTGTTTTTCTTGTAAAATTTGGACTTGCGTTGGGTAAAGTTACGACTTTTGTTATAGTAATGGCAAAATTTTAAGTTTTTCTTGTGAAATTGTGACCTTTTTCTTGTGAAATTCCAACTCATTTTTCACAACAAGCTTTTTTATATTTGCATAGTAAGGGTGGTCCTAAAGAGAGAGGCATTTTTATCAGGTCTCAAGAAGGTAGCAAAAACAAGTGTGTGTGTGTGTGTGTGTGTGTGTGTGTGTGTGTGTGTGTGTGTGTGTGTGTGTGTGTGTGTGTGTGTGTGTGTGTGTGTGTGTGTGTACACCTTTATCTACAGGAGTGCTGCCCTCAAGCTGTGTACATGTGAGTGTGCGTGTGCGTGTGTGCGCGTGTGTGTGTGTGTGTGTGTGTGTGCTTGTATTTCTACCCGTCTTGAGACATCAAGGAAAAGAACCTTCCATATGAGGACCGTTGAACAGGTTAGGACCGAAATCATGGTCCCAATACGGAAAAACCATTGCATCTAATATAGAATGTCTCATTTGCACCCCTGGTGGTGAAATCTATCAAAACGAGGGTGGTCCCAAAAAGGAGGGATTTTTCAAATTGACTGCGTGTCAGTTTTAAAAGTGCTCCCCCTCTGGTCAACATATGAAATAACAAGTGTGTGTAAGAAAATTAAAATGTGCCCCCTTTTGGCCAAAATTAATTTAAAAATATATATATAGAGACATACTGTAATAACTTGAAGTAAATAATGAAGATTAAAACCAATAACAAACCAAAAATTCAACAACAAAACAAAGCAGTCGTTTTCTCACAATGTGTTGATTTTTTTCTTATAAAATTGGGAACGATTTCTCATATTCTTTCTGTTTCTGTAATATTGCAATATTTTCTCGTAACATTATTACTTTTTATCTAAAATTGTTACTTTTTAATGCAAAATAGTGACATTTGTCATATAAAATTCTGACTTTTGTCACAATTTTGCCAATTTTTTTGTTATTCTTGTAAAATAGTGAAATTTTTGCGTAAAATTATGACTTTTGTCATAGTTTTGCTAAGTAAAATTCCATCCATCCATCCATTTTCTACCGCTTATTCCCTTTTTGGGGTCGCGGGGGCGCTGGGCGGAAGGCGGGGTACACCCTGGACAAGTTATATTGCTAACATTTTTAAGTTTTCTTATAAAATTGTGACTTTTGTCGAGTAAAATTACGACTCTTTTCATAAAAGTGCCAACATTTTAAGCTTTTCTTGTAAAATTGCGACTGGTATTGAGTAAAAATCCAACTTTTATCATAATGTTGCACAAATGTTCTGTTTTTCTTGTAAAATTTTGACGAGCGTTGAGTAAAATAACGACTTTTGTTATAATACTGGCAAAGTTTTTCTTGTGAAATTGTGACCTTTTTCTTGTGAAATTCCAACTAATTTTTCACAACAAGCTTTTTTATATTTGCATAGTATGTATATATTATTAATGTTGTAAATACAAATCTTTATATATCTAGAAAAGGTGAAAGGGTGGTCCTAAAGGGGTAGGCTTTTTTCGGAGGTCTCAAGAAGGTAACAAATACAAGAATGTGTGTGTGTGTGTGTGTGTGTGTGTGTGTGTGTGTGTGTGTGTGTGTGTGTGTGTGTGTGTGTGTGTGTGTGTGTGTGTGTGTGTGTGTGTGTGTGTGTGTGTGTGTGTGTGTGTTTGAGCTGGAAGTCTGCAAGTGACAGAAGCAGAAGATCAAATATTGTTTATGATTCGGTTGCCCGCGGCTTCATTGTGGTTTAAAACATTCGATCTTGACTCAGGGAGTGCCTCTGGATTCATGTTTGACAGACGTGGACAGAGGGAGGCTTCAAAGCAGGTAAAGGATGAACGGCGGAACCTCTAAGGTTCTAGGATTTTGTTTCACTGTACGAGCCAATCGTAGGAAAGTATTATTTCTCCATAGAAAATAAAAATGAAAAGTAAAAGTACCCAACGATAGTCACACACACACACACACACACACACACTAGGTGTGGTGAAATTTCCCTCTGCATTTGACCCATCCCCTTGTTCCACCCCCTGGGAGGTGAGGGGAGCAGTGAGCAGCAGCGGTGGCCACGCTCGGGAATCATTTTGGTGATTTAACCCTTAATGCCAAGCCTGAAAAAGACACGCTGTATCAAGATTTATACATGGCAACCAGGTGGTGGTGCCAAACAATTGAAGAGAAAGAGCTTTTCTTCCTGTCACTCACGCACACCGCAAAAAAAAAGTGTCTTAAATGTTGTTAGCAAAGTTAGTAAACAAAAGAGGAGAGCTTATGACACGACAACTGTGGAGTTATATTATTAGTATACCTCAGCTTAACTGGTTCAGTGACGGAAGGGTTCCGCTCCAAACTGTTCCCACAAGGTTGGGAGCATGGAATTGTCCAAAATGTTTTGGTATCCTGGAGCATTTCAAGTTCCTTTCACTGGAACTAAAGGGCCAAGCCCAACTCCTGAAAAACAACCCCACACCATAATTCCTCCTCCACCAAATTTCACACTCGTCACAATGCAGTCCGAAATGTAGCGTTCTCCTGGCAACCTCCAAACCCAGACTCGTCCATCAGATTGACAGATGGAAAAGTGTGATTCATCACTCCAGAGAAGGCGTCTTCACTGCTCTACAGTCCAGTGGCGACGTGCTTTACGCCACTGCATCCCACGCTTTGCATTGGACTTGGTGATGTATGGCTTAGATACAGCTGCTCGGCCATGGAAACCCATTCCATGAAGCTCTCTGCGTAATCTAAGTGAGTACCAAGATAATTGTGTCTTGTCTTCAGTAAAGCATGGCTGTAGCGCCATGTTCTGGGGCTGCATGAGTGCTTCCGGCACTCTGGTGCCACGGTTCACTGAGGGGAAACACGAATTCCAACATGTACTATGACATTCTAAAGTAGAGCAAGATTGACCAGAAATGGCCCCTCTGCCAGACTTTGGACACCCGTTGTGTGTTAAGCTGCTCACTGAGCTGAAGTCTCACAAGGTTTGTTGAAATCTCTCATGATTTGTTGACATAAGGGTGCACTGTAGACTGGAAGCAAGGAGGGTGTTGGACGAGAAAGAGGTGCCGAAACACCAGGGGTTCCTTTTTTCAAGTCTGCATTCTGTTCGCCGCACTGCCTGCCTGGTCCAAGTGACTCCGAAAGCCAGACCCCCAAGCGTCAACCTCGCCTTCTCCTCGCATGCACAGTTCAAATTAAATTCCCCTAACCCAGTTACCCGTGAATGCCCTCTTAGTTGCAACATCATCATACATAAAATTTGAATAAATGCTTTAAACGAATACTACCTGCTGCGAAGTAGTAGGAGTTCTTTTGGCGCATTTGTTTCGCTCTCTCTTTCTCTTTCTGCTTTTCTTGTTATTTTCTATTATTTTACCTCTTTGCAGCTGACTGTCTTACCAGCAATTAATGAGATCAGGCAAACGAATGATCTTACCAAGATAATATATGTACTGTGTGTTGTTATTTATCTATTTATCAGGGACAGTGCATAATAATATACAGCTGCAACAAATACAGCTGTAAATATGACAGATTATAACACAATTGCCAGTTTCGACAAATAACAATACAGAAAATCAAACTCACTTCTGATTGACACTGTCAGAGGCGTGCTCATTTTACTTTGGTTTATGCGGACCTTTAAACATACAGAAACTACTTATAAGTTAGTTTGCTCATAGGTAGCAAGTAGGGTTGTACGGTATACCAATATTAGTATAGTACCTCGATACTAATTAATCATATTCGTACCGGTCCACCATGTTGTGTTATTGCTGGTTTACGAGCAGACGAGCATGTTTGGCAGCGCACAATCACAGAGTACTTACAAGCAGACACAGTGTGTAGACAGAAAAGGGAGAACAGACGCATTTAGGCTTAAAAAGTAACAATAAAGGTGAAGTTATAACACTGAAATGCCCTCAGGAAGAGGTGCTTTAAGACATGGCTAGCTAGCTAGCGGCTAACGTCCAGCCCCAGTCGGCAGTGTTTTAGCTACTTCTAAATCACTAATCCTCGCCTCCATGGCGACAAATAAAGTATGTTTCTTACAAGTATCATCCCTGCAGGACGAGGAATAGCTAAACATGATTCACTACACACCGTAGCTCACCGGCGTCAAAATGTAAACAAACGCCATTGGTGGATCTACACCTGACATCCACTGTAATGATACCAAGTACAGGCACGTATCTAGTTGACACTACTATAAATTACGTCGATATTTTTTGGCATCACATCTTTCGTTTTTTAAAAATGTATACTGTATTTTTCGGAGTATAAGTCGCTCCGGAGTATAAGTCGCACCGGGCGAAAATGCTTAATAAAGAAGAAAAAAAACATAAGTCGCACTGGACCCCGGCCAAACTATGAAAAAAACTGCGACTTATAGTCCGAAAAATACGGCATTTGGTATTTTTCGGAGTATAAGTCGCCCCGGAGTATAAGTCGCACCGGCCGGAAATGCATAATAAAGAAGGAAAAAAACATATATAAGTCGCACTGGAGTATAAGTCGCATTTTTGGGGGAAATTTATTTGATAAAAGCCAACACCAAGAATAGACATTTGAAAGGCAATTTAAAATAAATAAAGAATAGTGAACAACAGGCTGAATAAGTGTACGTTATATGAGGCATAAATAACCAACTGAGAACGTGCCTGGTATGTTGACGTAACATATTATGGTAAGAGTCATTCAAATAACTATAACATATAGAACATGCTATACGTTTACCAAACAATCTGTCACTCCTAATCGCTAAATCCCATGAAATCTTATACGTCTAGTCTCTTACGTGAATGAGCTAAATAATATTATTTGATATTTTACGGTAATGTGTTAATCATTTCACACATAAGTCGCTCCTGAGTATAAGTCAGACCAAACTATGAAAAAAACTGCGACTTATAGTCCGAAAAATACGGTATATATGATCAGTAAAAATATGTTAAATAGTAAGCCAGTGTTACCAATTGATATTTTTCAAACCAGGTTAACACTTTTGAATTGTCATTAAACACAATTAATTGCAATAATTAGCTAAGAAAAAAATACTTAAAAACACCCTGAAATTCTGACACAAATGCAATTTCATTCTCAGAATGTCATACAGGAACGTGTTCAAAAATGTTTTACTTGAATGTATGTCGTACATGATTAAAGCCATCATTTTTTTGTAATTTTTTGCTTGCCTTAACTTGTTAAATGTGATCTCCCTATTGTACAGTAATTTCTAGCACCCCTGGTGTCATTAACCACAGTTTTTCTAAGACTTTTCAGTTCAGTTCAGTTTCTGTTTATTTAAAATAAATAAAGAATAGTGAACAACAGGCTGAAAAAGTGTACGTTATATGAGGCATAAATAACCAACTGAGAATGTGCCTGGTATGTTAACGTAACATATTATGGTAAGAGTCATTCAAATAACTATAACATATAGAACATGCTATACGTTTACCAAACAATCTGTCTCTCCTAATCGCTAAATCCCATGAAATCTTATACGTCTAGTCTCTTACGTGAATGAGCTAAATAATATTATTTCATATTTTACGGTAATGTGTTAATAATTTCACACATAAGTCGCTCCTGAGTATAAGTCGCACCCCCGGCCAAACTATGAAAAAAACTGCGAATTATAGTCCGAAAAATATGGTATTATATTTATAAACTCAGGAAATATGTCCCTGGACACATGAGGACTTTGAATATGACCAATGTATGATCCTGTAAGTACTAGATACCCAAATTTGTGGTATCATCCAAAACTAATGTAAAGTATCAAACAACAGAAGAATAAGTGATTATTACATTTGAACAGAAGTGTAGATAGAACATGTTAAAAGAGAAAGTAAGCAGATTAGATTAATAATTCGTTTTCTACCGCTTGTCCTGAATAATTTTGACAAAATAATAGAATGGAAAATGACACAATATGTTACTGCATATGTCAGCAGCTAAATTAGGAGCCTTTGTTTGTTTACTTACTACTAAAAGACAAGTTATCTTGTATGTTCACTATTTTATTTAAGGACAAACTTGCAATCACAAACATATGTTTAATGTACCCTAAGATTTTTTGTTAAAATAAAGACAATAATGCAATTGTTTGTGGTCCCCTTTATTTAGACAGGTACCGAAAAGTATCAAAATAATTTTGGTACCGGTATCGGGACAACACTAGTTACTACCGATAATGTCTGCATGGGTGCCATTATGATGCAGAGTATTGAAACCAATCCCTAGTTGGAGGTCAACAACTTCCAATATTCAGCTGAAGTCAGCATTTGTCCTGACAGCAAAGTGCTGGAAAAACACACAACATTAACGCCTCCTCCCCCCAAAATAACATTCATCACTGCTTGCCCTGACTGTCACTAGCTTGCTTGGGGGGGGGGTGGGAGTCCAAGGTCGGCCCCTCTATGCCATGTTTGTATTTGTGGCATCTCGTCCGTGTTGTTTTCTCCTGCCCAGCTCACATTCTCTGTCCTTCCTTTTGCGTGGTTGCATGATCCCTTTTCTCTTTCGCAACTTTTTTGGAGAGGACACAAGTACCTGCGATGAGGCTATTATGGCTACATTCAGGACGGGAAATGCACCACTTCCTGTTCTCTCGCTCCCCACTCGTAGAATAGCACTCCAGTTCTGCTGTTCCTCATTAGCTCCCAAACACTGACGGCCGCTGGAAGGATTGTCTGAACTCTGCTTGCTGGTGGGAGTCTTAAAACTCGTGCTCCCGCTCCATATTGAACGACTGCATTAGGCATCATAAAGTGAGCACGATCGCTGAGAATTGGGAGAAAGGTTGGATTTAATAAGCTTCTTCCTACTCTTTTTTTGGACATGTAGAATTGTGAATGACACATACTTTGTGTTGTAAACATAATGGATACCTTTGATTTTTCATTAATCACCTAATCACCTCTCGAGCCGCATGCAGCTCTCGAGCCGCATGCGGCTATTTAGTGCCGCCCTAGTGGCTCCCTGGAGCGTTTTTAAAAGAAGGATTGAAAATGAAAAAAGATGAGGGGAAAAATACAAACAAACGCAACAGTTTGTTTACATATAAAATCTTCCACTCCTTTGTCTCATTTTGTCCACCAAAAGTTTTATACTGTGCGTGAATGCACAAAGGTGCGCTTTGTTGATGTTATTGACTTGTCGGAGCGCTAGTCAGGCATATTTGGTCAGAGCATGACTGCAACCTAATCAATGCTAACATGTTATTTAGGCTAGCTGTATGTACATATTGCATCATTATGCCTCGTTTGTAGGTATATTTGAGCTCATTTAATATCCTTTACTTTTATCCTCTTTGTATATAAAGTTAAAGTTAAAGTACCAATGATTGTCACACACACACACGAGGTGTGGTGAAATTTGTCCTCTACATTTGCATTGTTCACCCTCTGGGAGGTGAGGGGAGCAGTGAGCAGCAGCGGTGGCCACACCCGAGAATCATTTTGATGGAGTTAACCTCCAATTCCAAGCCTTGATGCTGAGTGCCAAGCAGGGAGGATATAATTTAAGTTTGCATGTCTCATGACACATTATCTGTATGTAATATTGGCTGCATTTCTGATAGTTGTTTGTGCGCCGTGTTGTTCCAAACCACAGCAAACGTTACCTAGCTTGCCAAAGATTGTAATACATCTATTAAAAAAAGACAGCCTGCCGTTTCCTTCAACTTATACACACACGTCTATACCTTTGGCCATTAAAAGCCAGTCATTTCCAGGAGTTATCTCACCTTCTGAGTAGCCTGTGATTTACTAATGGTTTCTAATGTTGGAAAAATGTGTGGAATAAATATTACATTTCAACATTTCCGTCAACGAAGAATGGCTTCAGCCTGCGACACATAGTCATTTTGATAGTAGGCTATTATAGCTAATATAGACACTTACATCATGTGTTGCCTTCATTATAACACTTACATATACAGCTTTTAATTTTTTGCGGCTCCTGACAGTTTTGGTTTTTGTATTTTTGGTCCAATATGGCTCTATTAACGTTTTGGGTTGCCGACCCCTGCCCTAAGTGTTGCTCAACTGTTGCCACGACTTGATTGGGCACTGTGTGTGTGTGTGTGTGCGTGTGTGTGTGTGCGTGTGCGTGTGCGTGTGTGCGTGTGCCAGTCCACCAGTCTCAAGTACCAGCTGAGCACCCAGCCCAAATAAACATGCTGCTCTGTCAATGATGCTATGGCTGGATGCTTGTGCGCAGAAGTGCCTTAATTGTTGTTTTTGTCTAATCGTATGCACATGCACATGCCACACACACACACACACACACACACACACACACACACACACACACACACACACACACACACATTTGTGTATTTATTACCTTCTTGAGACCTCCGAAAAATGCCTAGCTCTTTAGGACCACCCTTTCTAGATGTATAAAGATTTGTATTTACAACATTAATAATATATACATACTATGCAAATATAAAAAAGGTAAGCTTTTAGTGTTTTTTTTAATTTCTTATTTTATGTTTGTAATTGGTTTTTAATATTCATTATTTACTTCAAGTTATAACAGTATCTCTCTCTCTCTCTCTCTCTCTCTCTCTCTCTCTCTCTCTCTCTCTCTCTCTCTATATATATATATATATATATATATATATATATATATATATGTATATATGCCTAGTTTCTCTTGTTATATTCTTATTTTTACTGTTATATTTTTATTCTTATTGTTGCTTTTTATTTTTATTGTTATTGTTATTTTTTCTATTTTATTTCCATTTATTCCCCCGTTATTTACTTTTTACTTTGTAAATTCGATCTCAATTCTGTACACTGCTGCTGGAATTTTAATTTTCTTGAGGGAACTCTCCTGAAGGAATCAATAAAGTGCTATCTATCTATCTATCTATCTATCTATCTATCTATCTATCTATCTATCTATCTATCTATCAAAACATATTTTTTTAATATTTTTTTAATTAATTTTGTCCAAAGGGCAACTTCAATTTCTTACACATACTTATTACACATGTTGGCCAGAGGGGGAGCACTTCAAATGTTTACACACACTTGTTATTTCATATGTTGACCAGAGGGAAATCACTTCAAATGTTTACACACACTTGTTATTTCATATGTTGACCAGAGGGAAATCACTTCAAATGTTTACACACACTTGTTATTTCATATGTTGACCAGAGGGAAATCACTTCAAATGTTTACACACACTTGTTATTTCATATGTTGACCAGAGGGGGAGCACTTTTAAAACCGACACACAGTCTATTTGAAAAATTCCCTCCTTTTTGGGACCACCCTAATTTTGATAGATTTCACCACCAGGGGTGCAAATGAGACATTCTCTATTAGATGCAATGGTTTTCCGTATTGGGACCATGATTTCGGTCCTAACTTGTTCACCCGTCCTCATATGGAAGATATTTTTTCCTTGTTGATGTCTCAAGAAGGGTAAAAATACAAGAACACACACACACACACACACACACACACACACACACACACACACACACACACACACACACACACACACACACACACACACACACACACACAGACAGACTAGTGCCTTTGTATCCCCCTTGCTTATTGGGTTTAGTTGTGAAATAAACAAAGTACAAAGCATGTGTAGGCTCTCGTGCTTTACCGCTACGCAGGGTATATTTAAAGACAGTGGCTTTAATGCCCTGTCATAATTACTTTTATTCGAGGTACTTTAACCGCAGCTTGTTAGCTCAGAGTGGAGTCACTCCCCATCGGCTGGCTGATTACCTCTGTGGGTGCAGACACACCTGCCTCGCCCCTTTTTCCAACACCCGCTTCTCATTTATATGTATGGGTAGTCAGCGGCGCCGCGTCTTTCGTTCGTAATCCGTCGCAAAAGGTCCGACGAAGAACAAATTGTACAAGAAAATGTAGCGATTTTCTGCATAAGAAATAGTGCACATCTGATTAATCAAAGGCTGCAGCTATCGATTATTTTAGCAATTAAATAATCAATTAGTTTGTTTGATTGAGTAATCAGATTAAACACACTTTATATCCTCAATGCATATTTTAGGGAAATAGTGGAAATAAACAAAGATTTTGCAACGATCCCCGCATGTCAGCTATTGGCGTGATTCCAGGATGCAGAGAAGATAGGCACAAGTGCATGCAGGAGGTCCCTTTATTAGGTACCAAGTGGAAGAAAAGTATCACTAATGCATGGGTCTCTTTGTATGGACACCTGATTTGTCAGAATAGTATGGGTCTAATCTACTAAGATCCAAATACCACGTGCTATACAATTTTGTGCACTATGAGTGAGCGTGTTGTGTGTGACCTACAGTGTTGGGTTAGTTACTGAAAACCAGTAACTAGTTAGTTACTTGTTACTTTATTTCAAAAGTAACTCAGTTACTAACTCAGTTACTTACACCAAAAAGTAATACGTTACTGTGAAAAGTAACTATTTAGCTGCTTACGTGCAGTGATTTCTCCAGATTCTCTGAACCCTTTGATGATATTACAGACCGTAGATGGTGAAATCCCTAAATTCCTTGCAATAGCTGGTTGAGAAAGGTTTTTCTTAAACTGTTCAACAATTTGCTCACGCATTTGTTGACAAAGTGGTGACCCTCGCCCCATCCTTGTTTGTGAATTACTGAGCATTTCATGGAATCTACTTTTATACCCAATCATGGCACCCACCTGTTCCCAATTTGCTTGTTCACCTGTGGGATGTTCCAAATAAGTGTTTGATGAGCATTCCTCAACTTTATCAGTATTTATTGCCACCTTTCCCAACTTCTTTGTCACGTGTTGCTGGCATCAAATTCTAAAGTTAATGATTATTTGCAAAAAAAAAAAAAAGTTTATCAGTTTGAACATCAAATATGTTGTCTTTGTGGCATATTCAACTGAATATGGGTTGAAAATGATTTGCAAATCATTGTATTCCGTTTATATTTACATCAAACAATTTCCCAACTCATATGGAAACGGGGTTTGTAGATCAGGGCGTACAAAAATGGAGGTACCACTGCATCTATTTGACATGTGATTGCAATTGTCCGCCCAAACATAAGCACATAATGATTATTTGTTCCCAGCTATTGGAAGTTATTTAGAAGTGGGAGTCTACCCACAGTAGTTGTGCAATTTCTGGAACAGTACAGACTGTCTGTTCAACGTTCTCTCCCTGATGGAGCGATTAGCCATCCTGTGGTCGGGTCAGAGCACGGTCAGCCGCTGCCACAGTTACTTTTCAGGATTAATTCTTCTAAAAAGAGCCACGAAATCCTCAAATCATGCACTTCAATGTGTGACCTAAAGAGTTGTTCATATTGCTGGTGATTACGTTCTAAAGGGGACTGCATGTTTGTTCTGTGTGGAGTCCGTATGTGCGCCACAACACCAGAGGTTACCATGTCCGTGCGTTAGCTCTCATATATACGGTCAGATCAGTATTTATTGTTGCGGATCTTCTCCGTAGAACCTGACATTTTGCTACGGGGAGAGCGCCACCGCACTGCACTCTGTTAAGCCGGGAAAAGGTCAGCTTTCACTGAAGGAGTCGTGTGTGCAACACAAAACTCTGTCGGAGTGACACCGAGGGGAAGAAGAGAAGGTTTCGCTAACTCCTTCTCTCTGCGTGGTCTGGTTTTTTTTTTTTGGGATGCTGTAATCTCCTCATCGCATGGCCAGATTAGCGTCTTGCTCCATATTGTCTGGGTGGTTGGTGGGCTGCTGGATGCGGAGATGTCAGCAGGCAGGGGGGGAGGATGCCACTGCATCAGATTACCTTTTTTTATTATTAATATTTCCCTTTTTGTCCTGACTTTTTGCTGTGTTGAGGTTTTTTAAGCACATAGCGGAAACCCAATGAGGGTTAAATATAGATCTTTATCTTCTTTTGATTTTCTTTTTTTTTTTCATTTAATATTTATTGAAATCCAGCATCAGACATTCCTATCCATTTCATCATATTTACATACGTCATATATCTGTTGTCTGCCCTAAATGTCAAAATATTTGTTTGTTTATATCCCAACGGTGCCCCCCGAAAAAAGAAAGAAACAGCAGGAAAACTAAAAAATATTTACAAACACATCAATTAAATAAAGAAAAATAATAATAATAAATTATCAAAAATAATTATCAGAAATAAAATAAAATAATATAAACTACATATATAAACATACAGTATATATATATATATATATATATATATATATATATATATATATAATCCAATCCACTTTATTTATATAGCACATTTAAACAACAAAAATGTTTCGAAAGTGCTGCACAACAATATTAAAAACAATATTCAAATATCCTTAGCTCCACCAATGACTGAATAAAAACAAAAAAATAAATAAATATAAAACCAATATAAAAATAAATATGATTAAAAACGATTTTAAAGGGTAAAACAGTAAATACAAATCAAAATTAAAAAAAAAAAAAACACAGAGGACCACACAACTCACGTAGTGTTAAAAGCCAAAGAATAAAAGTGGGTCTTAAGACGAGACTTAAAACACTGTGGGAGCAGTTTGAACATGGAGGGGCAGAGTGTTCCAGAGCTTAGAGCCGACCACGGAGAAGGCCCTGTCTCCCCTGGATTTAAGTCTGGTGTTGGGCACCACGAGCTGGAGCTGGCTCTCGGACATCAGAGCGCGCGCAGGATTGTAAATTTGGATGAGGTCCGAGATATACTTAGGTGCCAGTCCATGTAAAGTTTAAAAACAAACAGCAAGGTTTTAAAATCAATTCTAAGATGAACAGGGAGCCAGTGCAAAGTCTGAAGAATTGGGGTTATATGCTGGCCCCTGTTAAAAGTCGTGCTGCCGCGTTCTGGACTAACTGCAACCGGGAGAGAGCTTTTTGGCTAATGCCAGCATAAAGTGCATTGCAGTAGGCCAGGCCACTTGAAATAAAAGCATGCACGACTTGTTCAAAAAGGTTAAAAGATAAAAACGGTTTTACCTTTGCTAAAAGACGAAAATGATAAAAACACGATTTTAAAACGCCACTGACTTGTTTGTCAAGTTTAAAATCGCTGTCTATAGTGACGCCAAGGCTGGTGACTTTGGTACGCACATCATTTTGAGATATATATATATATATATACATATATATACAGGGAGTAATCGTTTTTTCTTTTGATTTTCATATGATGAATTATACTGTTATCCAACATAGCTGCTGCCAAAAATGCAGTTTTACAGTAATATCTAAATTTATGTGCAAAAAAAGAAAGAAACAGCAGGAAAACAAAATAATATTTACAAATACATAAATTAAATAAAGAAAAAAATTAAGGATAATAAATTATTAATAATCATAATCAGAAATAAAATAATATAAACAAAATATACATATATATATATATATATATATATATATATATATATATATATATATAGGGAGTAATCATTTTATTCTTTGGATTTTCATATGATGAATTATACTGTTATCCAACACAGCTGCTGCGAAAAATGCCGTTTTACAGTAGTACCTACATTTATGTGCAAAAAAAGAAAGAAACAGCAGGAAAACAAAATAATATTTACAAATACATAAATTAAATAAAGAAAAAAATTAATAATAATAAATTATTAATAATCATAATCAGAAATAAAATAATATAAACAAAATATACATATGTATATATATATATATATATATATATATATATATATATATATATATATATATATATAGGGAGTAATCATTTTTTCTTTGGATTTTCATATGATGAATTATACTGTTATCCAACACCGCTGCTGCGAAAAATGCCATTTTACAGTAGTACCTAAATTGACGTGCTTAACTGCACTGGAAAAAACGCCTCTCTTAAAAAGAGTAAAAACATATTGATACAAGCAAAACAATCTTCCAGTGGAACTAGTCGAAATTGTCTTTAAGCTTTAAAAAAATGTTTGAACAAATTATTAGCTATACTTACATTAGTAATATTAGCAAGTGTTGAGATTAGAACAAATGTGTGATGCTCAAAAGTTTTTGTTTTGTTTTTTTTCCCCCTCAGAAGATCTATCACCTAAAAACAAGCTTTTGTGTCTAACTGGAAAAAAAATACTATTCAGGGGATTGTGACTTGTACTAAGTTTGTTTAGACATTTTGACTAGAAATTAGACGTATATACTTGGTGAGATTGTGCGTTTTTCCCAGTGTGGTTCTATGACAGAGCTCTTCATTAAATTAATTAAAATAAATAAATTGACCCTCCAAAACATCACCATTTTTAGTTGAGAAATATTGTATAAAAGCAATGCTAATAAATGTACTGCTGACAACTACAATAGTTTCATAAAGTAATGTAATGATAATGTTAAGTATTTACATTAGAGAGCGGACTTCCTGTTGCTTCTCTGTCAAACACACCATCAGCAGCTTTTCCATATTTTCATGGATAAATGTTCACCTTTTAGATATTTTAACATAATTTGCTGGCGTTAGACTCATTCTAACGGTGTGGCGGGGTTGGGAAAGTGGCCGTGCCAGCAACCTGAGGGTTCCTGGTTCAATCCTCACCTTCTACCAACTTAGTCACGTCTGTTGTGTCCTTGAGCAAGACACTTCACCCTTGCTTCTGATGGGTCGTGGTTAGGGCTTTGCATGGCAGCTCCCGCCATCAGTGTGTGAATGTGTGTGTGAATGGGTGAATGTGGAAATAGTGTAAAAGCGCTTTGAGTACCTTGAAGGTAGAAAACCCATATAACCCATTTACCATTTACCATTCTGCATTAGTATGGCTCGACTGACTTAACCAAGTTGGCCACAATTTGTTTAATTTCATGAAGATCACACTCACTTTCTTTCTTACCATGATTGGAAAATAAAGTTATGTCGATCTCTAGCTATAAGATAATCTAGAAAGTAGGGCTGGGCTAAATGGCTGAAAACTATATCACGATATACATTTTTTATATTGATCAATATTGATAAATATTGAGACTTTTTATGACTTATTTAAGCCTGCCAATAAATACAGTAAAACAATTTCCGACTTACCAAGAATGCTATTTATCAGTGGAGAAGGTCTCTGGTGTTTAAAGTAGATTTGAAGGCAGTTGCAGATTCGAGACACTAGATGGCATTAGTGTATACGCTATTGAACACCACACAGTAGCTTGGGAAGCTACTCATTAAACCGACACATTGGAAGTGTCAGGATGTTGTCGCACCGTCCGGATTCAAACCAACAAAACTAAAAGACAAGTTTCTGTTATTGAGTTGATATATCAAGATATTACCGTTTCTCTTCTCACTCCATGCAGAGAATCCACAGCAAGACAGAAAGATGCGCCATCTTTTTGTCTCTTTGTAGTTGATACTCTTACCTGATTGGCTGTTGACGTATCCCTCCCGTAGCTCAGTGACACTTCCTGTTTCCTGGAAAGTAAGACCAGATGTTTTGAGCGGATTTTATGAGGCTCATTGTGACATTTGCTACCAAAAAAGTTTGCTTTCAAATTAAATCAAAACAATTAGCTGAAAGACGACGGTCACATACTCAAAACACTCTTAGACTGTATGTCTTTACCATAGTGATATGAAATGTTTCATTAGTGCGCAAGTCTTTCTTCAGAAGAAAAAAATAAATAGGTGCATTTGCTTACATGTTGTGGCATAATTCAGGTTACCGTAATACTGCTATGCTTTTATTTTGACGTTTACTTTGCACTGAACACAAAGTCACTGTGCACAGTTTAAAGGCTGTGTAACGAAACAGTAGTTCCCTTGTTATTGTCTTTTCACGCTGCGACGAGGGATGATTAATTTGAAGCGACACAGTACCAACTCAGTACCTGGGAATTGATACTGGTACCATATTTTGGTTGGTGTGTTAAAATGTGTTGATAAATGTTCATTGCTCAAAATGTTGTTTTCTTACACTTTTATTTCTCGTTTGCAAGTACTGTACTGTACTCTATTATGTAGTTGACTTTGCATGCAGTGGCAATTCAAAACCGTTAGATGGCAGCAGTGTATATGCTGCAGTGTGTTGCCCTGGCCAGGAAGTAGTCTTTGCCATAAGTTGACTGTGGCAGATGTTTCTCGTGTTGAGCCCTATAAAGTGTTCATACAGTAAGTATTGTACATATTACACACCAGCAGTTTGGTTGTAAATTGCATCTTAAGTTGTAGTGCACATTACCAAATTTGGAGGTTTCGAAATCGCCATGTAAATTTGCTCATGCTAATTGTTAGCATGTGTGGAAGTTGCCCTCCAGTGTGTCCTTCAGACCACCAAACATCGCCATGAGAGCCGGATCAGGGTTACAATACAGGTTTATTTTCAGAGTTTCTAGCAATTGTCCTTTTTTTGTCCGTGTCCGTCACGCTCTCGCTCTCACTCCAGCTCCCCCTACCTCTCTCCTCCCGGCTGCTGCTAATAAAGGGCGACAGGTGATTAGATGACAAGGCCCACCTGGGCCATCTACGCACCTGTCGCTGTCTTCGAGGCCGGTCCTGGCGCACCCCGTTCCACTGCAGGCCCGCAGGCCACACCCCCCTCCACAGCATGTATATGGCAAACCAATTTAAATTGGAAATGTGGAGTCTTACTATAGCGTTTTCTAGTAGGCATACTTGCTTTGTTGGCATTGAAAATTGGAACATGACCTAGAGCAGGGTCAT
Source organism: Nerophis lumbriciformis (assembly GCF_033978685.3). Classification (NCBI taxonomy): domain Eukaryota; kingdom Metazoa; phylum Chordata; class Actinopteri; order Syngnathiformes; family Syngnathidae; genus Nerophis; species Nerophis lumbriciformis. Next base: position 27,777,719 of record NC_084565.2, on the reverse strand, counting down.
GTTCCAATCATGTGTGTGAGCAAACACACAAACTCTGAGCATTCAGTGGAGCACATGTGAGCAACATCAGACGTGCACACTGTGGCTACACCAGCGTCACACCTGTCCCAAACCTGACATCATAAAAATGTAAATGTTTTATTAAAATAATTTTCTGATATAAGTGATTTTGCCCTCTTACAATGACAATAACAAAAAATCATGTTTTTCATGACATATGTGCTAGTATTGTATGTCCGGCTGCGGGTCCTGCCTTTAAAAGAAATGTTTACCCCTTTCAGAGATTACATTTAGTTCCTGTAACTTTCTGTCTGTAAAATACATCTTTTTATTAGCATTTATGAAATCGAGTGACAATATTTCATGATTAATATCCTTAGATTAACATTCTTAATAAATGGCTGTAAAATAAGCACACATCTGATTGAGGAGTCAGAGTGTTACAACCTGGCTTTTACACATTGTGTGGCGTTGGGGTTGTCCGACATTTTGTGTGGCCATAAACGCAGCACTGGCTAAGTGCCATGAGTGCGTGTGTTGGTGCAGGTGAGACAGACCAAGCGGCTTCTGTTGAAACAACGGATGATAACGTTGGTTTAAGCCTGGTTTGTATGGCAGAAAATTACCAGTTTTTATAGATAAAAGTTTTTTTCACTCATGTTTTTGGTGTGGTTACAAACAGTTTTGCTCAATAAAGTGATTGATGGAATTCCTGTCCGTAAAGTGTCTCGACTGTGTTGACAAAGATTATTTTATTCATTGGGGCCACTTTTGTTGTCACCTGTCACTCAGAGTTGCATTGCAAAATCATACAGAATAAATTGTAATGTGTTTATTTTATTTACAGTTTAGATGAGATTTTTGATTTTCTGCGCGGCATTAATTTGCTGTGCGCAGAGGACGCGTGAGCAGTGCGCAATTGCGCAGACGCGCACCTTAGAGGGAACGTTGCCCCTGACCTAGAGCCACTTTGGCGGAGTCCGCTCTGAGTGCTGCTTGAGTGATTGTTTCCTCGCCAAGTGTTTGAGCCGATGTTCAGTCTGCAACCGGACAAGACGTCACGAACAATAAAGGTATCTTGCGTGAATCGATACCCCGGTAGTACTGACGGAATTCGGCTGGTGCCTATCAAAGTATTGACCTCTGTACCTATCTCTAAACAGTATACTATTTAGGGACTCCAATCTAAACCTGCTTCAGATTTGCTTATTTTCCGCTTTGACACACGTCTTAAATAGTTTTTGTCCCGTTTTAAAGGCATTGTTTTGCCTAATGCGGCTCAATTCCAAGAATAAACACCTGTTATATTGTTATCATGGCAACTATTATCCCCTATTATCGCACATCCATTGGTTTACCCAGCATGCAAGATTATGAAATAACTAAATGATTTCAACCTATAAAAAAAAAGATATTTATCGAACCGCCTTCCCCGCATGCGTGCCCCGCCGCACGCCTTCCTCTGCGTCTCTTTCTGTCTCCGGCGTGCTCCGTGCAGAAATGATTTCCATTCCTGTTGAATTAATGAGCTTCGGCTGAACGGAGGAGATGCAAAACACACACACACACACGCGCACACACACATCCAGTATAGTCTGTATGTTCTGAAGTTCGGCCACGTTTTGCTATTTCTACATTTTTGTGTTGCAGCTGTTAGACAGACATATATTTCAGTTTGAATCTTGAGGTGCACATGCACACACCTGAATGGCGTTACAGTGCACAACACAACCACCCAACAGGCTTCTCGGGGCTGGATCCGGGGTGGTCACCATGGTTACGGCCTACTCTGTTAATAGCTACCAAATGCTGCCATGTTGGTGCTGTTTTATGTCCACTCTAGGAATTTTTGTTTTGTTTTGTTATACAAATTGTATGTAACATGATTTGATTGAACTCAAACTCTTTATGATTAATTGCTGCAAAAATGTTGCTGTTTTTGTTTAATACATAACATTTTTTTTCCTAATTACTACAAAATGTGTTAATTATGCAAATTGTATTTTCAATCATTTTTATTTAAATGTTTCAATACTTTATTATATCTAACAAATGCCACCATGTTGGTGCTGTGTCTGTCCATGAGAGAGATTTTATTTCATAGTTTGTTCAGTTCAGTTTCAGTTTAATTCGAATATGCATACGATACTATGTACTGCATCACATATTTCCAGTTGTTTCATTACAGCACGTCCGAAAAGGAGTAGGAAGAAGCTGAGCTTATTTAATCTTATCCCTTTTCATACCATAGCAATTTTATCCCATTTCCTTGTTCTCTGTAACAGAACAGTGAACAAATAAATAATAAACAAATAATATACCATAGTAAGTAAACAAATATTAAATACATAAATAATCTTTGTCTCAATAAAAAAAAAAAAAAAGGGTTCAAGATGTTCATCATAATTCTTGTTCTGTGTACTTTGTGAACACTCGTAGTTTGAACAGTCTTTTAAACTGAATCATATTGGTGCTTTGTTGGATTTCTTTGGTTAATCCATTCCATAATTTAATTCCGAATACAGATATGCTAAAGGTTTTAATTGTTGTACGTGCATACAGGTGTTTTAAATTAGATTTTCCTATAAGGTTATATTTCTCCTCTTTTGTTGAGAAGTATAGTTGTACAATGCAAAAACTGAAATCTAAATAAGATTAAATATCTCAAATAAGGGTGATATTTGCTTATTTTCTGTCTGATAAGATAATTTAGATTTAGATTTTATGTTAGAGTGTTTTACTTGTTTTAAGTGTTTTGGTCCTAAATGATCTCAGTAAGATATTACAGCTTGTTGCTGAGATTTGATGACCTATATTGAGTAAAACATGCTTGAAACTAGAATATCAACTGTTGCAAAGCTGTGTCATCAACACTCACAAGTATAAAACTGCTTTTTCAAAGTAATAATTTCTTATTTCAAGTATCAAAAAAAATAAATCATGATTTTGACATAATTTGTCATAATTAAAACAGATGACAGCCAAATGGACTTTACTGTTTTATTTTCAATGAAACAATAGAAAACACATACTCTTATAGTAGTACAGTTGGCACAGTACAGCAAACTGACAGTTAATATTTAAACTTTTGACATTTGACATTTCAAACGATTTTGAACAGAAATAGTTCATGCACATTCAGATAAATTCCTCAAAATTACAATTAAAAAAATGTTTGGCCGGGGCCGGGCTGTGTATACGGGCGCTAATTGACTGAAAGAGCACGCACTTGGCAAGATGATGTCATGTTATCGATGGAAAAATGCATTTTTAGACCATATGATTTGGCTTGTTGCCTTTCCATTAAGAACAATACATTACGGTAGTTTTTGGTATAAGAAATGTAATGCCGAGCGCATATCATTATGTCAAGATAACGGCACTAGCGTTTAAGTTAAAGTTAAAGTACCAATGATTGTCACACACACACTAGGTGTGGTGAAATTTGTCCTCTGCATTTGACCCATCCCCTTGATCACCCACTGGTTGGTGAGGGGAGCAGTGGGCAGCAGCGGTGCCGCGCCCGGGAATCATTTTTGGTGATTTAACCCCCAATTCCAACCCTTGATGCTGAGTGCCAAGCAGGGAGGTAGTGGGTCCCATTTTTATAGTCTTTGGTATGACTCGGCCGGGGTTTGAACCCACAACCTACCGATCTCAGGGCGGACACTCTAACCACTAGGCCACTGAGTTTATTTAATTTAAGAATATTTTTCAACATATTGAGCAAAAAGGTCTCTTTTTTTTCTATCAAGAAAAGTGCACTTGTTATTAGTGAGAATATACTTATTTTAAGCTATTTTTGGGTTCATTGAGGTTGACTTGTTTTGGAAAGTCTTGACAAGCCACATTTTCTTGTTCTATTGGCAGATCATTTTGCTTAGTTCAAGTAAAATACCCCTCATTTTTGTATTTTTTTCCCCTTGTTTTTGAACACTGACTTTTTGCAGTGTACATTCTTGGGTAGCAGCTTATATTTTGCTTTACACATAATTTTAGCTGTTTGCAAATGCACCAAATCGTTGAATTTCAATATTTGTGATTCAATAAATAAAGCTTTGTATTTACCGTCAAACTATTAGTTTATTATACTAATTGTTTTTGGTATAAGAAATGTAATGCCGAGCGCATATCATTATGTCAAGATAACGGCACTAGCGTTTACTTAATTTAAGAATATTTTTCAACATATTAAGCAAAAAGGTCTCTTTTTTTTCTAGCAAGAAAAGTGCACTTGTTATTAGTGAGAATATACTTATTTTAAGCTATTTTTGGGTTCATTGAGGTTAGCTAATTTTACTTGTTTTGGAAAGTCTTGACAAGCCACATTTTCTTGTTCTATTGGCAGATAATTTTGCTTAGTTCAAGTAAAATACCCCTCGGGATCTTTCTGTGTGGAGTTTGCATGTTCTCCCCGTGACTGCGTGGGTTCCCTCCGGGTACTCCGGCTTCCTCCCACCTCCAAAGACCTGCACCTGGGGATAGGTTGATTGGCAACACTAAATTGGCCCTAGTGTGTGAATGTGAGTGTGAATGTTGTCTGTCTATCTGTGTTGGCCCTGCGATGAGGTGGCGACTTGTCCAGGGTGTACACCGCCTTCCACCCGATTGTAGCTGAGATAGGCTCCAGCGCCCCCCGCGACCCCAAAGGGAATAAGCGGTAGAAAATGTATTGATGGATGTTTTTGAACACTGACTTTTTGCAGTGTACATTCTTGGGTAGTGTCATGTCTGTGTGACCATGTTTTGTATTAGTCATGTTTTGTTTTGTTTAGTTATTGGACTCTTTAGTTTCTGGCTTTTCACTCCCTTGTCTTGTTTCCATGGTTACCCATTAGTTTCACCTGTTCCACGTTTGGACTCATTGTGCACTCTTGTTTGTCACCATAGCAACCCATTAGTTTTCACCTGTCACGTCACGCACCTGTTTCACGTTTTGAGTCACGCACCTGTTTTTGTTAATCATGGCTGTAGTATTTAAGTTCATTGTTTTCAGTTTGTCTTCCTGGCGACATCCCGCATTTATACTCTCCACACACCCTTATGACCCTTGCTGCGCTTTTTCATGCCGTTTTTTCATCCAAGTAAGTTTTCTTTATTCATGCCATAGTTTGCAAGTTTTGTTTAATTGTTCATAGTTTCTGCCAATGTGCAAGTTCTGTGTTTATAGTCTAGTTTTGTACCTCCGCCATTGTGCGTGCTTTTCGTTTGTTCCTTTTTGATATATAGTGTTAAAATAAATAATGTATTCACCTTCACGCCATGTCTGGTCCAAATCACTTGCACCTCGGGAGAACAAACCACGCCACAGTCCCAGCCGTGACAGGTAGCAGCTTATATTTTGCTTTACACATAATTTTAGCTGTTTGCAAATACACCAAATTGTTGAATTTCAATATTTGTGATTCAATAAATAAACTAAACTATTAGTTTATTATACTAATTGGATTCAAAAAAGATTTGTATTCATTTGAAAATCATATATTCTGTTTCTTTCGTTTGGAATGACTTATTGTGCCTTCCCGAGGCCTGTGTGTTGTTGAGAAATGTGAACGCCTCAAACAGGTGGTTTGATTCAGTAAATTATGAACAATAGAGGCGCACGTGATGGAGCATTTAGTCAAAACGTTGTAATTGCGGCGCCGGCGGCCATTGTCATGCGCCACTTGAAACCTCCGTCAAGCTCGGGGGGGTGAACAAAGGAGGGGCTGACTCCAATGAGACCGTTCCCTTTTTTTTTTTTTTTCCTGAAAAGCGTAACCGGTGAGAGGAACGAAAAAAGCTGTAAAAGCACGGCAGACGTCATTGTTGTGCATGTGTAACAACCTGCCAGTGAGTTTATGGCACCTCCATGATTTGTTTCTTTGCCACCATTTATCATCATTGAAACAAACAATATCACGCGCTATCATCGCTTCTCTCTTCGGGTCTGGGGCAACCAGTGGACAGTCAATAATCAGTTAAATAGCATTGATCACCACCGTTTAGTTTCCCGGCCAGCTACTTAGGTTGTAAAGCTGATCAATGGACGTGAATGGGAGCCACCTAGATGGCGGATTGACCGGGGGCCGGGCCGCGCTCGGCAATCAAATCGTTTGTCTTCATTTTCTCTTCAATTATGCCTCGTAATGGCTGCTGTCAAAAACACAAGCCGAAATACGCGGAGGAAGCGTATCGCGTGTCTGAATGTGTGGTCCACAGAAGTGTGCAGGTCCTTGTGGAGTGGACCAGGTCTGACCTAGACTGGACTTCCTCTGCCGGAGAGCGCCCTTCCTAAAATCATCAATCACTTCTTGTGAAGCGTGAGCGAGACATGTGGGTTTTTTTGTTTTTTTTTTGGCTTTCAAATTTTGTCTTTCATGTTGGACTGCTACTACTTTTTCTTGCTTTATTGATGGAGCTCATTAGCATGGAGTAATGAGAGAGCGGAATAACAGTAACAGAAAACCCCTTACCGTATATGTTGGCAGCATAATAATACTCCGAATGCTGTTGTTGTGGTAACCGTCTCATTTATCTTCGTAAATGGTGCTGTGATGATAGTAAATCAGAGAGAAGAAGACAACTGGAATACAGTGGAAGGAGGTCTTCCAGTGTGTAAAGTTACCAATATTTGGGGGGAGTATGTGGAAGTTTCACGTGAATTCCTAAAACATATTATTTTCACCTGTTTTTTGCTCTGTTGTCAACTATTTACCGTATTTTTCGGACTATAAGTCGCAGTTTTTTTCAGAGTTTGGCCGGGGGTGCGACTTATGTGTGAAATTATTAAAGGGGAACATTATCACCAGACCTATGTAAGCGTCAATATATACCTTGATGTTGCAGAAAAAAGACCATATATTTTTTTAACCGATTTCCGAACTCTAAATGGGTGAATTTTGGCGAATTTAACGCCTTTCTAATATTCGCTCTCGGAGCGATGACGTCACAACGTGGCGTCACATCGGGAAGCAATCCGCCATTTTCTCAAACACCGAGTCAAATCAGCTCTGTTATTTTCCGTTTTTTCGACTGTTTTCTGTACCTTGGAGACATCATGCCTCGTCGGTGTGTTGTCGGAGGGTGTAACAACACGAACAGGGACGGATTCAAGTTGCACCAGTGGCCCAAAGATGCGAAAGTGGCAAGAAATTGGACGTTTGTTCCGCACACTTTACCGACGAAAGCTATGCTACGACAGAGATGGCAAGAATGTGTGGATATCCTGCGACACTCAAAGCAGATGCATTTCCAACAATAAAGTCAAAGAAATCTGCCGCCAGACCCCCATTGAATCTGCCGGAGTGTGTGAGCAATTCAGGGACAAAGGTCCTCAGTAGCACGGCAAGCAATGGCGGCAGTTTGTTCCCGCAGACGAGCGAGCTAAACCCCCTGGATGTCTTGGCTCACACCGTCCCGAAGATGATCAAGAGAAGAATATCGACCCTAGCTTCCCTGGCCTGCTGACATGAGGGTATGTCTACAGAATATATTAATTGATGAAAATTGGGCTGTCTGCACTCTCAAAGTGCATGTTGTTGCCAAATGTATTTCATATGCTGTAAACCTAGTTCATAGTTGTTAGTTTTCTTTAATGCCAAACAAACACATACCAATCGTTGGTTAGAAGGCGATCGCCAAATTCTTCCTCGCTTTCTCCCGTGTCGCTGGAAGTCGTGTCGTTTTCATCAGTTTCGCTTGCGTACGGTTCAAACCGATATGGCTCAATAGCTTCAGTTTCTTCTTCAATTTCGTTTTCGCTACCTGCCTACACACTACAACCATCCGTTTCAATACATTCGTAATCTGTTGAATCGCTTAAGCCGCTGAAATCCGAGTCTGAATCCGAGCTAATGTCGCTATAGCTTGCTGTTCTTTCCGCCATGTTTGTTTGGGTTGGCTTCACTATGTGACGTCACAGGAAAATGGACGGGTGGTTAAAATCAGGCACTTTGAAGCTTTTTTTAGGGATATTGCGTGATGGGTAAAATTTTGAAAAAAACTTCGAAAAATATAATAAGCTACTGGGAACTGATTTTTAATGGTTTTAACCATTCTGAAATTGTGATAATGTTCCCCTTTAACACATTACCGTAAAATATCAAATAATATTATTTAGCTCATTCACGTAAGAGACTAGAGCAGTGGTTCTTAACCTTGTTGGAGGTACCGAACCCCACCAGTTTCATATGCGCATTCACCGAACCCGAACCGTAATCATAAAATAATGTTATTATATTATAAAAAATGCTAATAGATATATATTTTACAAACAGAAAGATACAGGAATGTACACACAATCCAATGTTTACATCTCATTGTGCAACATGTGAATGTTTTAGTGGGAACTAAATGCGATATCTGAAAGGGGTACACATTATTTCCAAAGTAGGACCACCCACCCAGACATATAATACTAGTGCACAGCTCATGAAAAACAATATGTTATAGTCATTGTAAGTGGGCCAAAACACTTATATTAGAAAATAATCTCATGGAAATGACTGTTGTCATTTGATTACAATAATAAAACATTGAACTTGCTATTTAGTCAGGTTTGTGCTGCAGGTGTGACCACATGTGCTCCACCGAATGCTCAAGGAGTTTTTGCGTTTGCTCACACATATGGAAAATTAGAGGGAACATTGTTTGGGGGTATCCATAATACGACGATAGGGAGAAGTTTTTATTTACACGATAAGTCGGGCGTGTCTTGACCTCCGCGGCGGAGGCTCTGCCGAACCCCTGAGGCCGACTCATCGAACCCCTAGGGTTCGATCGAACCCAGGTTAAGAACCACTGGACTAGACGTATAAGATTTCATGGGATTTAGCGATTAGGAGTGACAGATTGTTTGGTAAACGTATAGCATGGTCTATATGTTATAGTTATTTGAATGACTCTTACCATAATATGTTACGTTAACATACCAGGCACGTTCTCAGTTGGTTATTTATGCCTCATATAACGTGCACTTATTCAGCCTGTTGTTCATTATTCTTTATTTATTTTAAATTGCCTTTCAAATGTCTATTCTTGGTGTTGGGTTTTACTTGTCTGTGTGATCATGTTTTGTTTTAGTCATGTTCGGTTTTGTTTTTGGACTTTTTGTGCACTTTTGTTTTGTTTTGTCACCATAGCAACCATTAGTTTTCACCTGTCACGTCACGCACCTGTTTCACGTTTTGAGTCACGCACCTGCTTTCACTAATCATGTCTATAGTATTTAAGTTCATTGTTTTCAGTTTGGGCTGCTACTTTTGTCCAAGCCAAATAAATTTTTGTTTATTAATGCTATAGTCTTTTGGTTTCATAGTTTGTTCTCCGCCACTGTGCGCGCTTTTCGTTTGTACTTTTTTTTGATGTATTAAATAAATCATATACTTACATTCCCGTCTCGCCCGAGCCAACTTTCCGTTGCCTTCTAGAAAAACTAAACCACAGGACCAAGTCATGACAGGGTTTTATTAAATACATTTCCCCAAAAAATGTGACTTACACTCCAGTGCGACTTATATATGTTTTTTTCCTTCTTTATTATGCATTTTCGGCCGGTGCGACTTATACTCCGGTGCGACTTATACTCCGAAAAAAAAACGGTATTTTGTAACCGTCTATTTTGGCAAATAATTATGACACTTATCGCTTTTTGATGATGTTCTGGTCGGATGAATGTGACCGTAGCGTTAAGGACGCCTGGGTCAGATATGAAAAATTGGGAATTGCACTGTTCACAATGACATGAAAAATTCCAATACTTGGCGCATATATGGGCAAAAAATGTTTGTTGACCTGCACTGCAAAAAGTCAGTGTTCAAAAACAAGAAAAAAAAAATACAAACATGAGGGGTACCGTATTTTTCGGAGTATAAGTCGCACCTGCCGAAAATGCATAATAAAGAAGGAAAAAAACATATATAAGTCGCGCTGGAGCTCGGCCAAACTATGAAAAAAACTGCGACTTATAGTCCGAAAAATACGGTATTTTACTTGAACTAAGCAAAATTATCTGCCAATAGAACAAGAAAATTTGGCTTGTCAAGTCTTTCCAAAACAAGTAAAATTAGCTAACTTCAATGAACCCAAAATACCTTAATATATGGTAAGTATATTCTCACTAATAACAAGTGCACTTTTCTTGATAAAAAAAATATAGATATGAGACCTTTTTGCTCAATATGTTGAAAAATATTCTTAAATGAAGTAAATGCTAGTGCCATTATCTTGACATAATGATATGCACTCGGCATTACATTTCTTGAAACCAGCAAACTTATACTAAAAACTAATTTATTGTTCTTAATGGAAAGGCAACAAGGCAACCGCTTGTTACTCTCGGGGTCTCCTAGCCGCTCAGGCAAATCATATTGTCTAAAAATTCATTTTTCCATCGATAACATAACATCATCGCGACAAGTGCGTGCTCTTTCAGTCAATTAGTGCGCATATACACAGCCCGGCCCCCGGACAAACATTTTTTAATTGTAATTTTGAGGAATTTATCTGAATGTGCATGAATTATTTCTGTTCAAAATTGTTAGAAATGTTAAATGTTTAAATATTAACTGTCAGTTTACTGTACTGTGCCAACTGTACTACTATACGAGTACGTATTTTCTATTGTTTCATTGAATATAAAACAGCAAAGTCCATTTTGCTGCCATCTGTTTAAATTATGAGACACAATCGTGTCAAAGTCATGATTTTTTTTCATGCTTGAAATAAGAAATTATTACTTTCAAAAAGTAGTTTTATACTTGTGAGTGTTGATGACACAGCTTTGCATCAGTTGATATTCTAGTTTCAAGCATGTTTTACTCAATATAGGTCATCAAATCTCAGCAACAAGCTGTAATATCTTATTGAGATCATTTAGGACCAAAACAGTTAAAACAAGTAAAACACAAAGAGTCTGCTGAGTGAGAAGAATTATCTTATCAGACAGAAAATAAGCAAATATCACCCTTATTTGAGATATTTCATCTTACTTAGATTTCAGTTTTTGCAGTGTGCAGTGAACTAGCGTGAGATGTTTGCACCGTGCCTGTGTTTTTAAAAGTTGCAAATCTTAATTGTTTCATTGTTTTACAGTTCCCTTTTATGCATTTTAAAATGCATATCTTAACTTATTTCTTTTCTGAAACTGCTCTGTGACATGTGCTGCTGATCTCTTGGCCAGGTCACCCTTGTGGAAGAGATCTTGATCTCAATGGGTTTCTTATCTGGTTATGTAAAGGTTGTGTGTGTGTGACTAAAGCAAAAGTCAACATTTTCTCAACGGGATTATTGCGCGTAGAACAGGGGTCCCCATACCACCAAAATCCGGCCCACGGAAAGTCCCAAGTTCCAAAAAAAAAAAAGTTTTTGTTTTTTTAATTATATCATTTGTTTTAAATCTGTCCTTTCTAATCCATTAAATAAGCTCTGCTTCTTCCTGCTCCTTTCCGAACATGTTGAATAGAGAAACTGGAAATTGTGATGCATGTTCGAAACAAACTCAAACTCAACTTAACTGTAATTATGTTAAAAATGGTTCAACTCAACTCGACCTTGACCATTTATGTTTTAAAGTTGCTCTCCTGATGGTTTTAGTGCTTAGACGTGTGACTTTACTGCAGGAATAAACCAGCATTGAAGCAAGGAGGGAGGGGATTGGACCCCCACGCCTCCCGCACCCCACGTATTTTACTGTACCCTTTTTCCTTTAGCTCCCATTTGGTTTAATTGGCAAAACCAACCCCCATCCTTGGCCTGCTCATACATCACAGCCATTCGTGGCAGGATATGCGTCCCCTTTCCTGCCTCTCCCCCCACTCTCCCTCCCCCTGTACCTGTTAACGAGTCCCATTCCTCTATTTATTTTTTTGTCATTCCTTATGAATTTTGTTTTAGTTTAGTCTTTATTTGAAGGGACAATGTACAGATACATTAAGCTCATGCACTATATTGCCAAAAATATTTGGCCACCCATCCAAATGATCAGAATCAGGTGTCCTAATCCACAGGTGTATAAAATCAAGCACTTAGGCATGGAGACTGTTTCTACAAACATTTGTGAAAGAATGGGCCGCTCTCAGTGATTTCCAGCGTGGAACTGTCATAGGATGCCACATGTGCAACAAATCCAGTCGGGAAATTTCCTCCCTCCTAAATATTCCAAAGTCAACTTTATTATAAGAAAAGTGAAGAGTTTGGGAACAACAGCAACTCAGCCATGAAGTGGTAGGCCACGTAAACTGACAGCGAGGGGTCAGTGGATGCTGATAGTGCAAAGACTTTCTGCACAGTCAGTTGCTACAGAGCTCCAAACTTCATGTGACCTTCCAATTAGCCCACGTACAGTACGCAGAGAGCTTCATGGAATGGGTTTCCATGGCCGAGCAGCTGCGTCTAAGCCATACATCACCAAGTCCAATGCAAAGCGTGGGATGCAGTGGTGTAAAGCACGACGCCACTGGACTCTAGAGCAGTGGAGACGCCTTCTCTGGACTGATGAGTCACGCTTTTCCATCTGGCAATCTGATGGACGAGTCTGGGTTTGGAGGTTGCCAGGAGGACGGTACATTTCGGAATGCATTGTGCCGAGTGTGAAATTTGGTGGAGGAGGAATTATGGTGTGGGTTTTTTTTTCAGGAGTTGGGCTTGGCCCCTTAGTTCCAGTGAAAGGAACTTTAAATGCTCCAGGATACCAAAACATTTTGGACAATTCCATGCTCCCAACCTTGTGGGAACAGTTTGGAGCGGGCCCCTGCCTCTTCCAACATGACTGTGCACCAGTGCACAAAGCAAGGTCCATAAAGACATGGATGACCGAGTCTGGTGTGGATACACTTGACTGGCCTGCACAGAGTCCTGACCTGAACCCGATAGAACACCTTTGGGACGAATTAGAACGGAGACTGAGAGCCAGGCCTTCTCCACCAACATCACCAATGCGCTTTTGGAAGAATGGTGGAAAATTCCTATAAAAACACTCTGCAACCTTGTGGACAGCCTTCCCAGAAGAGTTGAAGCTGTAATAGCTGCAAAAGGTGGACCGACATCATAATGAACCCTATGGCTTAGGAATGGGATGGCACTTCAAGTTCATATGTGAGTCAAGGCAGGTGGCCTAATGCTTTTGGCAATATAGTGTATGTTCTGCACCAGATTACAGCTAAATAGCTCATTTCCATCTGCAGTCCCATGGTTACCTGAATTAAAGGGATACAAAAATCATGCAATAAAATTAAAATGATACTATAGCAATTAATCAAATTAAGAAAAGTCATAACATGCCCTCTCAATGACACGTAATTACACAATACAACCACACCAATTGCTTGCAACCCGCACTAATATCTCTCCGTTATGAGATTATTCCCTTCCTTCCCTTCTCCTTGTTTTCCTCCCTCCACGCCCCTTGTTGTTACCAAGCGACCCCCTCGCCTCGCTCTCCCGCCGCTATCTCTCGCGCTCCTCCATCCCGCCGCCCTTTAAACTCCTCCGCCCCTCCTCGTCGCCTCCATCCCTCCATCCATCTCTCTCTCTCTCTAGCTTTCTCGCTCCGGCTGAGGACAAGAAGGTGAAAGGCAAGCGGATTACAGCTGCGGTTTAATCTGGCTGACCCACCAAGGGATTGCTCTCTGCTTTGCCGTGAGGCTGCAGGGCAGCGAGGATGGTGTGGAAGGGAGGGAGGGAAGGTGCACAGGAGCAGGTGAATGTAAATAATTTGCCCCGTATGGAGAGTTGTAAAAAAAAATAAGGACACCCCATCATAGGCGCCGATCTACATTTCTGCCAGTGCCAGCTCGGTGTGTGTGTGTATTTAAAAAAAAAAAAAAAAAAAAAAAGGTAACACTTTAGTATGGGGAACATATTCACCATTAATTAGTTGCTTATTAACATGCAAATTAGTAACATTGGCTCTTAATTAGTCATTATTAAGTATTTATGAATGCCTTATTCTGCATGGCTTTACTATACAACCAGTAAGCCATTAACTAAGAGTCTTCCCTCAATAACCTCAGAATTATTACTTATTAGTACTAAGTATGGAAGTTGTTGTATATGATTCTCCCTTTAATACCACTTTATGGAGGTGTGTCCAAAGTGCGGCACGGGGGCCATTTGTGGCCCGCAACTCGATTTTTATTGGCCCGGGACACATTATTTAGACCAGTGTTTTTCAACCTTTTTTCAGCCAAGGCACATTTTTTTCATTGAAAAAATCCGAAGGCACACCACCAGCAGAAATCATTAAAAAATGGAACTCGATATTGACAACAAAAAGTCGTCGTCGCAATTGTTGAATATGAATTTAATCCATAACCAACCATGCATCACTGTACTTGTCTCAAAGTACTGTATTTTGAGTTTTTTGGTGTTTCCTGTGTGTAGTGTTTTAGTTCTTGTCTTGCGCTCCTATTTTGGTGGCTTTTCCTCTCTTGTCGGTATTTTCCTGTAGCAGTTGCATGTCTTCCTTTGAGCGATATTACCCGCACCTGCTTTGTTTTAGCAATCAAGACTATTTCAGTTGTTGCTATCCTTTTTTGTGTGGACATTGTTGATTGTCATGTCATGTTCGGAAGTACATTGTGGACACCATCTCTGCTCCACACGCTGTAAGTCTTTGCTGTCGTCCAGCATTCTGTTTTTGTTTACTTTGTAGCCAGTTCAGTTGTAGTTTCATTCTGCATAGCCATGCCTAAGCTTCAATGCCTTTTTTTTGTAGGAGCAATCACGTTTTGTTTATTTTTGGTTTAAGCATTAGATGCATTTTTACCTGCACCCTGCCTGCCGCTGTCGTCTTCATATTCTGATCATGACAAACCGTGTTCCCGACGTCTACAAAGCAATTAGCTACTTGCTGCCACCTACTGATATGGAAGAGTATTACACGGTTACTCTGCCGATCTCTAGACAGCACAGACACTCAACAACGGCACATTATTTGCGGATTATAATTACTGGTTTGCAAAAAATATTTTTAACCCAAATAAATGAAATTCAATAATCTCCCACGGCACACCAGACTGTATCTCACGGCACACTAGTGTGACACGGCACAGTGGTTGAAAAACACTGATTTAGACAAACTAAACAGGTCCCAAATTAGAACAAAAAACTATGAAAAATGTATCCATCCATCCATCCATCCATCTTCTTCCGCTTATCCGAGGTCGGGTCGCGGGGGCAGCAGCCTAAGCAGGGAAGCCCAGACTTCCCTCTCCCCAGCCACTTCGTCCAGCTCTTCCCGGGGGATCCCGAGGCATTCCCAGGCCAGCCGGGAGACATAGTCTTCCCAACGTGTCCTGGGTTTCCCCCGTGGCCTCCTACCGGTCGGACCAACGGGACCAAATCCCCCAAAGGTGGGACCCGAAAACCCAAATGGCCGACAACCTGAGCGTCTAGTGCAGGGGTGTTAAACTCGTTTTCATTGAGGGCCACATCGCAGTTATGGTTGCCCTCAGAGGGCCGCTTTTAATATACATGTATATACATATATAATACATTAATAATATATTTCTTTTTAGATAAGCTGCAAAAAAAATATTGAAATTTTACTTTTAAAACTGGCAGCTCAGTCACCAGAATTTTACAGTAAAAGCAGTGGTTTTTTTTACATTATATAAAAAAATGAATAAATGGAATGGAATGGAGAAACAATACCACTGTTTTTAGCGGTAAAATTCAAGCCAGTTTTTGTTTTTGTTTTTTACCATAAAATCTTGTTTTAATGTTTTTTTTGTTTGTTTTGTAATGTTTTAGTGTCTTACTGTTACCAAATTAAAGTACAATCTATTGTCAATTTTACAGTCTACAATTTGATTGATCATTTGTTTTGTAATCATAAGTCAAGCAGATATTTAAGTACAGTATTTATCTTTATTTTAATAAAAAATATTTTTGGAATACATGATAATATAATATTTGGATTTTGATAATATTGAATTTGAAAATATATGCAATTGCATGCAGTACATGATTTTAATGTCAAAAGGGAAAGAACAAATATATTTAGTAAGAAAATGTGGCATTTTATTAACGCATATAATTTTATTAACGCATATAATTTCCAGGCTTTCGCGGGGCCACATAAAATAATGTGGCGGGCCAGATTTGGCCGCCGGTGTGTGTGAGACAATCATTAACTTTAACTCTACTGTATGAGGTCTTTGATGACTTCTGTGTGTCCTGTCATGATGAAAACGTGTACAAACTTCTTGTGAGACATGATATGTTTTTGAGTGTAAATGGTTATACTTGTATAGCGCTTTTCTACCTTTTTTTTAAAGGAACTCAAAGCGCTTTGACACTATTTTCCACATTCCACGTGTACTAAAGCCCTCAAAAGTATTTCAGTAGAAAATACAAGCTTACTTTCGAGCACAGTTAACATAAATGCAAATAAAATCATTATTCAAATAATCATGAATGATTTTATTGCTTTGTTATCCATCACACAAAGCTAAGATGTAGAAGTGTTTTTCAAATGTCAGCATATGGTCACCTACATTGTTTTGGTTTGAGTATTTTTCATATGCAAAATGTATAAAAGTGTCCCTCGCATCCTTCATTTTTTCTCTATGTGGCCCTTGCTGGAAAATGTTTGGACACCTCTGACTTAATGAATATAGTCTGTTCTTACATAACAAAACACAACACTACAATAACCCTAACCCTTAAGTCTTTGTTACTTACAATATGTTTCCCTCGTGTCCAAATAACTCTAAATTAAATCTTTGTTACTTAGAATATGTTCCCCTAGTGTCCAAATAACTAAATTAAGTATTTATTACTTAGAATATGTTCCCCTAGTGTCCAAATAACTCTAAATTAAGTCTTTGTTTCTTACAATATGTTCCCCTAGTGTCCAAGTAACTCTAAATGAAGTCTTTGTTACTTAGAATATGTTCCCCTAGTGTCCAAATAACTCTAAATGAAGTCTTTGTTTCTTAGAATATGTTCCCCTAGTGTCCAAATAACTCTAAATTAAGTCTTTGTTTCTTACAATATGTTCCCCTAGTGTCCAAGTAACTCTACATTAAGTCTTTGTTACTTACAATATGTTCCCTTAGTGTCCAAATAACTCTAAATTAAGTCTTTGTTACTTACAATATGCTCCCTTAGTGTCCAAATAAATCTACATTAAGTCTTTGTTACTTACAATATGTTCCCTTAGTGTCCAAATAACTCTAAATTAAGTCTTTGTTACCTACAATATATTCCCCTAGTGTCCAAATAACTCTACATTAAGTCTTTGTTACTTACAATATGTTTCCCTCGTGTCCAAATAACTCTAAATTAAATATTTGTTACTTAGAATATGTTCCCCTAGTGTCCAAATAACTCTAAATTAAGTATTTATTACTTAGAATATGTTCCTCTAGTGTCCAAATAACTCTAAATTAAGTCTTTGTTTCTTACAATATGTTCCCCTAGTGTCCAAGTAACTCTAAATGAAGACTTTGTTACTTAGAATATGTTCCCCTAGTGTCCAAATAACTCTAAATGAAGTCTTTGTTTCTTAGAATATGTTCCCCTAGTGTCCAAATAACTCTAAATTAAGTCTTTGTTTCTTACAATATGTTCCCCTAGTGTCCAAGTAACTCTACAGTAAGTCTTTGTTACTTACAATATGTTCCCTTAGTGTCCAAATAACTCTAAATTAAGTCTTTGTTACTTACAATATGCTCCCTTAGTGTCCAAATAACTCTAAATTAAGTCTTTGTTACTTACAATATGTTCCCCTAGTGTTCAAATAACTCTAAATTAAGTCTTGTCTTTGTTACTTACAATATGTTCCCTTAGTGTCCAAATAACTGTAAATTAAGTCTTTGTTACTTACAATATGTTGCCCTAGTGTCCAAATAACTCTAAATTAAGTCTTTGTTACTTTGAATATGTTCCCCTAGTGTCCAAATAACTCTAAATTAAGTCTTTGTTACTTTGAATATGTTCCCCTAGTGTCCAAATAACTCTAAATAAAGTCTTTGTTTCTTACAATATGTTCCCCTAGTGTCCAAATAACTCTAAATTAAGTATTTGTTTCTTAGAATATGTTCCCCTAGTGTCCAAATAACTCTAAATTAAGTCTTTGTTTCTAAGAATATGTTCCCCATACTAAAGTGTTACCAAAAAAGAATAGACGTTCAGTGGCTTTATTAATTTGTAAAACGGACCAAACTCGCCACAAAATTAACTACAACAAGATTGATTTTTTTGAAATGATTTTAAAGATTGAAATTCAATGCCACGTGGGTGCTCGGGCCCCGAAGCACCAGATTATACGTGTGATTTAAAGTTAAAGTACCAATGATTGTCACACACACACTGGGTGTGGTGGAATTATCCTATGCATTTGACCCATCACCCTTGATCACCCCCTGGGAGGTGAGGAGAGCAGTGAGCAGCAGCGGTGGCCATCCCCGGGAATCATTTTTCAGTTAAGAGCTCGGTCAAAGGTGTCCTATTTTGCAAAACCACCTTTTTTTAAACCTGTTGATATCATTTGGGTCCAGACCCATGGAGGCATAGCGGAGATATTAATAAAACAATCTTGCCTTCTTCTAAACTTTCTCCCAAAAAAAAATCATAATATGACTCTTTTAAGCTCATAAATGGCGACGCTACTGTATATGGTTTCATTCACCTAAAGTTGTTTGCCAGATTTCTTTGTGATTCAGCCTAATACCCTCCAGTGCATTGAGCTATGTGAGAAATTTCAAGTCAATGAGACTCCATCCATCCATTTTCTACCGCTTATTCCCTTTGGGGTCGTGTATTTGTCCACAAATTAATAACACACTGCAAAAAGTCAGTGTTCAAAAACAAGAAAAAAATAAAATAAAATAATTAGGGGTATTTTATTTGAACTAAGCAAAATTATCTGCCAATAGAACAAGAACATTTTGCTTGTCAAGACTTTCTAAAACAAGTAAAATTAGCTAACCTCAATGAACCCAAAAATACCTTAAAATAAGTATATTCTCACTAATAACAAGTGCACTTTTCTTGCTAGAAAAAAAAGAGACTTTTTTTGCTCAGTTTGTTAAAAAATATTCTTAAATTAAGTAAGTGCTAGTGCCATTTTCTTGACATAATGATATGAGCTCGGCATCATGATTTTTTTTTCATGCTTGAAGTGAGAAATTATTACTTTAAAAAAGTAGTTTTATACTTGTGAGTGTTGATGACACAGCTTTGCATCAGTTGATATTCTAGTTTCAAGCATGTTTTACTCAATATAGGTCATAAAATCTCAGCTACAAGCTGTAATATCTTACTGAGATCATTTAGGACCAAAACCCTTAAAACAAGTAAAACACTCTAACACAGTGGTTCTTAACCTGGGTTCGATCGAACCCTCGGGGTTCGGTGAGTCGGCCTCAGGGGTTCGGCAGAGCCTCCGCCGCGGAGGTCAAGACACGCCCGCGACTTATCGTGTAAATAAAAACTTCTCCCTATCGGCGTATTATGGATACCCCCAAACAATGTTCCCTCTAATTATCCATATGTGTGAGCAAACGCAAAACTCCTTGAGCATTCGGTGGAGCACACCTGTCCCAAACCTGACTAAATAACAAGTTAAATGTTTTATTATTGTAATCAAATGACAACAGTAATTTCCATGAGATTATTTTCTAATATAAGTGTTTTGGCCCACTTACAATGACTATAACATATTGTTTTTCTTGAGCTGTGTACTAGTATTATATGTCTGGGTGGGGGGTCCTTTGGAAATAATGTGTACCCCTTTCGGATATTGCATTTAGTTTCCACTAAAACATTCACATGTTGCACAATGAGATGTAAACATGGGATTATGTGTACATTCCTGTATCTTTCTGTTTGTAAAATATATATGTATTAGTATTTTTTATAATGTAATAACATTATTTTATGATTACGGTTCGGGTTCGGTGAATGCGCATATGAAACTGGTGGGGTTCACTACCTCCAACAAGGTTAAGAACCACTGCTCTAACATAAAATCTGCTTCGTGAGAAGAATTATCTTGTCATACAAAATATAAGCAAATATCACCCTTATTAGAGATATTTAATCTTACTTAGATTTTAGTTTTTGCAGTGCACAGGTGAGGGGGTAAGTGTGCATGTTTTGACCAAATTTCACAGGTTTGTGTGCAGCGGTGGAGGAGTAAGAATAGGGAGGGAGTGAATGCTCCTCTGCCTCTGATTTCTCTCCATCTGTCATCAAGTTGTTCAGTATAAATGTGTGTGTGTGCGTGTTCA
>NC_084565.2:27730000-27752500 GCF_033978685.3 Nerophis lumbriciformis | reverse complement strand
TGGTCATATTCAAAGTCCTCGTGTGTCCAGGGACATATTTCTTGAGTTTATAAACACAATATAAATTTTTTTTAAACGAAAAAAGATTTTGTGATGCTAAAAATTATCGATGTAATCATAGTAGTATCGACTAGATACGCTCCTGTACTTGGTATCATTACAGTGGATGTTAGGTGCAGATTCACCAATGGCGTTCCTCAGTTTATAAACATAATGCACTTTTTTTTTTTAAACGAAAGAAGATGTTGTGATGCCAAAAAATATCGACGTAATCATAGTAGTATCAACTAGATACGCTATTGTACTTGGTATCATTACAGTGGATGTTAGGCGTGGATCCACCAATGGCATTTGTTTACATTTTGACACCGGTGAGCTACGGTGTGTAGTGAAACATGTTTAGCTATTCCTCGTCCTGCAGGGATGATACTTGTAAGAAATGTACTTTATTCGTTGCCATGGAGGCGAGGATTAGTGATTTAGAAGTAGCTAAAACATTGCAGACTTCGGATGGACTTTAGCCGCTAGCTAGCTAGCCATGTCTTAAAGCACCTCTTCCTGAGGGCGTTTCAGTGTTATAACTTCACCTTTATCGTTAGTTTTTAAGCCAAAATGCATCCGTTCTCCCTTTTCTGTCTACACACTGTGTCTGTTTGTAAGTACTCCGTGATTGTGCGCTGCCGAACATGCTCATCTGCTCGTAAACCAGCAATGACACGACGTGACGACGACAGAGGGGCGGGGGGGTGTTGGACCAGTACTTTTCAGAGGCGGTATAGTACCGAATATGATTCATTAGTATCGCAGTACTACACTAATACCCTAGTGTTGACTCATTGTCAGGTTCAAACACTGATGACATCTATTAAACAGACGAGAAGCAAGGAATTATGCAGAGACAGAGTTCAATTTGGCTCAATGAAGAGACACGTGTTTTGGACGTGTTCTAGTTACAGATCCAAACTACGTTCTAAAAGTCCAGCCCGCGTGCTTCCTCTATTTATTTGGGAGGTCCCTGGTTACATCACTGAAGCTGTCGCTGAGGGAAGACTTAGACTGAGACTTAGACTTCCTTTTTATTGTCATTCAAATTTGAACTTTACAGCACAGATAAGAACAAAATTTAGTTGCATAAGCTCATGGTAGTGCAGGATAAAAGAGCAATAAGGTGCATATATAAATAAATAAATAGGTTACTGTACAGATAAATATATTGCACTTTTCCACATGCGTCCACGTTTATGGATGTATGTTATATTGTCTTTTTTATTCCAGCGAGTTAATCCATTTTAGGGGGAGTTGAGGGGATCATTTAATTATGATGCGTTCAAGAGTCTTACGACCCGAGGGAAGAAGCTGTTACAGAACCTGGAGGTTCTGCTTCGGAGGCTGCGGAACCTCTTTCTAGAGTCCAGCAGTGAAAACAGTCCTTGGTGGGGGTGGGAGGAGTCTTTGCAGATTTTCTGAGCCCTGGTCAGGCAGCGGCTTTTTGCGATCTCCTGGACAGGAATAAGAGGAGTCCTGATGATCTTTTCCGCCGTCCTCACCACTCTCTGGAGAGACTTCCAGTCTGAGGCATTGCAGGCTCCAGTCCAGACAGAGATGCTGTTGGTCAGCAGGCTCTCTATAGTGCCTCTGGAGAATGTGCTGAGAATGGGGGGAGGGAGATGCGCTCTTTTCATCCGACGCAAAAAGTGCATGCGCTGATGAGCTCTTTTTACAAGAGCTCCGGTGTGTAGGGACCAGGAAGGGGGGTAATCTCGACAACTCCAGTTAGACACAATATATGATTATACATGTGTTGACGCTGGTGATATCGCCTTGTCTCTGCTCTGTCTGCGTCGCGGCGGTGTTCGGCCTTGGCAGTCAGCAGGCCGTTCCTGGACACAGACACTGATACCAGACTGGCTTGCCAGCTTTGCACAGACAAAGAAAAATACCATCCATCCATTTTCTACCGCTTATCCCCTTCGGGGTCGCGGGGGTCGCTGGAGCCTATCTCAGCTACAATCGGGCGGAAGGCGGGGTACGCCCTGGACAAGTCGCCACCTCATCGCAGGGCCAACACAGATAGACAGACAACATTCACACTCACATTCACACACTAGGGCCAATTTAGTGTTGCCAATCAACCTATCCCCAGGTGCATGTCTTTGGAGGTGGGAGGAAGCCGGAGTACCCGGAGGGAACCCACACAGTCACGGGGAGGACATGCAAACTCCACACAGAAAGATCCCGAGGCCGGGATTGAACTCACGACTACTCAGGACCTTCGTATTGTGAGGCAGACGCACTAAACCTTCTTCCACCGTGTTGCCCAGAAAAATACCACTTCAGCACAATTGACAATAATTATAGCAACGGCCCTTAAGCATAAAAGTTGTGTGATAATATATACACTCATTTTCTGTGGCTGAACACTGACTACTCTAAAACACCTTAAAGTTCAATCCCTATACTATTTGGAAATTCAACTGCTTGAGAAGATTTGTGTAAGACCACGGTCATGGACCCGGTTGTGCCACCCTGCATCATGACTCGGCTGCTCGGGGACCTTATTTTGGTCGGCACCAGGTGCAAGTGTTTTGGGACGGTTACTCGATCCCGTTATTGGGGGCGCGGCGGGGTTTCGTACCGCGCCAAGCCTCCCCGACTGCATGGTAGAGTCCAGGAAAGGTCATAGATTGGGTGGAGGTGCCAGGAATAGGAGTGTGAGATGCCTGCATGTCTGCAGAGTCCGAGCACACATGCATGCACAATCAAAGCTGGCCAAAGTGGGGCAGTTTGCTCTCCTCCTCTTCCTCTCCCTGCTCCTCCTCCTCCTGCCTCCTCCTCCTCGCCATGTAAACACAATGCTGCTTTCTGGATGTGGGATGCCTGAGGGACAAGAGCGCAGACAGGAGCCCCGTCACCATGACAACAGCTTCTCTGAGCTGCCTGACACCCAGACACCATTGGCTGAGGGCTGTGGGGGGTGGGAGGCGTAGAGTAAGTTAAGCAAGGGGTAAAAAAAAAAAAAAAAAAAAGAGGAGGAAGGGGGTTGAGAAAAGGAGATAACGGAGGCAAACAACCCCATTCCTCCTCATGGGGTTGTGTAGCCTGTTCATGTGTGGCTCTCGCAAATGGGGAGAGGTGCGTGTGTTTGTGTGTCGTCTTCTCAGGGTCGTCGCTGCTGCTCCATGTTGCATGTAAAGTTGGCACACGTGTGTGTTGCCGCATGCTAATAAGACAAGCGTTCACCCTTGTGAGACATGTTTCCTCCCCTAAACAAAATACATTAGCTCTAATAGTGGCCTCCGCTCAAATAGACGCCTCGACTCAATAGCCAGACGCCAGTAAAGAATTGCAGTGTTGTCATGCAATGCCATCATGTGTAGTGTAGGGTTGTACGCATACTTGCCAACCTTGAGACCTCCGATTTCGGGAGGTGGGGGGCATGGCGGGGGGCGGGGCGTGGTTAAGAGGGGAGGAGTATATTTACAGCTAGAATTCACCAAGTCAAGTATTTTATGTATATATATATATATATATATATATATGTATATATATATATATATATATATATATATAAATAAGAAATACTAAGTCAAGTATTTCATATATATATATATATATATATATATATATATATATATATATATATTATATATATATATATATATATATATATAAGAAATACTTGACTTTCAGTGAATTCTAGCTATAAGTATATATTTCTTTTATTATATATATATATATGTATATGTATATATGAATATGTATGTATATATATATATATATATATATATATATATATATATATATATATAAGAGAAATACTTGAATTTCAGGGTTCATTTATTTACACTTATACACACACATAACACTCATCTACTCATTGTTGAGTTAAGGGTTGAATTGTCCATCCTTGTTCTATTCTCTGTCACTATTTTTCGAACCATGCTGAACACCCTCTCTGATGATGCATTGCTGTGTGGCACGCACAAAAGTGCCTTCATCAAATGCACTAGATGGCAGTATTGTCCTGTTTAAGAGTGTCACAACATTGCTGTTTACGGCAGACGAACTGCTTTACGGTAGAGGGAAACGTGACTGCTGTTGTTGTGTGTTGTTACCGCGCTGGGAGGACGTTAAAGAAACTGCCTAACAATAAACCCACATAAGAAACCAAGAACTCGCCTTCGATCATTCTACAGTTATAACGTCATTGGGCAGGTACGCTGTTTATTTTGTGGGAAAGTGGACTCAGGTCCACATGGAGTCTTAGATATATATCTCCCGCCTGAATTTCGGGAGATTTTCGGGAGAAAATTTGTCCCGGGAGGTTTTCGGGAGAGGCGCTGAATTTCGGGAGTCTCCCGGAAAATCCGGTAGGGTTGGCAAGTATGGTCGTATGGTATACCGGTATTAGTATAGTACCGCGATACTAATTTGAGACACTTGTGATTTAGGGCTATATAAATAAACATTGATTGATTGATTGATAATTAATCATATTCGGTACTATACCGCCTCTAAAAAGTACCGGTCCCCCAACCCCGCCCCTCCGTCGTCGTCGTGTCATTGCTGGTTTCACGAGCAGACGAGCATGTTCGGCAGCGCACAATCACGGAGTACTTACAAGCAGACCCAGTGTGTAGACAGAAAAGGGAGAACGGACGCATTTTGGCTTAAAAAGTAATGATAAAGGTGAAGTTATAACACTTAAACGCCCTCAGGAAGAGGTGCTTTAAGACATGGCTAGCTAGCTAGCAGTGTTGTAGCTACTTCTAAATCACTAAGCCTCGCTTCCATGGCGACAAATAAAGTGAGTTTCTTACAAGTATCATCCCTGCAGGACGAGGAATAGCTAAACATGCTTCACTACACACCGTAGCTCACCGGCGTCAAAATGTAAACAAACGCCATTGGTGGATCTACACCTAACATCCACTGTAATGATACCAAGTACAGTAGCGTATTTTGTCGATACTACCATGATTACGTTGATATTTCTTGGCATCACAACATCTTTAGTTTTAAAAAAATGTATAATATGTTTATAAACTCAGGAAATATGTCCCTGGACACATGAGGACTTTGAATATGACCAATGTATGATCCTGTAACGACTTGGTATCGGATTGATACCCAAATTTGTGGTATCATCCAAAACTAATGTAAAGTATCAAACAAGAGAAGAATAAGTGATTATTACATTTTAACAGAAGTGTAGATAGAACATGTTAAAAGTGAAAGTAAGCAGATATTAACAGTAAATGAACAAGTAGATTAATAATTAGTTCAGTACCACTTGTCCTTAATAATTTTGACAAAATAATAGAATGATAAATGACACAATATGTTACTGCATACATCAGCAGACTAAATTAGGAGCCTTTGTTTGCTTACTTACTACTAAAAGACAAGTTGTCTTGTATGTTCATTATTTTATATAAGGACAAACTTGCAATAAGAAACATATATTTAATGTACCCTAAGATTTTTTGTTAAAATAAAGCCAATAATGCATTTTTTTATGGTCCCCTTTATTTAGAAAAGTATCAAAGTACCGAAAAGTATCGAAATTATTTTGGTATCGGGACACTAATGTAGTGGTATATCTACAACATACCTGTTTATTTTGTCTCACGGCGTTACACAACTTCGTAGTAAATGTATATAATATTTCAAATAAAAAAAAATGGGTCCCATTTATTCAATGGGAAAAATTTAACAAAATTGAGAAAATTGTTGATTACTTATTGTATAAAATGTATTCAATTAAAAATGTTTTTTTAAATGATCTATTTCCAGGAAAAATATGTACAGAAAATGTATTCATTAAGTATTTCAATTATTGTTAAAAAAATAATAACTTGAAGTAAATAATGAATATTAAAAACCAATTACAAAAAAAAATAATTACTAAAAGCAGTCTTTTTCCTACATTGTGTCGACTTTCTTCTTATAAAATTGGGAACAATTTCTCATATTCTTTCTGTTTCTGTAACATTGCAATATTTTCTCGTAAAATTATTACTTTTGAATGCAAAATGGTGACATTTGTCCTATAAAATTCTGACTTTTATCACAATATTGCCCTTTTTTTTTGTTGTTCTCGTAAAATAGTGACAATTTTGGAGTAAAATGATGACTTTTGTCATCACTTTGCCAAGTAAAATCCCGACTATTATTATAATATTGTCAAAATGTTTAAGTTTTCTTATAAAATTGTGACTTTTATCAAGTAAAATTCTGACTCTTTTCATACAATTGCCAACATTTTATTCTTTTCTTGTGAAATTGCGACTGTTATTGAGTAAAATTCCAACTTTTATCATAATATCGCACAAATTCTCTTGTAAAATTTTTTACTTGCGTTGAGTAAACATGACGACTTTTATTACGACACCGCCAATATCCTAAGTTTTTCTTGTGAAATTGTGACCTTTTTCTTGTGAAATTCCAACTCACAAGCTTTTTCATATTTGCATAGTATGTATATATTATTAATGGTGTAAATACAAATCTTTATATATCTAGAAAGGGTGGTCCTAAAGAGGTAGGCATTTTTCGGAGTGCTCAAGAAGGTAACAAATACAATTTTGTGTGTGTGTGTGTGTGTGTGTGTGTGTGTGTGTGTGTGTGTGTGTGTGTGTGTGTGTGTGTGTGTGTGTGTGTGTGTGTGCTGGCAGTCTGCCCGCACCGCTTGGGCTTGGGGGACAAAACATCCAGTGGAACTGGGGTGTGTGTGTGTGTGTTTTAGAGCTGGGTAAGAGGGTGTAGTGTGTGTGTGTGTGTGTGTGTGTGTGTGTGTGTGTGTGTGTGTGTGTGTGTGTGTGTGTGTGTGTGTGTGTGTGTCCGTTTGTGTAGCTGCTGTCTTCCTGCCGTTCTGTGATCACTGGCATATTTAGAGTAATCATTGAAGAGGGGGAACATGTGTCTCTGTGAATGCGATCTGCATGGTGCATGCTTGCTGTGTGTGTGTGTGTGTGTGTGTGTGTGTGTGTGTGTGTGTGTGTGTGTGTGTCTGTGTGTGTGTCACACAGGGGATGTGACACTGTATCTATTTGCAGGGGACACATAGAACACATTCTAACGCGTCTTTCTTGCACAAATAAAGAACAAGTGGCCGCACAATAAAAAGTAAGATGTCAAGAATGCACACTCAACCCGCCTATCTAAGTCTGTTTTGCATTGCTTTGTCTCAACTTCTGGTTCTGATTTAGCTTAGCTTTGTGTTCACCGCCCTCCCCTTTTTCTCTCAGTGTGTGTGCGTGCGTGTGTGTGTGTGTGTAAGTGTGTGTGTTTCACTCCCTTTGGGTGGAGCCAAAGAGGGTCAACGGGAGGGAAGCATGTTCCACCTCCCTGCCACTGACTAATACTTGGAGACATCTTCCCCTCCTACAAATGTCTTCATTCTCTCTGTATGCGTTACTGTCTGCATGTGTGTGTGTCGTCCGCTCTGTGGGTCGCTCCCTTTTGCGTGCCAAAGCGGCGCATGGCTGGCTGCCGCCATGATGCTGTAGATATTTCTGTCACCCTTCATTTATTTATTGATAGCCAATGCCGGTCAGCGTGTTTGCCCGCCTGCACTGTTCGAGTTGAAGGCTGCGTCCACACTTGGGATTGAGGCTCGGACCAACAATTGGTGGTTTGCTAAGTGTTCATACTGATGTTTTGGACCACCGAATCTACCGTATTTTCCGGACTATAAGGAGCACTTAAAATCATTTTTTCCCACTCAAAACTCGACAGTGCGCTTATATAACCCGGTGCGCCTAATGCAGTGGTTCTTAACCTTGTTGGAGGTACCGAACCCCACCAGTTTCATATGCGCATTCACCGAACCATTCTTTAGTGAAAAATAAATTTAAAAAAATTTCAAATTCAAGACAAAGTTATATGTTTTTGGTAGCACTTTAGTATGGGGAACATATTCTAAGTAACAGACTTAATTTAGAGTTATTTGGTTAGGGTGAGAGGGTTAGGGTTATAATAAGGCCATGCCGAATAAGGCATTAATAAGTACTTAATAATGACTAGTTAAGAGCCAATATGGTACTAATTTGCATGTTAATAAGCAACTAATTAATGGTGAATATGTTCCCCATACTAAAGTGTTACCATGTTTTTTTACTGTTTTTTACCGTGCATGAACATCACCTTGTTCAAAGAACAAAACCAACACAGTGCATGAACTCACAACAAATTACACACCTGCAAATCAGAGTGACTTCTGCTGTTGCCGTATCCGTAATACTCCGATAGGGAGAAGTTTTTATTTACACGATGAGTCGGGTGTGTCTTGACCTCCGCCGAACCCCTGAGGCCGACTCACCGAACCCCTAGGGTTCGATCGAACCCAGGTTAAAAACCACTGGCCTAATGTAAGGAATACGTTTGGTTGAGCTTACCCACCTTGTAGCTATTTGATTTGGTAAGTGTGACCGGTAGATGGCAGTCAAACATAAGAGATACGTGTAGGCTGCACTATGAGGGCGGTATAGCTCGGTTGGTAGAGCGACCGTGCCAGCAACTTGAGGGTTGCAGGTTCGATCCCCGCTTCCGCCATCCTAGTCACCGCTGTTGTGTCCTTGGGCAAGACACTTTACCCACCTGCTCCCAGTGCCACCCACACTGGTTTAAATGTAACTTAGATATTGGGTTTCACTATGTAAAGCGCTTTGAGTCACTAGAGAGAAGCGTTATATAAATATAATTCACTTCACAATATGTCTCAAGTAAACAACACCAACATTTTAAATTTTCCATTGAAAATATAGAACATATACCCACGGCGCTCAAAAATCTATCAAAATGTTTTAGTACGACTATGAAGCACCGCTTGATGGATTGTCGGCGCATTAAACATAGGAGTATTATTATGGTGCGTGTTTAAGGTAAGACATATTATTTGGCGTTTTGTTTCGCAATATTATGCAAAAGCAACTTTTCTTACCTTCTGGTACCTGCTGATCTGTATTTAGGATCTGCATGTATCCTGAAAAATTGCGTCTTTGTAGTCTGTGCCGACGCCTTTTACTCTATCTTCTTGTTATGGGACATTCATCCTCCGCTGTTGACATTTCTTATATAAAGTAGTGTAAAGTTCTTATTTACATCTGTCAGTAAACTTGCCATGAAAGCGCTAAAACATACCGGTGTAGTGAGTTTAAATTATTCACCCAAGGAACTTTTTTTTTAGAGAGTTCCGGTCGGATGGTTTTTCACGGGACACATTTCTGGCCTTGTTGTTGTTTCCGAATGAGGAGATGCTGCTCCGTTATTGATTGAAATAAAGTCTGAATGTCATTAAAATAGTTAGCTCCATCTTTTGACACTTCTTCCACTCCCATCCTTGCACGCTACACCGCTACAACAAAGATGACGGGGAGAAGACGCTGTCGAAGGTGAGCCACGTAAATAAGACCGCCCACAAAACGGCGCATCCGGAAGTGACTGTCAGAAAGCGGCTTGAAGATGATCTGTAAAACATAATCTATGCAACATTTTGACCAAAAAAATAACACCATTACATGTTATGTAGACCACAAGGAAGTGTTTTACATTTAGAAAAAAATCCATTATTTAAATTTATTTTAACTATTAAATTCACCTAAAATATGACGTGGAAAATATTGGACACAATGCGTTGACAAATTTTTTTTAATGTTTTTTATTTTTTTATCTTTTTATATATATATATTTTTATAAATGGCTCTGATAATAATGTAAATGAGGGATTTCTAATCACTGCTATGTTGGAATTCTTATTAATATTGATACTGTTGTTGATATTATTCATTTTTATTTGACTGCTGTATTTTTCGGACTATAAGTCGCAGTTTTTTTCATAGTTTGGCCGCCGGGGGTGCCACTTATACTCAGGAGCAACTTATGTGTGAAATTATTAACACATTACCGTAAGATATCAAACAATATTATTTAGCTCATTCACGTAAGAGACTAGACGTATAAGATTTCATGGGATTTAGCGATTAGGAGTGACAGATTGTTTGGTAAACGTATAGCATGTTCTATATGTTATAGTTATTTGAATGACTCTTACCATAATATGTTACGTTAACATACCAGGCACGTTCTCAGTTGGTTATTTATGTCATATAACGTACACTTATTCAGCCTGTTGTTCACTATTCTTTATTTATTTTAAATTGCCTTTCAAATGTCTACTCTTGGTGTTGGGTTTTATCAAATACATTTCTCCAAAAAATGCGACTTATACTCCAGTGCGACTTATGTTTTTTTCCTTCTTTATTATGCATTTTTGGCAGGTGCGACTTATACTCCGGTGCGACTTATACTCCGAAAAATACGGTACTTTTGGATTGTTTTGTGTCATGTTTGTGTGTCCTCTCAATTGCTCTGTTGATTGCTGTTCTGGATGTTGTTGGGCCGGGTTTGGCTTTGGAATTGGAATAGTATTGTTATGGCATTATTGTGTATTATTTTGTTGGATTGATTAATGAAAAAAAAAAAGAAAAGTGTAATACATATTAAATAATCCACATATTGCAATCATTAGTGCGCAATGTATTGATAAATAATAAGACAAAAACACTATCTTAACAGTTATTGCACACCATCACACCATTGTACTCATCACCCCCTTGTTACGTTTGTTTGGTATACAGTACTATATAGCGCTTTATATTGTGTTCATAGTGTACAAACCTTTTCTAAAATATTGACAATTGTCGAGACTGGAACCCATTATTTATGTGTACATTAGTGTTGCCCCGATACCAATATTTTGGTACCGGTACCAAAACATTGCAGTACTTTTCTAAATAAAGGGGACCACAAAAAATGTCATTATTGGCTTTATTTTAACCAAAAATCTTAGGGTACATTAAACATATGTTTCTTATTGCAAGTTTGTCCTTAAATAAAGACTCCTAATTTAGCTGCTGACATATGCAGTATCATATTGTGTCATTTTCCATTCTATTTTGTCAACATTATTAAGGACAAGCGGTAGAAAATGAATTATTAATCTACTTGTTCATTTACTGTTAATATCTGCTTACTTTCTCTTTTAACATGTTCTGTCTACACTTCTGTTAAAATGTAATAATCACT
The DNA here is from genome assembly GCF_033978685.3 of Nerophis lumbriciformis. Taxonomy (NCBI): domain Eukaryota; kingdom Metazoa; phylum Chordata; class Actinopteri; order Syngnathiformes; family Syngnathidae; genus Nerophis; species Nerophis lumbriciformis. Next base: position 27,741,412 of record NC_084565.2, on the reverse strand, counting down.
TATTCTTCTGTTGTTTGATACTTTACATTAGTTTTGGATGATACCACAAATTTGGGTATCAACCTGATAACAAGTAGTTACAGGCTCATACATTGGTCATATTTCAAAGTCGTCATGTGTCCAGGGACGTATTTCCTGAGTTTATAAACATAATATAATGTTTTTGAAAACGAAAGAAGATTTTATGATGCTAAAAAAAATCTTTGTAATCATAGTAGTATCGACTAGATAGGCTATTGTACGTGGTATCATTACAGTGGATCCACCGATGGCGTTTGTTTATATTGTAGCGTCCCAGAAGATTTGGTGCTTCAGGGAATTCTGGGAATTTGTGTTTATGTTGTGTTGTGGTGCAAATTTTCTCCCAAAATGTGTTTGTCATTGTTGTTTAGTGTGGTTTCACTATATGGCACATATTTATGACAGTGTTGGAGTTGTTCATACGGCCACCCTTAGTGTGACATGTATGGCTGTTGATTAAGTATGCACCTCATTCACATGTGATCAGTGCGTTCAAAGTTAAGATGGTTCCCTTAATAATTAATGATTGGACATAATGAAATATTGTGTTGACTTTGTCAACTTTAGACAAGTAATGTATGCGGTGTGTAGTGAAGCATGTAGTGCTATCACTTGTCCGACAGGGTTGATACTTGAATTGATCGTACTTGATATGTCTCCACGGAGACAAGGATTAGTGATATTGAAGTAGTGACACTGCACGACAACGGGTGGGTGACCGGTACTTTTTAGAGGCGGTATAGTACCGAATTGGCTTGTAAAGCCATGCTAGGCGTTGTCAACAAACATAAATGTACCGTATCAACAAAACATCAAGTTAAAATGTGAAAATTATAACTAAATAAGTGTACCGTATCAACAAAACATCAAGTCAAAATGTGAAAATTATAATTAAACAAGTGCATTGTATAATTACAACACTCATTATAACTGAAAAGATATTACTAATAATTGACTAAAATAGGATGACAAAACTATTTAGATACAAATAATAAACTGTTAATGATAATTAAAGTACCATTAAAAAAATTAAAATAAATAAAATTAAACATAAAATCGATACAAGTGTCTGACCCAAGAGCGTAAATTAGCATGGTCATCCGTGACTAAGCTGCCAAAGAAGGATAGTACCGAATATGATTCATTTGTATAGCGGTACTAAACTAATACCGGTATACCGTACAACCCTAGTGTGCATTGTTTATTATGAAGAAATGTACTAAATACACAAGCGTTTCTATTTACAAACCAAATTGAGGTTTCATTGTGCGGGCATCGCATTTAAAAAAAATGACGTGCACATGTGTCACGGCCAATTATCAAACCAGACGATGGTGTAATCTAGAACAGTGGTTTTCAACCTTTTTTGAGCCAAGGCACATTTTTTCCATAAAAATAAATACGAAGGCACACCACCAGCAGAAAAGGTTAAAAAAAAGGGAACTCCACCAGGTTGTCGTGCCTTATTTTGAGTTTGTTGTTGTTTCCTGTGTGTAGTGCTTTAGTTCCTGTCTTGCGCTGTTATTTTGGTGACCCTTCCTGTTTTGTTGGTGTTCTCCTGTAGCAGCTTCACGCCTTCCTTTGAGTTCTATTGCCCGCACCCGCTTTGTTTACGCAATCAAGACTATTTAAGTTGTGCGTACGCTATCCTTCTTTGTGGGGACATTGTTGATTGTCATGTACGGACGTACTTTGTGGACGCCGTCTTTGCTCCACACGCTGTAAGTTTTTGCTGTCGTCCAGCATTTTGTTTTTGTTGACTTTGCAGCCAGTTCAGTTTTACTTTTGTTTTACATAGCCATCCCTATGCATCAGTGCCTTTTCCTAGTGCAGGGGTCGGCAACCGGCGGCTCTAGAGCCGCATGCGGCTCTTTAGCGCCGCCCTAGTGGCTCTCTGGAGCTTTTTCAAAAATGTATGAAAAATAGAAAAACATGAGGGGAAAAAAATATATTTTTTGTGTTAATATGGTTTCTGTAGGAGGACAAACATGACACAAACCTCCCTAATTCTTATAAAGCACACTGTTTATATTAAACATGCTTCACTGATTCGAGTATTTGGCGAGCGCCGTTTTGGCCTACTAATTTTGGCGGTCCTTGAACTCACCGTAGTTTGCTTACTTATATAACTTTCTCCGACTTTCTAGGACGTGTTTTATGCCACTTCTTTTTCTGTCTCATTTTGTCCACCAAACTTTTAATGTTGTGTGTGAATGCACAAAGGTGAGTTTTGTTGATGTTATTGACTTGTGTGGAGTGCTAATCAGGCATGTGTGGTCACTGCATGACTGCAAGCTAATCGATGCTAACATGCTATTTAGGCTAGCTATATGTACATATTGCATCATTATGCCTCATTTGTAGGTATATTTGAGCTCATTTAGTTTCCTTTAAGTCCTCTTAATTCAATTTATAGCTCATGACACACTATCTGTATGTAATATGGCTTTAAATTTTTTGCGGCTCCAGACAGATTTGTTTTTGTATTTTTGGTCCAATATGGCTCTTTCAACATTTTGGGTTGCCGACCCCTGGGCTAGTGGGACTTGCCTTTTGTTCATTATTGGTTTAAGCGTTACATACCTTTTTACCTGCACGCTGTTTCCCGCTGTGCTCTGCATATTGGGATCACGACAAAACATCCTCGACGCGTTCCGACTTCTACAAAGCAATGAACTACCTGCTGCCACCTACTGATAATAAGTATTACAAGATTACCCTGCCAAGCTCTACACAGCACAGGCACTAGACAACAGCACATTATTATGATTGATTTGCAAAAAATATTTTGTGGACCAATTAGGTGAAGTTGCATAATTTCCCACGGCACACTTGTTGAAAATCACTGATCTAGACAAGTCGGATCCGTGGCTTCTTAAGTCGTCTTCCTGGTTGGGTGTTTGAGCTTTAAATTGGGAAGAATATGAGAGGCGATAGTGTAGGTGGGGTTTGCTTACTCAGGACCCTTTCTGAGGAAGAACTGAATACCTATGTGGGTATGTCTTTTTTAGCCTCGGGTCAAGTGCAAGGTGGGGTTTTTCTAATGAACACAAATGAGGCAGCACCTAAATACCCAGCTCACACCAGTTTTTTCAAACATTTCTGCAACATTTCGCCTCCCTTTCGCTTCCACGCCTCCATCACATCTCGCTTCAGCGGGGCCATGTGCCCCCGGGGCCCTCCAGAGTTTCAGCGAGTCCCACAGACCAGCCATTGTCTTGGGAATGTGGTTTCGCCGTCTCCCCCCTCCTCCTACTCCTCCTCTATTGCGCCATTCCTCCGCCTCCTCTTCCTCCCCCATGTCTGGAAGCAGACAGGCTGAGGTGTTGTTCGGTGGAACCTGGCGCGCACCTCGTCGCCAGGACTCAGCTATCTGCACCGGTAGATAGTTCTGAACCTGACCTAACGTAAATGCTCCAATTAGGGCCTCTATTCAATCACGTCGACAAAGGAAAATAACTGCTGAGGTCTCAAATTAGCACAAATTGGCTGTAGGCAATCTTATTATGAAGTGTTTTATTAAGTCCACAGGATGGCAGTAACTGCATTTCAAGCACACCCACCTCTGTATGCGCTTGGAAATGTTGCTACTCTGCTGTGGGTGTGAAACTCACGCGTGTTTTCAATAACTGGTGTTTACAATGAACTCATCAACGCTATTAATTAGGGACGTTCCAATCGGGGTTATTTTACTGCCGGAAAAATATCGAGGGTTAATTCCACAGCAGCTGACAAGGTGAAAAGGTTCCGACAAAAAGTGAACCCTAAAGTTTAAAGTACAATCAATCAATCAATCAATCAATGTTTATTTATATAGCCCTAAATCACAAGTGTCTCAAAGGGCTGCACAAGCCACAACGACATCCTCGGTTCAGATACCACATCAGGGCAAGGAAAAACTCAACCCAATGGAACAATGAGAAACCTTGGAGAGGACGTCGAGTAGATCTAGCATAATATTGTTAGAGTCCAGTCCATAGTGGATCTAACATAATAGTGAGAGTCCAGTCCATAGTGGGGCCAGCAGGAGACCGTCCCGAGCGGAGACGGGTCAGCAGCGCAGAGACGTCCCCAACCGATGCACAGGGGAGCGGTCCACCCCGGGTCCTGACTTTGGACAGCCAGCACTTCGAACCTGTGGCCCCCCTCCACAAGGGAGAGGTGGGCAGAGCAGAAAAGAAATGGCAGATCAACTGGTCTAAAAGGGGGGTCTACTTAAAGAGAGGCAAAAACTGGGAATAAACTGTAAATAGTCCAAAAGACTCCCGAACGCATCATAATAATCCCCTCAATTCCCCCCCAAAAACGGATTAACTCGCTGGAATATAAAGACAATATAACATACATCCATAAACATGGATGCATATGCAAAAGTGCAATATATTTATCTGTACAGTAATCTATTTATTTATATCTGCACCTTATTGCTCTTTTATCCTGCACTACAACGAGCTAATGCAACAAAATTTCGTTCTTATCTGTACAGTAAAGTTCAAATTTTATTGACAGTAAAAGGAAGTCTAAGTCTAAGTCTAAAAACGACAGCACGGTGATACTGGGGTTAGTGTGTGTGCCTCACAATACGAAGGTCCTGGGTTCGATCCTGGGCTCGGGATCTTTCTGTGTGGAGTTTGCATGTTCTCCGGCTTTCTCCCACCTCCAAAGACATGCACCTGGGGATAGGTTGATTGGCAACACTAAATTGGCCCTAGTGTGTGAATGTGAGTGTGAATGTTGTCTATCTGTGTTAACTGGGATGAAAAGATACTCCGCCGACCGCCCGAATGCAGCTGAGATAGGCTCCAGCACCCCCCGCGACCCTGAAAGGGACAAGCGGTAGAAAATGGACGGATGGATGGATTTCTCAACGAGCTACGGTCCGTAATATCAGCAAAAGGTTAAAAGAATCCGTAGAAATCACTGCACGTAAGCAATGATATTACGGACCTTCTTCAAAAAGCGACATCAGTGTGTAAAGAATATCACCACATGGGCTCAGGAACACTTCAGAAAACCACTGTCAGTAACTACAGTTTGTCGCTACATCTGTAAGTGAAAGTTAAAACTCTACTATGCAAAGCCAAAGCCATTTATCAACAACACCCAGAAACGCCGCCTGCTTCGCTGGGCCCGAGCTCATCTAAGATGGACTGATGCAAAGTGGAAAAGTGTTCTGTGGTCTGACGAGTCCACATTTCAAATTGTTTTTGGAAACTGCGGACGTCGTGTCCTCCGGAACAAACAGGAAAAGAACCATCCGGATTGTTATAGGTGCAAAGTTCAAAAGCCAGCATCTGTGATGGTATGGGGGTGTATTAGTGCCCAAGGCATGGGTAACTTACACATCTGTGAAGGCACCATTAATGCTGAAAGGTACATACAGGTTTTGGAGCAACATATGTCGCCATTCAAGCAACGTTATCATGGACGCCCCTGCTTATTTCAGCAAGACAATGCCAAGCTACGTGTTACAACAGCGTGGCTTCATAGTAACAGAGTGCGGGTACTAGACTGGCCTGCCTGTAGTCCAGACCTGTCTCCCATTGAAAATGTGTGGCGCATTATGAAGCCTAAAATACCACAACGGAGACCCCCGGACTGTTGAACAACTTAAGCTGTACATCAAGCAAGAATGGGAAAGAATTCCACCTGAAAAGCTTCAAAAATGTGTCTCCTCAGTTCCCAAACGTTTACTGAGTGTTGTTAAAAGGAAAGGCCATGTAACACAGTGTTAAAAATGCCCCTGTGCCAACTTTTTTGCAATGTGTTGCTGCCATTAAATTCTAAATTAATGATTAGTTGCCAAAAAAAAAATTTAGTTTCTCAGTTTGAACATCAAATATGTTGTCTTTGCAGTCTATTCAATTGAATATAAGTTGAAAAGGATTTGCAAATCATTGTATTCTGTTTTTATTTACGAATTACACAACGTGCCAACTTCACTGGTTTTGGCTTTTGTACATAAAACGACAAGCGATCATATCTGTTGCTAAAACTAAAGAGCCGAGGGGTCAAGTTGTGCGGGGGCCTACAAAAGAGGCGCTGCTCAACTTTTCGCCTGGCGATGATTGACAGGTCAAAGGGATGACGCAACATGGACATGACGCACAATAAAATACTTTTTTCCATTTATCGCAATGTTCGAGCCAAAGCGGTCGCTTTGGCCTTTTGAGGTGGACGTGGTCTACACGGTGCTGCCTCGAGGATATGAATTGGAAATTAGTCGCGTTGTGCGTGCGTGTGTGTGTGTGTGTATGTGTGTGTGTCACGGCCCAACCCCCCTACCCAATGTCTGGTGCTCAGGAGGACTGCTCCTTTGGGAATACCTCTTCCTGCCTGGCCCCACACACACACACACACACACACAAACACACACACACGCACACACTCAGACACTAAAATAGAAACGGGTTGAGTGGATCAGACTGGCGTGAGATGGTTTTAAATGTCTCGCCTCGTGTCTTGTTGGTTGCTAAACATAAAGTGCGGCGGGGTCGGAATGTCCGGCGGCGTGCAGGTGCCCACCCCGTAGCCTTACCGTGGTGTTTACAAAGCTCATTTTCACCACCTAACGCCGGATAATGTATGGTAATTTAAGCTAAAGACGTCTGACTGCAGCTTCTAAGACCACCGTATCGCTTTAGGCTCAATATGCACAGCCAGACTATAACTCCTCGCCTCGTCCTCCTATCGCCACGCACCTTTTTCCAAGGAAACAAGAAGAAAAAATATGGGCGAGCGGGAGAATAATATGAAAGAATGCCAGTGAATAAGGCGGAGGCAGATATTGCTAACAAGGTTGCCAGAGCCTCTTTTCATTTTTAATAGTCCCCGTAGGAGGTCTGGCTGATAAAGTGTTGTATTATGTTATTAAATCTTGGCAAAAGTTCGGAGCTGCAACACCTTTCCAATAGCGAGTGCGGAAGTGCGCCTGTGGGTTTGATGACACCTTCAATGTAAAGATTGTGTTGGCGCTGCTTCATTGGAGCCTGGAACCACTTTTGTTTAATACATTATTAACTAGAACACACATAGGGATGTAACAATTTTATATCACTTCTATCATGACCAAAAATTGTCATCACAGTATTGTTAAAGGGGAACATTATCACCAGACCTATGTAAGCGTCAATATATACCTTGATGTTGCAGAAAAAAGACCATATATTTTTTTAACCGATTTCCGAACTCTAAATGGGTGAATTTTGGCGAATTAAACGCCTTTCTATTATTCGCTCTTGGAGCGATGACGTCACAACATGACGTCACATCAGGAAGCAATCCGCCATTTTCTCAAACACATTACAAACACCGAATCAAATCAGCTGTGTTATTTCCCGTTTTTTCGACTGTTTTCCGTACCTTGGAGACATCATGCCTCGTCGGTGTGTTGTCGGAGGGTGTAACAACACGAACAGGGACGCATTCAAGTTGCACCAGTGGCCCAAAGATGCGAAAGTGGCAAGAAATTGGACGAATGTTGTTCAAAATACGAGGCTGTGGGGAAAGCCGACGAAAATGGTCAGTGGTTTGTTCCGCACACTTTACCGACGAAAGCTATGCTACGACAGAGATGGCAAGAATGTGTGGATATCCTGCGACACTCAAAGCAGATGCATTTCCAACGATAAAGTCAAAGAAATCTGCCGCCAGACCCCCATTGAATCTGCCGGAGTGTGTGAGCAATTCAGGGACAAAGGACCTTGGTAGCACGGCAAGCAATGGCGGCAGTTTGTTCCCGCAGACGAGCGAGCTAAACCCCCTGGATGTCTTGGCTCACACCGCTTCTACCGTCCCTTAAGCCACCGAAGATGATCAAGAGAAGAATATCGACCCTAGCTTCCCTGCCCTGCTGACATCAACTCTAAAACTGGACAGATCAGCTTTCAGGAAAAGAGAGCGGATGAGGGTATGTCTACAGAATATATTAATTGATGAAAACTTTATTCATTACTCGCGGTTTTACGTAAATTATTATACATAAACTGTGTTTACCAATAATTTAGCTTAAAAACATTACAACACTTAAAAACAAACACATACCAATCGTTGGTTGGAAGGCGATCGCCGAATTTGTCCTCGCTTTCTCCCGTGTCGCTGGCTGTCGTGTCGTTTTCGTCGGTTTCACTTGCATACGGTTCAAATCTGAATCCGAGCTAATGTCGCTATACCTTGCTGTCTATCCGCCATGTTTGTTTGTATTGGCATCACTATGTGACGTCACAGGAAAATGGACGGGTGTATATAACGATGGTTAAAATCAGGCACTTTGAAGCTTTTTTTAGGGATATTGCGTGATGGGTAAAATTTTGAAAAAAACTTCAAAAAATAAAATAAGCCACTGGGAACTGATTTTTAATGGTTTTAACCCTTCTGAAATTGTGATAATGTTCCCCTTTAAATGTGCTCAAAAAGTACTTATACACACACACAGATATCTTTTGAACAAGTTTCAAAAATATAAATACCGTATTTTTCGCACCAGCCAAAAATGCATAATAAAGAACTTTTTTTTTTTTTTTTTTTTTCATTAATCAATCCAACAAAATAATACACAATAATACCATAATAATACTATTCCAATTCCAAAGCCAAACCCGGCCCAGCAACATCCAGAACAGCAATCAACAGAGTAATTGAGAGGACACACAAACATGACACAAAACAATCCAAAAGTACCGTATTTTTCGGAGTACAAGTCGCACCGGAGTATAAGTTGCACCTGCCAAAAATCCATAATAAAGAAGGAAAAAAACATATATAAGTCGCATTTTTGGGGGAAATGTATTTGATAAAAGCCAACACCAAGAATAGACATTTGAAAGGCAATTTAAAATAAATAAAGAATAGTGAACAACAGGCTGAATAAGTGTACGTTATATGAGGCATAAATAACCAACTGAGAACGTGCCTGGTATGTTAACGTAACATATTATGGTAAGAGTCATTCAAATAACTATAACATATAGAACATGCTATACGTTTACCAAACAATCTGTCACTCCTAATCGCTAAATCCCATGAAATCTTATACGTCTAGTCTCTTACGTGAATGAACTAAATAATATTATTTGATATTTTACGGTCATGTGTTAATAATTTCACACATAAGTCGCTCCTGAGTATAAGTCGCTATAAACTATGAAAAAAACTGCGACTTATAGTACCTAAAATAAATAGACACACTGTTAGAAAAGCCACTACTTTCTTATACTTCGCTTAGTATTTGATCTGTAAGAGCTAAGCTTTTATTGTTTTAAATATCGGTTTGTACAGTAGCACTTTAAGATTTATTCAAATAAAACGTATTATTGCTATTCAATATTTCTGGTGGGCGTTGTGGCGTCCCACTCTGTTCAGCAGTCCGTGAACGCACCGTAAAAACACCTCAGTTCAGTTTCAGTTTATTTGGAACATGCATGCGATACAATTTAATGCATCACACATTTCCAGTTGTTTCATTACAGCACGTCCGAAAAGGAGTAGGAAGGAGCAGAGCTTATTTAATCCTACCCCTTTTCATACCATAGCAATGTTATCCCATTTCCTTGTTCTCTGTAACAGAACGGTGAACAAATGAATAATAAATAAATAATATACCATAGTAAGCAAACAAATATTAAATACATAAATAATCTTTTCTCAATAAAAAAAAAACAAAAAGGTAAAAAAAATGGGTTCAAGATGTTTATCGTAATTCTTGTTCTGTGTACTTTGTGAACACTCGTAGTTTGAACAGTCTCTTAAACTGAATCATATTGGTGCTTTGTTTGATTTCTTTGGTTAATCCATTCCATAATTTAATTCCACATACAGATATGCTCAAGGTTTTAAGTGTTGTACGAGCATACAAATGTTTAAATTAGATTTTCCTCTTTTGTTGGGAAGAATTGTTGTACATTCTTGGGTAGCAGGTTATAGTTTGCTTTCTACATAATTTTAGATGTTTGCAAATGCACCAAATCATTTAAATTCAATAACCCATCCATCCATCCATCCATCTTCTTCCGCTTATCCGAGGTCGGGTCGCGGGGGCAGCAGCCTAAGCAGGGAAGCCCAGACTTCCCTCTCCCCAGCCACTTCATCCAGCTCCTCCCGGGGGACCCCGAGGCGTTCCCAGGCCAGCCGGGAGACATAGTCTTCCCAACGTGTCCTGGGTCTTCCCCGCGGCCTCCTACCGGTCGGACGTGCCCTAAACACCTCCCTAGGGAGGCGTTCGGGTGGCATCCTGACCAGATGCCCGAACCACCTCATCTGGCTCCTCTCAATGTGGAGGAGCAGCGGCTTTACTTTGAGCTCCTCCCGGATGGCAGAGCTTCTCACCCTATCTCTAAGGGAGAGCCCCGCTACCCGGCGGAGGAAACTCATTTCGGCCGCTTGTACCCGTGATCTTGTCCTTTCGGTCATAACCCAAAGCTCATGACCATAGGTGAGGATGGGAACGTAGATCGACCGGTAAATCGAGAGCTTTGCCTTTTGGCTCAGCTCCTTCTTCACCACAACGGACCGATACAGCGTCCGCATTACTGAAGACGCCGCACCGATCCGCCTGTTGATCTCACGATCCACTCTTCCCTCACTCGTGAACAAGACTCCGAGGTACTTGAACTCCTCCACTTGGGGCAAGATCTCCTCCCCAACCCGGAGATGGCACTCCACCCTTTTCCGGGCGAGAACCATGGACTCGGACTTGGAGGTGCTGATTCTCATCCCAGTCGCTTCACACTCAGCTGCAAACCGATCAATTCAATAACATTAACAATAAATTGTTTTTGTTTTTTTGGTGCAGCTTTTGTGTCATATTTTCCCTTAATTTTCAAAATTATGATCTTTCAGGCATTGGAACGTTAAGGTTCCAAAGTTTGAATCTATGATATAAATACATATATTGTTAACAAAACCCAGGAATAAATACGTAACCAGGCTTTAAAAATTGTAAAATTGTGAATAATTCAGCGATACTTTATCGTGGTTGTTAAAATTATGTTAATATGTATACATTTACATATTATTATAATATGTATATATATATATATATATATATATATATATATATATATATATATATATATATATATATATATAATTATAATAATATGTAAATGTTTACATATTATAATTATATATATATATTATTATTATTATTATTATACATATATATAATTAATTAAAATTATGGTAGGTAGGTAGGTAGGTCGGTCTTTATTGTCATTGCACAAGTACAACGAAACTTTGTTTTCAGGACAAACCCGTTTAAGATTAGACAAAGAAACCGTGTACAGGGTTACAGAACAGGAACGCTGATGGGTTGCCACAAGGCGCCCCGTAAAAGATGGGAAAATTGTAAATGCCGGGGAAGGATGAGTACAAAAAATAAAAAATAAAAATACA
>NC_084565.2:27320000-27377500 GCF_033978685.3 Nerophis lumbriciformis | reverse complement strand
GGCGCTGGTAGTCGGCTCTATAAAGTTACAAATAGGCATTTTAGTTTAGACTCAATCAGCACAATATTTCAGGTGAAAACGAGAATAAAAACCTACCTCGAGCAGAAATACAATCGGTTTCCCGCCAAGTTCTGTCTACTGGCCACTTCCTGCTACCGGCTTATAAGCACAGCTAATTGGACCGTGGCGGTCACGTGACCAGAAAGAGCGCAAAGAGTAAATAGAAAGCAAGATAACACCAGTCACTGCAAAAGGTATGGATTTGACACCTGCGTTACACAACAAATATACAATCCAAACATTTTTGTTGTAATAAAAATGAACACTGAAATATCTGTTTGACTTACCCATCAAATTTTACACTGTAAAAATTACAGATTTTATAGTAATAAACTGGCAGCTCAGTCACCAGAATTTTTAAAATTTTAGTTTTTTGAAACTGGTGTTTTGTTTTAAACTGCTGTAAAAAACACGGTGGGGAGACTATGTCTTCCAGCTGGTCTGGTAACGCCTCAGGACCCCCTGGGAAGAGCTGAACAAAGCAGCTGGAGAGAGGGAAGGTCTGGGCTCCTCTGCTTAGGCTGCTGCCCCCGCGACCCAACTTTGGATAAGCGGAAGAGGCTGGATGGATGGATGCTGTAAACAACATACTCAATTTTATGGTAAAATTCTGGTGACTTTCTTTTTTTACCATAAAATCTACATATATCTTTTTTACAGTGCACATAAAAAATATATAACAATCAAATGCATAGACAAATATGTAATATGAGGCAAATCCTTAAGGTACAGCACAGGCCAAAAGTTCGGACACACCTTATTCAAAGCATTTTCTTTATTTTCATGACTATTTACATTGTAGATTGTCACTGAAGGCATCAAAACTTTGAATGAACACATGTGGAGTTATGTACTTAACAATAAAAGGTGAAATAACTGGAAAAATGTTTTATATTCTAGTTTCTTCAAAATAGCCACCCTTTGCTCCGATTACTGCTTTGCACACTCTTGGCATTCTCTCGATGAGTTTCAATAGGTAGTCACCTGAAATGGTTCTTACTTCACAGGTGTCATAGTTTTGATGTCTTCAGTGACAATCTACAATGTAAATAGTCTTGAAAATAAAACAAAAATCATTGATATGAGAAGGTGTGTCCAAAATTTTTGGTCTGTACTGTATATTCATATATATTCACTTTTACAAGCGACCCTCAGAGCAGCCATACCTGCGATTTGGCCCTCGGCAAAAACAAGTTTGACACCCCTGATATACCAGAACGTACCTTCATTCCTGGCAGCACGGTGGAACAGGGGTTAGTGCATGTGCCTCACAATACGAAGGTCCTGAGTAGTCCTGAGTTCAATCCCGGGCTCGGGATCTATCTGTGTAGAGTTTGCATGTTCTCCCCGTGATTGCGTGGGTTCCCTCCGGGTACTCCGGCTTCCTCCCACCTCCAAAGACATGCACCTGGGTATAGGTTGATTGGCAAAACTAAATTGGCCCTAGTGTGTGAATGTGAGTGTGAATGTTGTCTGTCTATCTGTGTTGGCCCTGCGATGAGGTGGCGACTTGTCCAGGGTGTACCCCGCCTTTCGCCCGAATGCAGCTGAGATAGGCTCGAGCACCCCCCGCGACCCCAAAAGGGACAAGCGATAGAAAATGGATGGATGGACCTTCATTCCTCGTTTTTATCGGGGCTAATTAGTTCCACACCACACTTGACAGGTTACACCGAAGAACATTAGCCGCATCGTCAGCCAGGGTTTGCACTGGATGCAAAATGGCTACAGCGCCGTCCGCCAATCCCCACCATCGTTCTGAATCGCATTGAGCAGCAAAATAGCGCTGACTTTCACGAGATGTTGCTAATCTGCGCGTGATCACGCGATGAGGGGAGTTGTGGTAAAGCGAACCACAAACACTTTATTCTTTCCTTTCAGAGGAGCAGATACAAATAAAGTCTGTCCTGCCATTCGAAAAACGTAATGGCTGCTGAAGGGCTACACCGGGGAATGTCTCCAGCTTTGCCGTCCATCAATACCCACAGTCTGTGACGGCACTGACTTCACTTGACTTGTGGAAAAGACGACAATATGGCCTACTTTTGTATTTGTAGCAAACAACACAAATCTCATTCCGCTCCCGCTAACCATTCCCCTTCTTCCCCAGCCCCTGTATCAGCTGGTATTTGACATAGGACCCAAAGTAACTGTCCAGGATATTTTGAATGAAATAAGTTTATTTCGGTCATATAATCAACCATCAACCATTAACCATTTTGTGTGACCAGTTTAAAAGTACAGACTATACATATACAGTATAACAATCATACACATTTACACACAAAAGGAAAAGAAAAGAAAAGAAAAAGCATGACCGAAAAAGGAATAGGCTGAAGCCAAAGCTTATATTTGCCTATCCTATACCTTCACTGAAAATAAGATTACCTGGAACATCAATGTTAAAAAAAAAAAAAAAATCAATGGAATGAAAGTAATTGTTACTATATTTTATAATTTTCAATTATCTCACCTTTCAATGTTTTCTTAAACCTTAACAAAGAAGTACATGTCTTCAACTTATCACTGAGCTTATTCCACCATTTAACTCCTAAAACTGAAATACATTTGTATTTAATATTCGTTCTTGCATTACCGATTTCAAAAATCAATACCCCCCGTAAATTATGGGTTTCTCCTCTTAATTGAAATAACCTAAGCATACAAGCTGGAAGGCTGTTGTTCTTTACTCGAAACATAATTTCCATTGTTTTTAAAAACACAATATCTGAAAATTTTAACACATTAGAACTTATAAATAATGGATTGGTATGTTCATAGTAGCACGCTTTGTGTATTATTCTTATTACCCTTTTTTGAAGTTTAATTATTGGGTCTATGTTTGTTCTATAAACATTTCCCCAAACTTCAACACAATATGTTAAATATGGAAAAATAAAAGAATAATATAACATATGCAAACATTTCTTATTCAGCATGTGTTTTACTTTATAAAGAATGGCAATGGATTTGGATATTTTTCCCTTTATATATTCAATATGCGGTTTCCAACATAATTTATGATCAATTATTATTCCCAAGAATTTAGTTTCATATACTCTATCAATTTCCACTTGATTTAATTTTAGTTTTACTTCACGATTTGTTCTTGCACCACTAAACACCATAAATTTAGTTTTCTTATCATTTAATGGTAACTTATTGATATCAAACCATTTTTTTAGCTGAAACAACTCAACCTCTATTACCCTCAACACTTCCTTCAAGTCTTCTCCTGAACAATATACATTTGTATCATCTGCAAACATAATAAATTTCAATTTATTAGATACTGAACAAATATCATTTAAATATAGTATAAATAACTTAGGTCCCAATACCGAGCCTTGTGGAACCCCACAAGTTACTCTTCTTGGCTGTGATTTAGTCTTATTGATTTCCACATATTGAGATCTATTACTTAAATAACTACTTAACCACTCTTGTGAAACACCTCTTATGCCATAGTTTTCCAATTTTTGCAGAAGTAAGGAATGATCGATTGTGTCAAAAGCTTTACATAAATCAATAAATACTCCAACGGTGTGTTGCTTTTTTTCTATTGCTGTAGCTACGTTTTCTACAAAGTCCATCACTGCTAGGGATGTAGATCGATTACTCCTGAACCCATACTGATGGTCATTCAGTAGCTCATGTTTGTCAATGAACTTATCAAGTCTATTTACAAATAATTTCTCAAGAATTTTTGCAAATTGAGGTAGTAGAGACACAGGTCTATAATTTGAGACCATATGTTTATCACCATTTTTATAAATCGGAATAACTTTAGCAATTTTCATTTTGTCAGGAAAAGTTCCAGTTGATAAAGATGTATTACATATATAAGTAAACGGCTTCAGGACACAATCCATCACTTCTTTAACAAGTGACATATCCACATTGTTACCATCGACAGATTTTTTGTTTTTGAACTTTCTTACCACTTCTAACACATCACTTTCACAAACTCCGCCAAGAAACATTGAATTTTTAATGTCAGATACACGCCTTAACTTTTTTTCATCATTCATATTAAACTTAATATTTTTTGCCAAATTTGGGCCAACATTCACAAAAAATGTATTGAATTCCTCAGCTATTTCTTCTATATTTTCAATAATTGAGTTGTCATCTTTTACCAGATAAGCTGTAAAATCCTTTTTGCTAGATTTTTTAATCATAGTATTAAGCACATCCCAGGTTTCAATAATGTTATTTTTATGTTTATGCAGCAATTGTTCATAATAGTTTTTTTGTTGCAGCCTCATGATACATGTCAATCTGTTTTTATACTTTTTATATTTGTCCTCACTTTCCTTTGTTCGATGCTTAATAAATTCCTTGTAAAGCCTTTTTTTTTTTTTTTTACAGGCTTTTACTAAACCCCTTGTTATCCATGGTTTCTCCCTCTTTTTAGTATTTTGCTTATATTCTCTTAATGGACAATGACGGTCATAAAGTGTCAGAAATATATCCAAGAATGTATCGTATGCTTCATTAGTATCCTCCACAAAAACATTTTGCCAATCCTGATTTAAAAGATCCGCCTTGAATGCCTTAACTGCTTCTGGTGATTTTATTCTAACAAAGTTATTTATTTGTCTTTTTGTTTGTAAGTTTTGCTCCTTGTTCATTTGGATCACTGTAAAGACAGGCAAGTGATCACTTACATCAGTCACCAAGAGTCCACTTTTTCTATTCCCATCAAATACATTTATAAAAATATTGTCAATCAGTGTTAAGCTGTCCTTTGTTATTCTGCTAGGTTTTACAATTAGTGGAAAGAAACTCAAGCTAAACATAAGATTAACAAAATCAGTAGTTTTCATGTGATCATTAAATTTCATCAAATCAATGTTGAAGTCACCACAAATCAAGATCACCTTATCATTAAGTCTTTCATATAACTCAAACATTTTCTTATTAAATTGATCAATGCATGATCCTGGAGTTCTATAAATACAACTAATGAATATGTTTTTGGATCTTTCAACACTGATTTCAATAGTTACACATTCCATCATATTGTCAATAGCAGTTGTCATGTCAGCAATCAGCCTACATTTGAGAGAGGACATCACAAACAATACAACACCTCCTCCCCTTTTGTTCATCCTGTTTTGCCAAAACATTTCATATCCCTCTAACCCATCCAGTAATTCCTTACTATCACTCAACCAAGTCTCTGAAATTGCTATTACGGTAAACCTTTGCTGTATTTGTTTAAGATACTCTTTAATTTTGGAAAAGTTACTGTAAAGACTCCTGCTGTTGAAATGAATCACAGAAACCCCTTCCATTTTAACATTTGAATTAAACTGTTCTTCAGTATAATACTCACAGTCCACATTAGAGTCCTGATAGAAGTGAATATCTGGGTCAATGTTATTTTCTAACTCATAGCATTTATGATCATGAAAGTCAAAAGACTTGAATTTTGTGCAGCTCATTTGTTCTTCCGTCATGTTGGTTGTCCACACTGTTTCTCTGCACACAGTACATAGCCAACAAGGAACTTTTCCCCACTATTCCACTTGTTTATCATCATCATCTTTTTCATTTATATTGTTCAAGTTCCTGTGCCTGTGATATGATTCTTTGATCTGTACCTCAGCGTGTCCTCATGCATTTGTGTCAACCAGGGGAATTTACGTATGAAAAAAAGTCTACTTTAGGTCCGTCTTAAACACGGAGCGTTTTATTTTGTCTTTGAGCATGACTTTCTCTCAGATTTCATCTAAATTGATCTGCTGTGTTGCGGCGACCAGCAAGAATAGAAAATATGCGTAATATACATTCTAATGGCAGTTTCCCCCATATTATGTTGTAACTTTATACATTCATATGCAGTTTTTGTTTATATTTAATACAGAGTAGTGATTCATGTGTTTACAAAACTGCCTTTGAGGCTCTGTACAAGACTAAGCACTGTCAGCCCTTTTTGTGTATGTTGTGAACTCGGCCTAGCAAAAAATTTGCACTGTCATATTAAAAAGTTAAAGAAAAATGTCAATTCTTTGTTGGCACAGACAAGAGAAGGATGTTATTTTGTTAGTTTTGTTTTCAGCATTAGCATTCACAGTCTATTGGCAGCTGAAGGGTTGTCTTCTTAATGTGATTTCCAGGGTTAATGGGTTATTAGGATAATTAATAATCTTTTTTTCTGTCAATTGGTAATGAAACTTTGTTTTTTAAATGTTCTCAACTCCTGTTTACATATCAGTTTTATTGAGCAGAAAAGTGCAGCCTGGAGTGTCCTTGTTGACATAGCAAACTTTTTGAGACTGACTCAACAGTGTCTCTGCTGGTGTCAGCTAAGTACTGCATTTTGACTCACATTGCTTGAAGATACAAAAAACCTACAATTCATGTCTATTCAAGCCACAGTTGTACGAAGGATTATTGGTTTCATGTTCCAAGATGCTGGTCAGTAACACTTCTCCAAGCTTCTTATCCTAACTCCATTATACTGTATGTCCCTCTCTGTTCCGCGGGTTGTAAAAGCTTGATGCTGCTCGCCATCTTTTGTCCTAGTTCGTCCTGAGCTCAGCGGCATTTTGGACAGTCAATTTGAAACTGTGCGTCTCTCTTTGATCGTCTGCTGTAACCTATTTTGAAATGGGTCAGTTGTAATATACATACCAACTACATTGGTAGTTATATAAAACAACATTTGTAAAGTTACAAGGGACTTAAAGTTAGTATTATCTGCCCATCAACTGTGTTTTGTTCAGAAGAGAACACACAAAAGCTAATACAAATAACAGAAGAAATTAAAAAGATGGTTTGACAAAAACAGACTCTTTAAATCTCAGTAAAACAAAAATAATACTATTTGGTAACAGTAGAAGGGAAAGTCAAACACAATTACAAATAGACGGAGTAGATATTGAAAGGGTAAAAGAAAACACATTTTTGGGTGTAATAATAGATAAAATGAACTCATGTAAAAAATATACAAGATAAAGTAGCAAAAAACACTTCAATAATGAATAAAGCAAAACACGTTCTAGACAAAAAATCACTTCATATTCTTTACTGCTCGCTAGTGTTACCATATCTGAGTTATTGTGCAGAAAAATGGGGAAATAACTACAAATGTGCACTTCATTCACTAAATGTGTTACAAAAAAGATCAATTAGAATAACACTGAATGTTGGATATAGAGAACATACAAACACTTTATTAAATCACAATTAATTAAATTTAACGATTTGGTGCATTTGCAAAAAGCTAAAATTATGTCCAAAGCAAACAATAACCTGCTACCCAATAATGTACAACAATTCTTCTCAACAAAAGAGGAGAAATATAACCTTAGAGGAAAATCTAATTTAAAACATTTGTATGCCCGTACAACACTTAAAACCAAAGATCAACATATATCGCGATATCGATTTGAGGTCATATCGCACCTAGTTTAAAACAATCTAAATTTGAATAAAGGCATGTATCATGTGGTCAAATACACTCTTGCCGTCCTTTGGAGGTTGTCATCTCTTGCATTTTGAACTGAAAAGTAGGTCAAATCTATATAAGTATTGGACTTTTGCACATTTACCCAGATCTGCACCGAGCTCGAATGGTGTCTTCCTTGGCCCTGCGTGCACTAACCCGCTAAAAACTTTGTGAAAATGTGTTTAGAAAGTAGTTTCTGCTAAAACCAATGTTACCTTTAATGATAGGGCAATAAATACTAATGGATTCCATAAAATGTATGATGCCAGTAATAAAAGTTAAGACATAGAAGAAAAAGACAATCATGCATATGTGTATGTAAGCAAAAGAAAGAGTTGTTTTTATTATTGTAATTTATTCATCTGTGTGGGGAAAGTAAATTGGAGCAATTGAAGCCACCAACAATGATGAAAGTAGAGCATTAAAATGAAAACAATGGGCAGTAAAAGTGTGATAAAAGAAAGTTATATGAGAGAGTTACACATAGAAATAATACAATTTCCTGATATTAATGTTCTCCACTTGTATTAGCATTTTCCTCTAATATTAAAAAAAAAAAGATGAATCTTATTGAGGGGAGTTGTATGTTCAAATATTGAATCAATTAATCAAAAGGTTATTTATATAGCCCTAAATCACGAGTGTCTCAAAGGGCTGCAGTCTTTTTATGGAAAAGTTGACAGCTGAAAGAACAAATCTCCCCCTACAGAAAACGCCAATGCACCTCTGGAATATTAACCGCTTTCCGATCTTTTATCATCCCCCAAAGTCTTCTCTCAGCAGGTCTTCTTGCCAAACATTGACTTTATCAGCCGACTTAACACATTTCTTGACTCTCTTATTTGACCTGCTGGGCTCACAGTGCCCGTTTGACACACAGAAGGGATCAAACAACGGGACGGCTAAGCTTTCCTCCGTGACTCCAGCCAAGCGTGGCAAGGACTCCTTGAAACAAAAGTGATAGTGATCTGGTGATAGCAGGAAACTTTTTTTTTTTTTTTTATTGCTACTGCTTTCCAGTTGCTCACAAAAAACTGTAATAATTCTCAGCTTTAATACACAGTAGTGATTCATGTGTTTACAAAACTACATTTGAGAATGAAAGCGCAATGGATGGAGGTTTTGTTTGGTTGACTTTTGGCAGATTTTTGAGTGATATAGACCAGTGTTTTTTAACTGTATGGCCGCGAGCGCCCTCTGGAGGGCCGACAAAAAATGTATGATACTCAGCTGTACTCAGTGGTAATACACTTTTCCACCACTTGTGGCAGTAATGACAAAATGAAACTGAAGAAGTCTGAAGCTAAGGTCATAAAGAAGAGTTTTAAGCACAAAAATTATGACTAAAGTGATAAAGCTTTATTTTTATTTGCACTTAAATAATATTGACAGCTTACCTAAGAAACATATATAAATGTATTCTTCTATGTTAGCTACCTCTCTTTGTTTATAATGTCTATTTTCTGCTGGATCTACTCTATTTTATGCTGCAGCTGTTACATATACTGTAATATTGTACATGGTAATTGTTATATATTGTATATATATTATACAAAAATATAATATATCAGTATAAATCATATACTGTATATATAATATGGAAATATTACATGTGTTATATTTTATATTGCTACTATGGTACATTTTTAGTCTATTTATATCTGCATTATCCTTTCCATCCTTACACTATCCATCCTTTGTAACTGGCTACTGTGTGGAACAATTTCCCTTGTGGATCATTAAAGTTTGTCTAAGTCTAAGTCTAATAATAAACATATATATTATAATTCATTATTAATTTAGTTTTTATTTATTTAATTTAGTTATTATTATACTTATTTATTCTAGCACTGCGTAATTGTATGTATAAATGTTTCATCAGTTTTTTATTCTTTTGCAGTATATTTGATCAATATTTATTTTTGTAATCAGTCTGACCTAAGCCTTGATAATCTTTGTGATTAATACATGGTTTCATATCATTTGACAAAGTGTATCTTGTTAAACTGCAAGTAGGTTAGATACAATTATTGAATACGAATAAAATCAAGAGTAAGGATTGAAATATTAATATTCAGTGTTAATATTTGAGTGGGCCCAGAGATCGAAAAGGTTAAGAACCCCTAAAGTGTAGATGATATTTGATAGAAAAATTATGTATAAATTACATACATTTGGCCGATGATAGAGCTTTCAACATTTTTATATTCTGATATGCAGAGGTGTGGACTCAAGTCACATGACTTGGACTCGAGTCATGAATTTGATGACTTTAGACTCGACTTGACTAAATGTAAAGAGACTTGCAACTCGACTTAGACTTTAACATCAATGACTTGTGACTTCACTTGGACTTGAGCCTTTTGACTCGACAAGACTTGCTACTTTAATCTAAAGATTAAAAAGTTATCCAGGAGTGCTCCGTATCTTTCATTGTGTACGTGTGTGTCTGTCAGCGTGTGTGCTGTCTGTCAGTAGTACAACATCCAATCAAATTAGATCCATGTTGTTTTCATCCCACAGCATTCATCCAATCAAATTGCAGGACAACCAACGAAGAAAAGCTGTCAAACAACACGCCAGTGAAGAAAAATGTCAAAGATAGTTTCGTTCGGGTATAAAAACTACGAGTTGGTCAACAAAAAACTAATTGCAGTATGCAAAACATGCTGTTCGAATTTTACAGACGAAGACGCAACAACTTCCAATTTCGTTCGACATTTGAAGTTGCACAAAGAACGGTAAGTTTTGAATGTAAACTAACGTTTATTGGCTAAGTAACGTGACTTTTTTTTGCTGTGTAGTTAAATCAATGAGGCTGTAAACTCACGGCTAATGTTATAACCATAAACATCTTGAAAGGGTACGCAGGATCGAGCGCTACTGCCTACTGGCGCTGATGAGACACGGGGCCGCCATCTTAGAGTGGTGATCCGCTCCACTCAGTGCGATCCATTTGGCAGGAGCAATGAACTGTCAGCGTATTTAATTCATCTTACCTCACTGAATACCACTGATTTTCACGTGGTTTTTTTGTCATACGTGTAGCTATGATAAAGGACACGTTTTTTTATTAATCATAGTTTGCTTAACAGTAATAGAATATTCTTATATGCTATAAGTGACCAGACGTCCGAGATCAAAACTGGGAATATAATCCCAGAGAAGGGGGAAAAAAACGGTCAGCTATTTTTAAGTTGAAGAAACAATATGATTAGATTATATATGCATGCGTATATCCTACATAAACAATGTATGAATACATTAGATATCTATATATCTTAGGGACCTATAGATTGTATCTCTGTTGCTGCAGCAGCAGAGAGTTTATTCTGTCTTGACACTTTGTATTGATATTTTCTATTACATTCTTCCCTTAAATGATAATGTTTACATACAGTGATTGTTTTATATGTATTTTTATGTATGTCGCTTTGAATAAAAGCGTCTGCTAAATACATATATACATACAAATATATAAACACCTGAAAGTCTTTATATCAGCTAAAACCACCAATCTGTTTCACTGGATTCAGAATAAAACCAAATTCTGTCTTACCCAACAATGTTAGTATTTAAATATAGTTACCTCAAGACTTATTCCTGGTTACAATTATACTGTTAAGAAAGTATTGTCCTATACTTTGCCTAAAATGAGAATGCATCACAATCAGTGGCGGCTGGTGAATTTTGTTTTAGGTGGGGCTGAAAGTTTGTAAACCAAACCCCTCTGGGGGGTCATCTTCCCCCCGAGGATTTCTTTGTGATTTTCACATACAAATATTGCTTTGCTCCTTCTCAACTCTGTGGTAATATTCTTTTCACAAAATACAACCAATAGTACGTTAATGTTAAATCTTACTTGTGAAAAGTAATCCCCCGATTCCTATTTTCAATAGTCCGCTCATTTGAGCAGGAAAACGCTGAACACCATCTTTGTTTTCTACCTGTCAACTGTCAGTTTAGGCTGCTCGCCGGCTCCTCATCACCACTTCAAGATGGCGGCCGAATTTCTCACGTCACAGCAGCCAATGCTGCGTCTACTTAAAAGATGTCTATGGTTATAACGTCATTGCAAACACGGCAATCTGTTGCGTCCACTGCAGTTCGCTACCTTATTCATACTTTTTGTCAAGTGATTTTTTTTAAGCAGGGTTGCATGAGGTACCTACACGTAACGTTACGTTAGTCAATGTATCACACACAGTAACGTAACGTTAGACGGCGGTCAGCAGCACCGCGTATTTTAGCTACCTACAAAAAAAACAAACCTAGTCAAATAAACGTCAGTCAAAATGTATACTATATTAAGAATATGTGTACATATTACATAAGGCCTTGACATCTAAAAAGTACAACTCTGTTCATTGTTTTGTTCATGTATTTGTTATGTTTTTCATATACACACACACACACATCAACACACATACAGTATGAGATGAGATCAATGATAAGGTTAGAACAGGATAGAAACTGCTGTGGAACTAGTTACAATGCAATATGCCATGGAATTACAATGTTAGCACTTTTGTGAAAATAAGTATAGTTGCACTTGTTTTTTCAAATGTGTTTATTCTGTAAAGGAATTAATTAAATGTTTAAAATGACTGGTTAATAGTGCTATTATGAAGTGCAATGTCAGCACTATTTTTTCCCCCCGCAATTTCAAATGCACTTGTTTTAATAAATAAATACAGCGTTTTAAAAGCATACCCAATCTGTGTAAATCTATTAGTCTGTGGTTAAAAGGACTCGAAACTCAAAATGCAGGACTTGGGACTTGACTTGAGACTTTCCAGTCTTGACTTTGGACTTGACTCTGGACTTGCCTGTCTTGACTCGGGACTTGAGGGAAAAGACTTGAGACTTACTTATGACTTTCAAAACAATGACTTGGTCCCACTTCTGCTGATATGTGCTATATAAATACAATTTGATGGAATGATGAAAAATGAACAAACGCGTCAACAAAATGTAGCATTCTCGCGAAGGGCTAATGTCCCTCCATAGTGCAAAGCCACTTCGAAGTCACTAATCCGACATTTCTTACAAGTATGATTACTGGAGGACAAGGATTAGCTACAGGTACCGACAGGCCAAGCGGTGTGCGGCTTCAGCGGTCGCGGAGGCAAAAACTCGGACACGGTAGGAGTTCGGGGAAGCCATGGAAAACGACTTCCGGACGGCTTCAAAGCGATTCTGGACCACCATCCGCCGCCTCAGGAAGGGGAAGCAGTGCACTGTCAACACCGTGTATGGTGAGGATGGTGTTCTGCTGACCTCGACTGCGGATGTTGTGGATCGGTGGATGGAATACTTCGAAGACCTCCTCAATTCCACCAACACGTCTTCCTATGAGAAAGTAGTGCCTGGGGAATCTGTGGTGGGCTCTCCTAATTCTGGGGCTGAGGTTGCTGAGGTAGTTAAAAAGCTCCTCGGTGGCAAGGCCCCGGGGGTAGATGAGATCCGCCCGGAGTTCCTTAAGGCTCTGGATGCTGTGGGGCTGTCTTGGTTGACAAGACTCTGCAGCATCGCGTGGACATCGGGGGCGGTACCTCTGGATTGGCAGACCGGGGTGGTAGTTCCTCTCTTTAAAAAGGGGAACTGGAGGGTGTGTTCCAACTATTGTGGGATCACACTCCTCAGCCTTCCCGGTAAGGTCTATTCAGGTGTACTGGAGAGGAGGCGACGCCGGATAGTTGAACCTCGGATTCAGGAGGAACAGTGTGGTTTTCGTCCTGGTCGTGGAACTGTGGACCAGCTCTATACTCTCGGCAGGGTCCTTGAGGGTGCATGGGAGTTTGCCCAACCAGTCTACATGTGCTTTGTGGACTTGGAGAAGGCATTCGACCGTGTACCCCGGGAAGTCCTGTGGGGAGTGCTCAGAGAGTATGGGTTAACGGACAACTTTTATGGACAGAATTTCTAGGCGCAGTGAAGGTGTTGAGGGGATCCGGTTTGATGGTTGCAGGATTAGGTCTCTGCTTTTTGCAGATCATCTGGCCAGGATTTTCAGCTCTCACTGGATCGGTTTGCAGCCGAGTGTGAAGCGACTGGGATGAGAATCAGCACCTCCAAGTCCGAGTCCATGATTCTCGCCCGGAAAAGGGTGGAGTGCCATCTCCGGGTTGGGGAGGAGACCCTGCCCCAAGTGAAGGAGTTCAAGTACCTCGGAGTCTTGTTCATGAGTGAGGGAAGAGTGGATCATGAGATCGACAGGCGGATCGGTGCGGCGTCTTCAGTAATGCGGACGCTGTATTAATCCGTTGTGGTGAAGAAGGAGCTGAGCCGGAAGGCAGAGCTCTCAATTTACCGGTCGATCTACATTCCCATCCTCACCTATGGTCATGAGCTTTGGGTTATGACCGAAAGAACAAGATCACGGGTACAAGCGGCCGAAATGAGTTTCCTCCGCCGGGTGGCGGGGCTCTCCCTTAGAGATAGGGTGAGAAGCTCTGCCATCCGGGGTGACCTCAAAGTAAAGCCGCTGCTCCTCCACATGGAGAGGAGCCAGATGAGGTGGTTCGGGCATCTGGTCAGGATGCCACCCGAACGCCTCCCTAGGGAGGTGTTTAGGGCACGTCCGACCGGTAGGAGGCCACGGGGAAGACCCAGGACACGTTGGGAAGACTATGTCTCTCGGCTGGCCTGGGAACGCCTCGGGATCCCCCGGGAGGAGCTGGACGAAGTGGAGAGGAAAATCTGGGCTTCCCTGCTTAGGCTGCTGCCCCCGCGACCCGACCTCGGATAAGCGGAAGAAGATGGATGGATTAGCTAAACACATTACACTACACACGATATGCTAACGGCTAAACTAGAGCTCTTCAATGTAAACAGGGGATCGATACAAATATTGACAGAAACGTTATCAAGTGTAGTATTAGTATATGGTTGATACTACAGTGGTTTAATCAATATAAAAAAAAGAAGTTATTTTTGCTATCGTTTACAAACTCAGGAAATAAGTTCCTAGACGGATAAAGGGCAAAAACCAAATAATTTAATAGAGCAAATAGTAGGAAACCATTTAAATATTTAATTGATATTGTTACATTGCCATACTTTGTTTTTGTCTAATGATCAAAAATGTAATCATTCAATGATATTATACATTTGAAGCACAAGTATCAGCATTGACACTTGATGTTTGATCTATACCCAAATGTGTAGTATCACCCAAATCTAATATAAAGTATTAAAACAGAATAATAATAAGTGCTTATTACATCTTAACAGTAAGTATAAAACTATATTACAACATAAAATGTCCTGACCTGCCAATACAGGTTACACCTTTAGTTTTTCTTGTGTTTAGTGTTTATTTCTCCTCCCTTCCCTTTTTTACCACTTCCTGTTGAGTGCTGATAGAACACACCTGCTCTGGTGCGGTGACTTATAGACTCACCCGCAGGGAAGACTAATTACAAAGGTTTATATACCAATGTTGCCTGACTTTCAACGCTGGTTCATTGTTTAATGTTCATGTCACACCTTTTCCATTTTCAAGCCGTTTAAAGATGCTTTGTGCAATTTCCTCAGTTACGTTTTTCAAAGCAAAACATTTAACAAGAACACCACCGACTAGCTTACGTTACCATTAGTGGTTTAACAGAACACGTTTGTCTATATTTTTCACAATTACAATGTTTTTGTAATACGATATTTTACCGGCCTGAAAAAAATGATTGGTGTTCACAACACGTACGCGCAGGGAGCGTGTGCACACATACAAAAGCAGTCCGAGAGAAGCAACGAACAGTTTGCAGTCATGTTGCTGTTATGATAGAATATACATTCAATTACAGCTAACGCTAGCTATCCAAATTGCTATTATTAGCGAACAACGTTATTACGTACAAGAAGCCGTAAGAGGGCGGGACTTAGCCTACTGTGTAAAATACATTGGAAAGTTAGCGCGCTCTAGGCACCTGTGTAAATGTTGCAAACAGCCCCTTTAAGCGTACGCTTTCTTTTTTCCCCACTGGTAGACTGCTGCTCCAGCCATGTCTGTGCTCCTGGTTTTCTTACTATTGCCTGGTACCTGCACTTCGCCTGCCATCTTTGCATCCTGGCATCACACAAGTAGATTAGCAAGTACCGTATTTTCTTGACCATAGGGCGCATCGTTATATTATAAGACGCACTGCCGATGAATGGTCTATTTTTGATCTTTTTCATATATAAAGGCGCACCGGATTATAGGGTCTTTTTTTCCTTTCTAAATTTGAAAACACTATCTTGTGGTCTACATAACATGTACAGGCATGTGATTTGACCACAATGAAAAAGACTGAAAACATTTCCGAGGGACAAGGGGGGCGACGCCCCCTGAAGCTCCTGGTTTTTCACCAATTTAACATGCTAAAATTAACAAAGACAGCACCATTTGAAGAAAATATTTTAGTGTTTAAAGACATGAAAACATTATTAGAACATACCTTGCTTCAAGCTGTTTCATATGTTTTTGGCGTTTCGCATGTACTTCCAAAGCCTTCAAACCTCGTGATCCATAGTCAATATTATCATGACACCACGTGCACAAAACCTTTCCGGGACGATCGCTTTTCCGAATAAAATCACCGAACAAAGTCGTAACTTCCTTCTTCCCAACAGTATCAGTGATTTCCCTTTCCATCCAGTCCCATCGAAACTTATTTTTGACATGTTTATCAATTTCTTTTACTCGTAAAGCGTCCTTTCTCTTGAGAACCGACATCGTTTACATATGGAAAATGGCGGTAATAACCATTATGAATGATGACGTTATTAACATTATCATTCATAACAGATGTCCTGATTGGTCACAAGGAACATATCGACCAATCAACTACGGCGTAATATAAACTACGTCTCGAATCTTGATTTAGGGTCGGGAAAAAAAACGGAAAAACGGGAGATAATTTTTTTTCTTCCCGAGATTAAAAAAGACGGAATTCCGACTTTAGACGGAAAATTCACATGCCTGCATGTAATGGTGGTGCTTTGGTCAAAATGTTGCATAGATTGTTTTACAGATCCCCGTCATCTTTATTGTAGCGGTGTCGCGTGCAAGGACGGGAGTGGAAGAAGTGTCAAAAGATGGAGCTAACTGTTTTAATGACATTCAGACTTTACTCAAATCAATAACAGAGCAACATCTCCTCACCCGGACACAACACCGGAAATGTGTCCCGTGAAAAACAGTCCGACCGGAACTCTAATTAAAGTTCCTTGGGTGAATAATGTATGCTCACTACACCAGTATGTTTTAGCGCTTTCATGGCGAGTTTACTGAAGTAAGAACTTTACACTTTATATTAGAAATGGCAACAGCGGAGGATGAAAGCCACATAGGAAAACAGAGAAGAAGAAGAAGCTTATCGACTAGTGTCGACACGGACTACAAAGGCGGACGCTTGCAATTTTTCCAGGACTTATGCAGATCCAAATACAGATCAGTAGGTACCAGAAGGTAAAAAAAAAGTTGCTTTTGCATAATATTGCGAAACCAAACACCAGATAATGTCTATCCTTATACACCCACACACCATAATGATACTCGTATGTTGAAGCACATCAAACGGTGCAGCCAACACTTCTCTTATGTTTGACTGCCATCTGCTGCTCACACTTATTACACCATGTACCAAATAAAATTGCTTCGAGGTGGGTAAGCTCAACCAAACATTCCTTACATTAGGTGCACCGGGTTGTAAGGCGCACTGTCGAGTTTTGAGAAAAAAAAAGGATTTTAAGTGCGCCTTATAGTCCGGAAAACACTGTAGATTAATAATAGTTTTGGGAAAATAATACAACCGGAAATGACGCGAGATGTTACTGCATATGTCAGAAGTTAAATTCAGACCCTCTGTAACCCGTTTTAAAATGATTCGATTGTCATTTATATGTAAATTATTAGTTTGTGGTGTATATTGTTATCGCAGGCAGGGCTGGCTCTAGGTGAGAGTGTACTCATTGTAATGCAGCCAAAGTAAGACAACTTTTCACGCATGGTGATACTCTAAGAGGCTAGTGGATCGCAAAAATGCAAAATACAGGCAGGAGTAGAACAAAAAGTGTCTTTATTGCTCAAGACAGGGGTAAAGAGAAACACAAAAATAAATAACAAAAAACTTCGGTGCATGAGAAGAACAAAAGATAGCGCAGCGAAAAATACAGCAACCAGTAGAAGCTAATACAAGAACAGCTTAGCTACCTGAGCCGGGAGGAAGACTACACAGAACAGGAAGGCAGAAAGTCTTACTGAAAAAACAGAAATAGGAGAGAAGAATCCTGAGCATGAACTCGAAGTCCTGTGTCCATGAGGAGTAATCAGTCAGTGCCTTCCTGCCCATAAAGGTGTGGTAAAATAGGCCAGTTAATGATGCACAGGGAGTGGTTAAGTCTGGAACAGAAACAAAAGGGGCGGTAACAAAGAAAAAACACAAGACACCAAGGAAAAACCAACTAACTGCTCCAACACACTGAACACCAAAATGGTCTTACCACCCAAACAAAAGGGTGTTAAGTGGAATGAAAGTTGGTTTCACAATAGCGTAATAGCGTGTGACAACTATTTTAGATGAATAGGCTAGGATGTCTTGAGAGTATTTAAAAATGATTGTGGCAATAATTTATCTGATATTGATTTAAATGTATCACCGTTGACCAAATATGTTGTATACTTTTTAATTGAAAAAGGATTGTCACTGCTGTCTTATACAAATAAACACTCACTTGGGTCTACATGTTGAGTCGGTCTCTCAGCAGCAAACGTGCTGCTGCTGCCTGAAAATATTCTGTAGTGTAAAACACAAAATGGCACAAATGTCATCTCTGCATGCATTGTAACTCTAAAGTACTTTTTAAATATGATACAAATATCACATTTATTTTGGATTTATTGATAAATAACAGATAATGGGAAGAAATTGCCCTGCAATCATATTCCAAAATTGAAAAAACTTACACGTTTTTTCACAGGGAGGCTCAGGTGAACACAGTATCACCAGTATCTCCATTTGCCTGTCGTGGATGTAAGTATGTTACGAACAATTGTAACATATATTTAATTTAAATAATAGCTTGTATTGCAGCCAAATAAGCCAATAGTCAAGCTTACATTAAATACAGTTTCGACTATTTCCACCCTACCTGCATTACGGAATTTTCTGCTTTACAGATGTTGCTTAATTACATTCTGTTTACTTAAGAAGTTCACCCACGTGAGCTTATAGTTACCGTAGGTTTAATTTCTGTGGCTTTCCCTGAATAGGAATAACAGCAACAACAGCCTGTTGCTGCTGTAATTAGCCCATATAAGAAAAGTCATGATGCAAACGATAAAAAGGAATTAGCTAAATGTACATACATACCTCTGCTTTCAGCCCGTATTTCCTCCTCAGCCTTCCTTCGCACCGGATAACTTTGATGTCCCACTTTTCATCGTAAAAGATTATCAAATCAGATAAAATTGCTCCACTCACTTCTTCGTTCGTGACGTCGCACTCAACCTGCAGTCGCAGCAGTAGACCAGTCAGGTGCATGGAGCAGGTAGCAACACGTCATAGGTTTGATTGTTTTTCTTAATTTGTTTTAAAGAAAACATTTTAGATAAGTGTACAGAGCGCATTATACATACATTTTTAATTTACCGCATTTTTTGGACTACAGTATAAGGCGCACTCAAAATCCTTTCATTTTCTCAAAAAATGACAATGCGCCTTATAACCCGGTGCGTCTAATGAACGGAATAATTCTGGTTGTGCTTACCGACCTCGAAGCAATTTTATTTGGTACATAGTGTAATGATAAGTGTGACCAGTAGATGGTAGTCACACATAAGAGATATGTGTAGACTGCAATATGACGCCAATAAACACCAAAACTTTAAATGTTCCATTGAAAATAAAGAACATTACACACGGCCCTCAAAAATCTTGTCAAAAATGTTTTAGTATGACTTGGAAGCCGCACCGCTTGATAGATTTTATACAACTACAGCACCAGAAATGTGCTGTTGAAGCTAGTCCATTTTTTTGAATTTTTCGTAAGGGTCCCCCCTTACGACATTTTAGCAAAACATTTTTTCCACAAAATATGCATTTTCTTCAATTTTTAGGTTGTGTCGGGACTCCTGATGACGTTTTGAGACATTTTATACAACTACAGCACCAGAAATGTGCTGCTGAAGCTAGTCCGTTTTTTTGAATTTTTCGTAAGGGTCCCTCCCCCCTTACGACATTTTAGCTAATTTTTTTTTCTGTAAAATATGCATTTTCTTCCATTTTTAGGTTGTGTCGGGACTCCTGATGACGTTTTGAGACATTTTATACAACTACAGTACCAGAAATGTGCTGCTGAAGCTAGTCCGTTATTTTGAATTTTTCGTATGTCGGCCCATTACGGCTACCTTAGTCAGAGATACAAGTATTACTATGGTGTGTCTATCAGGACTGCAAAATGGCACCCATTAGCAGACCTATCTTATGGCGTTTTGCAAAACCAACTTTTCTTACCTTGTGGTACCTGCTGATGTGTATTTGAGATCTGCTTAAGTCCTGAAAATTTGCGCACATCCACCAATGTAGTCCATGCCGATTCTGTAGTCCATGCCGATACTGTAGTTGATAAGCTTCTTTTTCTCTATCTTCTTGTTATGGTTATGCTGTTGCCATTTCTAATATAAAGTAGCGTAAAGTTCTAACTTATATCTTGTATGGAAGCGCTTAAAACTACCAGTGTAGTGGGTTTACATAAATCACCCACGGAACTTTAGTTATTAGAGAGTTCCGGTCGGACGGTTTTTCCCGGGAGACATTTCCGGCGTTGTTGTTGCACTAGTGAGCCACAGATGAGAATATTCTAAGTTGTCATTAAAACAGTTAGCTTCATCTTTTGACACTTCTTCCACTCCCGTCCTTGCACGCTACACCGCTACAACAAAGATGACGGAGAAAAGACGCTGTCGAAAGTGAGCCACGTAAATAAGACCGCCCACAAAACGGCGCATCCTGAAGTGACTGTCAGAAAGAGATTGAAGATGATCTGTAAAACATCATCTATGCAACATTTTGACCAAAGAACCACCCTTACATGTTATGTAGACCACAAGGAAGTGTTTTCCATTTAGAAAAAAAAAATCATATAATATGACCCCTTTAATGCGCCTTATATATGAAAAAAGATTAAAAAAAATAGACCATTCATCGGCAGTGTGCCTTATAATCCGGTGCGCCCTGTTTTCCAGAAAATACGGTACTCTTTTTTTATTATTAAAAATGTTTTAATTTGTTTTACGTTCTGCAAATGTGCCAATCAAAAAACTTTTTACGTTTTGTTGCAAAATTGTTTTCCTCAATATCTTAAATAATGCATGGATTTCATTGAAGCGAACTTTAGCATTGGTGTTTATAAAGCTTCACAATTTGTGCTTTTTCAACAATGAGGAGGTTGACTAAATGCCATTCTTCATTCAAATGTTGCCTCACACTGAGGGAAACATAATAAATATTCACTAAGTGGCGCATTGCTGTGTTACTGTCTCGGTGTCCTGAGGTCAAACCGAACAAAGACCAAATATATCTCAGCTGATGTCTTGATGCACGTTGTACTTCAAAGTGCACCTCCTCGTTAATCACCTCTGATGACTGACACGCTGCTTCTTCCATGGCATACACATCACTTCCTTACTCTTCATTACGCCAGTGTTTTTAGGCCAACTTGTGATCATCATCCAAAAATTCTCCCCAAGTCCCATCCCCTTCATCCCGCTCTAATTACCAGCTGTCTAATTAACCCGCATGTTGTGGTTGTTTATTGCTCCAGAGGAGTGTGTGTTGATGAGGATGATGTTGCAGAATGTAGGCCAGATACATGAAAGGATGTTTAGCTTTTGGACACTCAAGACAAGTCGTCCATCCGCCGGATGGTGTTTGCAATCACGTTGTCATGGCTCTTTTGGGATGTCGCTCATCGCTGTGGCTTTGTTTTCCATTATTGTGTTTTGTCCCCACAGCTTTGCGTTGTCCTCGGCTGCCTGTCAATATGTCAGCAACAGCTGTGCGTCAGAGATGTTAACATGCACTTGTAGTTTTAGTTCTTGAATTTTAATCTTGCATTTGCGATAAAGTACTTCAATTATTTTCATAACTTTGCATTACCTATACAGCGTATCCAAAAATTAATTACAGCGCTTCACTTTTTCCACTTTTTTTTTTACAGCCTTATTCGAAAATTAAATTAATTAATGTCGTCCTCAAAATTCTACAGACAATACCCCATAATGACAATTTTGAAAAGGTAAAAACAATTTTGCTAGTTTAGGATAAATAAATAAATACACTAGAAAAATCTTGTGTACATACAGTGTGTATTCACAGCCTTTGCTCAGTACTTTGTTGATGCACCTTTGTGTAGCGTGTATTTGGGACACTTTAATATATATTAGTGTTATTAGCACTAATAGGATAGGATAAATTAGGAGACTAATAAGGATCAAAAAAACACGGGCTACTGTAGAACAGAACATCTAAATTCGGCTACAGAAGCTGGTAAGCAGTAATAACTACACAAACAGAAAATTAAGTTTGGTGCAGATACCAAATTGTAAAGAGCGTAGAACTAAATAGTTACAACAGAAATAAAGGGGAAAAAAATAGAAACCCCCAAAATATTTACAACTGCAGTAAGAGATCGGTTGATAAGTGCACTTCCAAATTTTTTGGTTAAATTGGAATTGAACAACAAAACTTGTGTGTCACACAACAGAAAATATACAGTCCCAGTATTGATGCACCGATCCATGAGGGTTTGTCGAGGTTGTATTGAATGCCCAAGGGTTAAAGCTAGGAGAAGGAGTGAGTGGGATGATACACCAGAGTTCATGGAGTGTGTGGGGGACAGGCTGTGTGGCAGCCTTCCTACCAGACCAGTAGTTTTCTGCTACTTAGGTGGACACAGTAGCCCTAGTTGTAGGTTCAAGATCGCCATCGATTGGTTCCAAATAGAAACACCTGGCCTGTAGTACAACAACAGGACCAGTAAATTATCTAAATAAAGGCTTCCTTAACTTTAGATTTTATACTCAATTTCCACGTGTACACACTCTTAAATAATCATTAAATGTATGAGTTACAAATAAACATCAAGTGCATGACAACCCAGTCAAAAGTGCTATAGCAGGGTTATCAAACGTACGGCCCAAGGGCCGGATCAGGCCCGCGAACAGGTTTTTTTCTGCCCACGGGATGAGTTTGCCAAGTATAAAAATTAACCAGAAATGTTTCTAAATATGTCCACCGGATGTCGCAATAGCGATTCTTTGCATCTTTGTAGATGATGCTACATATGTACAAAAAAAAACATGTTAGTACATCAGTCGAGAAAAATGACCAAATTACATAAACATACTGTAATTTGATTTTGATATTTTTTTTGATCTTGATAGATTGAAAATGAACACCAATGAGTAGACTGATGAACAGTGTTGGGTTAGTTACTGAAAAGCAGTAACTAGTTACAGTTACTAGTTACTTTATTTCAAAAGTAACTCAGTTACTAACTGTTGGATTTAATATGTGTATTTGTTATGTGTATATGTATTTATGGCGGACTTACCTGGGACTTTAAGATGGGCGGGGCTACCACTGACAGGTGACCATGTCGGTAGCTTTAAAAATGGCGTCATTGTTTCGTTTGTAAAAACAGCGTGCTTCGTCACCAGCATACCCCACTGGTAAGATCATTTGTTATGTCCGCTTTGCTTTGTTAGATCAGCTGAATTATTGTTTAAATTCCATGCTTGCCTGCTTCCTTGCTTTTCTGTTTGTTGTAAGTCCGCTGTGTCCGCAGCGCTTGTTGTGCGGCGGACTTGCTGCGTCACAACCAGGGCAAACACTCACTATTTAGTCTTTGAACAACATTGGCAAAATTAACAGTAATGTGTGGATTGAAATCTGCTGGATTAGATTGTTGTCACGTTGCGTGTGTCCAGCTGCATTTCGAAGGTTTGAGTTAAAAATACCGGCACTTTACTTCCTGGTTTGGCTGATGGGATTTGTAGTTCTTTTATGTAGTTCTGCTCATATGTGTAATGTGTGCCTCAAACAGAGCGCCGGTGTTTTATGTCTTTTTAATATGATTGTCCATGAACCATAGAGACATTATAAATAATTCTGATCACATTTAAAACATTATATCACATAAATTAATGGTGATGATAAAATGTAATGCTAAAATTAATAAGTTAGGATAAAATCACAGTGATTGATAATATGTCATATCATGGTTGACAACATTATGGTTCAGTTGATGAATTCATGTTTATTATTTACATTATGATGATTCAAGATAGATACATTGTTTTATGTTCATGTTTACTTGTAGGTTATTACCTGCTTCTGCTGCTGCTGCTGCTGCTGCTACTGTTTCTGCAATAGTACCAAATAAAACAAGCAAAAGAGTGCAGTGCGAGTAATTCCTTTTATGCTGAGTGACGACCCCTATTCAGAGGGCCAATACGGAAAAAACTGAACAGTAATAACCAACGGGTTGGATGAGATTGGAATTAACCTACAAATCCCCCGATGAGTTTTAAGCCTTGAAGAGGAATAAATAACTCTCCAAGCGAAACAACACTGTGTCCACCTAACCATTTGACCAAAGGAAAACCACCATTTGGAGGGAAAGGACCCTGCTGGTGAAACCAAACCCCGGTCAGATAAAGAATAAAGAAAATGGACACACAGGAACTTGAAGCCCTCAGAGGAATGCGCTCTGCTGCGCAATCCTCCTTCACCAAGAGGGCCAATAAGCTTGCCTCCAGAGTCAAACTGTTAGGAGAGAAAGCCCTGATTGACGAGCTGAGGATCCTTGAGGTGGACTATGAGAGGGTCAGTGATGCAGGAGATGACTATGCTGAAGCCCTCAATGCGGTGAACGGAACCGAGGATGAAGAGGACAAGGCAAAAGAAGAAGCAGCCTGCATAGCGGAGAAGACAGCTGAGTGCCTCCGTAAATACACAGAGACCGTTGAGCTCATTCAAGAATCAACCTGGACTAAGTTCGCAGCAGATGACATCAGAGAATGTGTTTCCAGTGCAGGGACTAAAATGGACCAGGTTGAGGGCTGCAACATAAAGAAGTTAAAGAGGTCTGATTTTGAGCTCACCAGACGTGGCCTGAGAGAGAGGATCGATGAGCTCGAGCGAAGATGCAGGAACTGGGATGCTCTTATCTCATATGCCAACACAAAGATGCTCAAGGAGAAGGTCCGAGCTCTGTGGCGCCGAGTAAGAGACTGGGAGGATAGCTGGCGAGACCCAAGATGCACGGAGTCATCCGATGGAGATATGGATGACAAAGTCAGACAAGAAAAAAAGTCTGATAGGGTGCAGGACGTGCTCAACCCAGTCAGTCTCACAGAGCCCCCATTTAGCGGTCCCAGTCTCAAAGAGGAACTTCCTTCAGGCAGCAACACCCAAGTTGCTCCATCCAATCCTCTCCCAACAACCATCTCAGCTTCACGTGCCAGAATTCAGGCACTTAGTGGACCAGTTGGTGGCAGCACTGGAACCACATCAAATGCCTCTAGCACACCGCTGATGACCCAGAGCGCTCCCCGAGGCATCCCTGACATGTATCCTGGAGGTTACGGCTACAGAAATCAGTTCCCCCTCGAGAGAGCACGTCTCCCCACGTTTTCTGG
The DNA here is from genome assembly GCF_033978685.3 of Nerophis lumbriciformis. Lineage (NCBI taxonomy): Eukaryota > Metazoa > Chordata > Actinopteri > Syngnathiformes > Syngnathidae > Nerophis > Nerophis lumbriciformis. The sequence goes on along the minus strand of NC_084565.2, from coordinate 27,352,295 downwards.
TGACATAACAGATTATTACCGTTGGAAGGCTGAATGGGGAGAACTGGAGCAATTGGGGAACCCACTGAGGACGGCAGGTGTAACAAGGTTCCATCTCCTAGCTAGCCTCGGTGAGAAAGTGAAGAAGGACCTAGTCCTGTCCAGCTGCGCGTCCGCTGAGGAAATGTTCCAACGCTTGGACAACAGATATGGGAATAAGGCAAGGATTGTCCAGATGATTGCGAGTGAGGTGCAAGGCCTGCCCCCTGTAAAAGGAAATAACCCTAGGAGAGCAATTGAGCTGATCCAGACGGTGGAAAGGGCCCTAAGCAACCTTCTCATCCTGGGTGAAGAGGATGTTATGAAAAATCGTCTGGTGGCACAGTCTCTGGAGAGTAAGCTACCGAACTTCCTCAAGGAGAAATGGGTGGATCACAAGACTGTGCCCATCAATGGTTTCGCCCATCAGAACCATTTTGAGTGTCTTCTTCAATTCCTAAAGAGACAGGAGGTAATTCTTGAAGAGCTGGACCAGTTGGAAACGAGCCTTGCAGAAAATACTCCCTCTGAGAAACGCCCGATAGAAACTTCAGAGAAGAGGGCGAAGAAGGCTTTCTCCAGAGAACCCGCTTGGAAAGCAGCGTATGGGGAACAAATCCATGACATGGTCAGAAGAGGTGCGGCTGTCAAGCTATCAGAAGAAGAGATGGATTCCTGGAAGGGCCCAAAGTGGTACATTAGCCACTTGGTCGCCCTGAACCCCCACTCTGCTTCCACCCCTGTGAGAATAGTGTGGAATAGCAGCCAAGAGTTTCAGGGTTGGAGCCTGAATGACCTTCTCCACAAAAGGTCCAGATGTACTTAATCCAATAAAAGGAGTTCTCTTACGGTTCAGAAGCGGGCAACATGCTGCCCTGGGCGATGTACGAAAGATGTACAACTCAGTTTGGCTCAAGGAAGAAGAGGTCCACCTGCATCGATTCCTGTGGAGGGATGACCCCCTGAACGAAATAGAGACGTTTGCAGTTGTCCGAGTGAACATTGGCGATAAGCCAGCAGGATGTATTGCCCAAGTTGCAATGCGAGAGACAGCTAAACTGCCACAGTTCTCATCAATGCTCAAAGAACGTAGAGTTTTAGAAGAAGACTGCTACGTCGATGACATTCTGACGTCGGACAATGATCTTGATGCTCTACGAGAGACAACTGTTGGTGTGGAGAAGATCTTAGAGGCAGGAGGGTTCTCTCTAAAACCCTGGGTCTTCTCTGGCCAAAGTGGGAGGGGGGGAACCCAAAGCAGTCCCCAGCTTGGCTGTCCAAGCACGCCGAACATCCTCATCCTCCCAAATCAGATGCAAGAGGAAGATAGCAAAGCCCTCGGGGTTGGGTACGAGCCTGAGTCAGACAAGCTACGCATCCTCGCTACAATCAACTTCTCAAAGAAGAGGGGAAAGATGAGGACTGGGCTTGACTTAAAAGAGGACGAGATTAGGAGCAGCACTCCTGAGCCGCTGAGCCGGCGCTTGCATCTTGGCCAAATTGCCAGCCTCTATGACCCCATTGGTCTGGTCTCCCCTGCGAAACAGAAAGGGGTAATACTCGTAAGGGAGTCCTTTCAAGAAGCAAGAAAAGATCGCCCGATGAAGGACACATGGGATGACCCACTGTCACCAGGACTCCGGGAGTCAGCAGTCAGACTTTTTGAGGAGTATGCAAGGCTCAGCCAAATAAGATTTGACCGGAGCCTCACCCCCCCTGCAGCCTTAGGCCCCCCAATTGGGGTTACATTCTCTGATGGGAGCGAAGCTTCTTACGGAGCTGTGCTTTATCTCCGCTGGGAAACCAAGCCTGGTAAGGTCATCGTGAGGCTGGTGGAGTCGAAGGCCAAGCTTACTCCTCTCGACCAGAAGGGGGATGGAGTTAAAGCTGAACTTTGTGGCGCGGTAATTGCTACTCGCTTGAGGAAGTACTTTGAGAGGCACTGCCGCATCCCAGTCGATCATTGGGTACACCTAGCACATCAATGCTTTTTTAGCCTTCATTTCAGTACTGTTATTGCACTAGAGAATAATACAATCTCTTGATCAACTTGACATGCATTTGCACCACTGAACTCTGCTAAGCCATGTGGTCTACATACAACACACAAAGATATGTTTCAAAGGGCCACCTTATTTCAGGCCAGAACAAATTGACAAAACTATTTTAAATAGCTGCAACATAACATACATAAGCAACAAATAGCATAATAACAACATAGCTGTAAACCTGGTTTAACCTAAGGAAGGCACACGTGACATACACAAAGCCTAACCAGGCAGATTTGAATTGTTGTTTTGGGCTGTAGTTGGGATCTTTGATTCAAGACACAACTTACATTTAACTAAAATGTTCTTTTCTTTGTGCTCGACAAAAGAAAAGAAGTGAGAATGTCTCCACGTTAAGACACTCGACTGCGGCTCCGTTGTTAGTAAACACAGACATGCCCCCACCTCCCCTCTCCACACCGCGACACCACAGCGCTCCAATAAAAACACATTCAGATCTTCTGTTTCTAGCCGATACTACATAAAAAATAACGTAAAATAACGCAGTAACGCATCATGTAGTAACGGTAACTGAGTTACTGAATATAAAAAATAACGCGTTAGATTACTAGTTACTGCCGAAACTAACGGCGTTACAGTAACGCGTTACTGCTGATGAGCATTATCACATCATTTATTCAGAAAAAATAAATAACGACAAATAAAGTAAATATACTACCGGTATTACCCACAAAAGCTAATTGTAAAAAAACTAAACCCCAACAAAAATATGATTTGTACAATTTCAGAATGTGCTTGTTCTATTTTTAAACAAAGAAAACAATCTGAAGTTGCCTTTATTTTTAAGTTATCCTGCCGTGATTTTACCAGTCCGGCCCACTTGGGAGTAGATTTTTCTCCATGTGGCCCAACGATCTAAAATGAGTTTGACACCCCTGTGTTATAGTGTGCGACATAGCCTGCACATTAACATTCAATAAATAATCCAACAGTACTGTGTAATCTGTTTACCTGTGTGCATGTAGACACACTGCATCTCAGAGTAAGTTCATAAATAAAACCAAATAGTCAAAATAACACTTTACCATAAACAGTAGTGATGGGTCCGGCAACACCGATGCATCGGCGCATGCGTCGAGCTCATAGAGCAAAACCCTGTGTCGGTGCGCGTACCGCTTTTAGAAAGTCATGTGACCGATCATGAGCTGTTTCGGTCACGTGACCGATACGCAAACTGTGTCGAACTAACGCCTGTGCGCCAAACTGTGTTTATATGGAAGCGCATCTGTCAACGAGATGCTGCTGCCAACAGAATCGCCGCACTTCTGTCGTTGGTCATTTGTAATTTATCGTCGTCGGAGATCATGGAGCAGCCTCAAGCAAAAAGAAAGATTTCCGCCGTGTGGGAATATTTTGATCATATATCGGAAAAAAAGGTATTTGTGTTCATTTCCTTGTCGTTTCACCCTGTTCTCTCAAAAGTTTCCACTTGATCTATTAGAATTCAAAATCTTTTCAAAATGATTCTTAGTTTACTATTCATATTTTCTGCAGGTTAAATGTCGTATTTGTACGACAGAATTGTCGTACATTAACAAACCCACCTCCTCAATGCTGAGGCATTATAGGGCCAGGCGTGAAAATTAAGTTCCAGAGACACCCACGATAATGACTAAGAAGAGAAATCGTCTAAAAGTTAATACGTTGGAAAAACTGTTTTTTTAAATTTTTTATAACAATGTGTAAAAAAAAAAGCATCCTCATTCACAACACGTTCTCTTACATTTCCATGTTATGATACATGTTCACATTATTTATTGACTGTATCTAAAAAAGATAAAAATATATTTTATTTAAATGAAAATATGAAATAATCCTAAATGAAATACAATGACTTGGTTTATATTATTGTATATACTAGGTCAGGGCTAGGGAACCTATGTCTCTAGAGCCAGATGTGGCTCTTTTGATGACTGCATCTGGCTCTTAGATAAATCTTAGCTGACATTGCTTAACACGATAAGTAATGAATAATTCAGCTGGTAATCACAGTGTTAAAAATTTCGTTCAAAATATAAAACATTCTCATGCACTTTAATCCATCCATCCGTTTTCTACCGCACCTGTTCAAGAAGTCGCATTAATGGTAAGAAGTATTTTATTTATTATTCGTTAGCTTCAGAATAACAATGTTAATAAAAAGAATAAGAGATGTTAGTCTTACTTAAAAATGCACGCATCTAGTTGTATTCAGCGTTAAAAAAATATTATATGGCTCTCACGGAAATACATTTTAAAATATTTGGCTTTCATGGCTCTCTCAGCCAAAAAGGTTCCGACCCCTGTACTAGGTCATAAAATCAGTGTCGGTCCATAGGTTGCCTGTAGGGGTTTTTAATGTCCAGCAGATGTCAGTATTTAGTGACACAGTATCAATACAGTTTTGCAATGTGTCGAAACGCTTGATGACTCCTCATCAACCCATCACTAATAAACAGGATATGAACTGAAACCCAATTTTATCAAATTGATAATAAGTTGAAAAAACTTAGTCGGGTGTTACCATTTAGTGGTCAGTTGTACGGAATATGTACTGTACTGTGCAATCTACTAATACAAGTTTCAATCAATCAATTCTTACCTAATGTTCGGCGCCGCTAGGTAGGTCTATTTATTGAGTCACGATGGCAGCCACGGAGGCCCAGTAGGAAGCACTAAAAGTTTACAATGAGCACAAGTTAACCATGTAAATTAAACGCTAGAGCGAATTTTTGTTAAAAGTTTTATGTAAAGACATACCTGTCCACAGCTGTCGGCTGGCTTCCCTGCACTCTGAATGGGGAAGACCCCGCAGCAGGTTAAACACTCGCGCTTGGTACACGGTTGGCTCAGCGCGATCACGTGACAGGGAGGGGCAAGAGGTCACATGGTGCGCACTACACCGGTGATTTAAAGGGACAGGACGCAAAACTATTATACTTGCAGATTTGAACCTGGGTTACATCAAATCAAATCAAATCAACTTTATTTCGGCAGAAATGACAGCCACAAGTATTTTTTTAATACGATGCCACAAGCTTGGCACACATATCTTTGTCTGTTTTGCCCATTCGTCTTTGCAGCACCTCTCAAGCTCCATCAAATTCAATGGATTGATTGATTGATTGAAACTTGTATTAGTAGATTGCACAGTGCAGTACATATTCTGTACAATTGACCACTAAATGGTCCATCCATCCATCCATCTTCTTCCGCTTATCCGAGGTCGGGTCGCGGGGGCAGCAGCCTAAGCAGGGAAGCCCAGATTTCCCTCTCCCCAGCCACTTCGTCCAGCTCTTCCCGGGGGATCCCGAGGCGTTCCCAGGCCAGCCGGGAGACATAGTCTTCCCAACGTGTCCTGGGTCTTCCCCGTGGCCTCCTACCGGTCGGACGTGCCCGAAACACCTCCCTAGGGAGGCGTTCGGGTGGCATCCTGACCAGATGCCCGAACCACTTCATCTGGCTCCTCTCGATGTGGAGCACTAAATGGTAACACCCGAATAAGTTTTCCAACTTGTTTAAGTCGGGGTCCATGATACAGATATATACTAATATAATAATACAGTCATCACACAAGATAATCATCAGAGTATATATACATTGAATTATTTACATTATTTACAATCCGGGGTGTGGGATGTGGAGGGGGTGGGGGGGTTAGGTTTAGTTGATATCAACACTTCAGTCATCAACAATTGAGAACAGAGAAATGGACATTGGAACAGTGTAGGTCTGACTTGGTAGGATATGTACAGCAAGTAGTGGACATAGAGAGAGAGAGAGAGATCAGAAGGCATAAGAAAAGTATCTACATTTGATTGTTTACATTTGATTATTAACAATCTGGGGTGCGTGTTAGTTTAGAGTTGAAGTTGCCTGGAGGTGTACTTTTAGTGCGGTTTTGAAGGAGGATAGAGATGCCCTTTCTTTTACACCTGTTGAGAGTGCATTCCATAATGATGTGGCATAGAAAGAGAATGAGTTAAGACTAGGGATGTCCGATAATGGCTTTTTGCCGATATCCGATATTGTCCAACTCTTTATTAACGATACCGATATCAACCGATATATACAGTCGTGGAATTAACACATTATTATGCCTAATTTGGACAACCAGGTATGGTGAAGATAAGGTACTTTAAAAAAAAAAATAGATAAAATAAAATAAGATAAATAAATTAAAAACATTTTCTTGAATAAAAAAGACAGTAAAACAATATAAAAACAGTTACATTGAAACTAGTAATTAATGAAAATGAGTACAATTAACTGTTAAAGGTTAGTACTATTAGTGGACCAGCAGCACGCACAATCATGTGTGCTTACGGACTGTATCCCTTGCAGACTGTATTGATATATATTGATATATAATGTAGGAACCAGAATATTAATAACAGAAAGAAAGAACCCTTTTGTGTGAATGAGTGTGAATGAGTGTAAATGGGGGAGGGAGGTTTTTTGGGTTGGTGCACTAATTGTAAGTGTATCTTGTGTTTTTTATGTTGATTTAATAAAAAAAACAAAAACAAAACAAAAAAACTATACTGATAATAAAAAAAACGATACCGATAATTTCCGATATTACATTTTAACGCATTTATCGGCCGATAATATCGGCAGGCTGATATTATCGGACATCTCTGGTCAAGACCTTTGTTAGATCGCAATCTGGGTTTAACGTGGTTAGTGGAAGAGGAAGTAGTTTGACATGTACTTCTGTATCAAGGAGGTGTAGCGGATTTTATAGACTAGGCTCAGTGCAAGTTGTTTTACTCTGTCCTCCACCCTGAGCCAGCCCACTTTGGAGAAGTGGTTAGGAGTGAGGTGGGATCTGGGGTGGAGGTCTAGAAGTAATCTGACCAGCTTGTTCTGGGATGTTTGGAGTCTAGATTTGAGAGGAAAGCGTTGGTTTTCATCCAGGATGTCTCTGCACATTGCTGCATTCCTCTAGTCAAGTCAGTCACTTCGTGAGTATTTTAACACATAAATATATAATTGAAAATATTGATGTCATGTTACAGGGAGACAAAAGTAAATGAAGCCTTTTAGACAAGTGACTAACTAACTAAGGTGGAAATGCCCCCTGGTGGCGAAATGGGGATACAACTCCCAACATGAACGTTCATCAAATTACATATAAGCTCTTGCATACAATTATCCATCCATTCATTCGTTCCATTTTCTACCGCTTGTATGCATTCGGGCGGAAGGCGGGGTACACCCTGGACAAGTCGCCACCTCATCACAGGGCCAACACAGACAGACAGACAACATTCACACTCACATTCACACACTAGGGCCAATTTAGTGTACACATGAAAAAGAATAGACACTACCACACATTACAGTGTGTCACAATGTGATTGTCCACACTTTTTCTAACGTTCCACCAAAGTTGTACTGTATACCGGTATTAGTATAGTACCGCGATACTAATGAATCATATTCGGTACTATACCTCCTATAAAAAGTACCGGTCCCCCACCCCCTGTCCCCCTGTCGTCGTCACGTCATGACATTGCTGGTTTACGAGCAGACGAGCATATTCGGCAGCGCACAATCACGGAGTACTTACAAGCAGACACAGTGTGTAGACAGAAAAGGGAGAATGGATGCATTTTGGCTTAAAAACTAACGATAAAGGTGAAGTTATAACACTGAAACGCCCTCAGGAAGAGGTGCTTTAAGACATGGCTAACTAGCTGACGGCTAAAGTCCATCCGCAGTCTGAAATGTTTTAGCTACTTCTAAATCACTAATCCTGGCCTCTATGGTAACAAATAAAGTAAGTTCCTTACAAGTATCATCCCTAAACATGCTTACCTACACACCGTAGCTCACCGGCGTCACCACTCATGACGCCGTTCCTGAATGTAAACAAACGCCGTAGGTGGATCGACACCTGGCATCCACTGTAATGATACCAAGTACAGGAGCGTATCTATTCGATACTACTATGATTACATCGATATTTTTTAGCATCACAAAATCTTCTTTCGTTTTTAAAAAATGTATATTATGTTTATGAACTCAGGAAATATGTCCCTGGCAACATAAGTACTTTGAATATGACCAATGCATGATCCTGTAATGACTTGGTATCGGATTGATACCCAAATTTGTGGTATCATCCAAAACTAATGTAAAGTATCAAACAACAAAAGAATAAATGATTATTACATTTTAACAGAAGTGTAGATAGAACATGTTAAAAGAGAAAGTAAGCAGATATTAACAGTAAATAAACAAGTAGATTAATAATTCATTTTCTACCACTTGTCCTTAATAATGTTGACAAAATAATAGAATGGAAAATGACACAATATGTTACTGCATATGTCAGCAGACTAAATTAGGAGTCTTGGTTTGCTTACTTACTACTAAAAGACAAGTTGTCTTGTATGTTCACTATTTTATTTAAGGACAAACTTGCAATAAGAAACATATGTTTAATGTACCGTAAGATTTTTTGTTAAAATAAAGACAATAATGCCATTTTTTGGGGTGCCCTTTATTTAGAAAAGTACTGAAAAGTATCCAAATACATTTTGGTACCGGTATCAAAATATTGGTATCGGGACAACACTACGTTCCACACAACAAAGTAATAAAAGTATGCCTGATTCGTGCTGACACATACTGGGTGGATATCGGTATCAGCCAATAGTCAAGACTCCATTATCGGTATTGTATCAGATGTAAAAAAGTTCTATCGGGACACCTCTAATTATAACAAGATCAAAAGTCAATTGTCAGCAGCTTTTGTTGACTCAATACTGTACTTTCAAAAGTCCTTGAGACTTTTTTTCAATGGACTTTGAGGCGGTGGTGACATTTTCCATCTCTTCACAGTGCAGTTCCTCTTGAGTCTTTCCAAGTAAACACACGCTGTAATCAAAGGCACATGCATTTTGAATTCAGCCAATTTCGTTTTTTTATTTGTATTGCACCGAGTCACTTCGAGGGTTATGTGGAGAAACTTTCCATAACACAGAGCAGGTTTAAGAGCTCACTCCTTATTTATTAGACACCTGGCAACACCTTTCATAAGCGAGCACATGGGGCAAAGCTTTAAAAACAAACAACAAAATATATGTTTTTAAAATTAGAAAACAAACAGGAAGCCAATGCAGGGATGCAAGAATTGGGGTGATGTGCTCCCTTTTTTTGGTTCCTGCTAAAAGTCGTGGTGTAGAATTATGGACTAACCTATGGACCTACTCAGTGGCCTAGTGGTTAGAGTGTCCGCCCTGAGATCGGTAGGTTGTGAGTTCCAACCCCGGCCGAGTCATACCAAAGACTATAAAAATGGGACCCATTACCTCCCTGCTTGGCACTCAGCATCAAGGGTTGGAATTGGGGGTTAAATCACCAAAAATGATTCCCGGGCGCGGCCACCGCTGCTGCTCACTGCTCCCCTCACCTCCCAGGGGGTGATCAAGGGTGATGGGTCAAATGCAGAGAATAATTTCGCCACACCTAGTGTGTGTGTGACAATCATTGGTACTTTAACTTTAACTTTAACTGTAAGTGTGAACGTGCATTGTGACCTATTCCAGTGTAAAGGGCCTTTTTACTGTAGTCCAGATATGACGAGATAAAAGCTTGCATGACCTGTTCAAATTGTCCAAAGGTAAAAAACATTTTATTTTTGATAAAAGCCAAAGATGATAAACCTTTAACAATGCCGTTGATTTGTTTGTCCAACTTACAATTCTTGTCTACAGACTTCCCTCGTTTATCGCGACTAATTTGTTCAAGACAAAACGGCGATAAATGAATTTCCGCAATGTGATGATTATTAATTTTAAATCAAATACTTAAATAACTGGAGTATAAAAAAAACTGTATGAATGACGCTTGGAGGCTAAACTGGGGCCCCAGTTTAGCTGTAATTTGAAGAGCTCAAAGGTCTTAGGGGCCGGACAACGAAAAGTGGATGCTTTGTCAGAAAGTGCCTCCACAGGTTATATTCCTTAGAGATTGTGTTGACTTATTTACAAAGTAAACACATCTTCTTTTTACACTGCACTGTCAATAAATTCATTATTCTGCCCTCGCTAATCGTTTCCAGCATGAAGAAACAGAAGCCAAGTTTTGTTGATGGATAATGTTCTTTCTTTTTAAAGGGGAACATTATCACCAGACCTATGTAAGCGTCAATATATACCTTGATGTTGCAGAAAAAAGACCATATATTTTTTTAACCGATTTCCGAACTCTAAATGGGTGAATTTTGGCGAATTAAACGCCTTTCTGTCATTCGCTCCCGGAGCGATGACGTCACGTTGTGACGTCACACCGGGAAGCAATCCACCATTTTCTCACTTTCGTCGGTGTGTTGTCGGCGGGTGTAACAACACGAACAGGGACAGATTCAAGTTGCACCAGTGGCCCAAAGATGCGAAAGTGGCAAGAAATTGGACGAAATTTGTTCAAAATACGAGGGTGTGGGGAAAGCCGACGAAATGGTCAGTCGTTTGTTCTGCACACTTTACCGACGAAAGCTATGCTACGACAGAGATGGCAAGAATGTGTGGATATCCTGCGACACTCAAAGCAGATGCATTTCCAACGATAAAGTCAAAGAAATCTGCCGCCAGACCCCCATTGAATCTGCCGGAGTGTGTGAGCTATTCAGGGACAAAGGACCTCAGTAGCACGGCAAGCAATGGCGGCAGTTTGTTCCCGCAGACGAGCGAGCTAAACCCCCTGGATGTCTTGGCTCACACCGTCCCTTATGCCACCGAAGATGATCAAGAGAAGAATATCGACCCTAGCTTCCCTGGCCTGCTGACATCAACTCCAAAACTGGACAGATCACCTTTCAGGAAAAGAGAGCGGATGAGGGTATGTCTACAGAATATATTGATTGATGAAAACTTTATTTATTACTCGTGGTTTTACGTAAATTATTATACATAAACTGTGTTTACCAATAATTTAGCTTAAAAACATTTATTTTTTTCAATCATTCGAGTACATTCGGGTAGTCTTGTGTAATGCAGTATTTTGTGTCTATTTAGGTATGGTTAACCTGAGTGCTGAAATCGTGGAAAAATATATGTTCTTAGCGCGCCTGAAATGGGCTGTCTGCATTCTCAAAGTGCATGTTGTTGCCAAATGTATTTCATATGCTGTAAACCTAATTCATATCAGACAGTGTTAAGCCGCTGAAATCCGAGTCTGAATCCGAGCTAGTGTCGCTATACCTTGCTGTTTGTTTGTATTGGCATTAGAGATGCGCGGATAGGCAATTATTTCATCCGCAACCGCATCAGAAAGTCGTCAACCATCCGCCATCCACCCGATGTAACATTTGATCAGAACCGCACCCGCCCGCCATCCGCCCGCACCCGCCCGCACCCGCCCGTTGTTATATATCTAATATAGACGATGCAAGGCATTAGTGAGGCATACCTGCCAACTACTCCGGTTTTCCCGTAATTCGTACGGTTTTCATCAACCTATTCCGGGTTACGGTTGCAGTGATAAAAAATACGGTTTTTCATTAATTTAAAAAAAAAAGGGTGAAAACTACGCGAATTGCACCTAGTGCAGACAAGATTTTTCGATCGGACACAGAGGAATTAGCGATGTAAAAGACCATGTTGGGACAAAAAAACACATGTCTAATGCCGTTGCTAGTGATACAAGTGGAAAACTTTCAACGTTTTTCGTCGCCCAAACAGATTCTTTGGATGTGATAAATGCCGAAGTTTTATTTACGGAGGCAATAATTGAGCATGGACTTCCAATTGCACTGGCTGATCACATGGGACAGTTAAATGTTTGTAATGCAACCTTTAAAAATCATTACGCGGTGATCGCGGTCCCAAAAATAAACTTTTCTTGCATGATAATGTCCAGAAAAACTTGCTTTATATTACTATAGAGTCCTTTTAACGAATGAGTTTGATGGTTTATCACAAACCTTAAATGAAAGAAGTCCTTTGTTCTCCTGCACCATGCATGCACTTTGGCCTTGCTTCGTGTTTGGTGCGCAATCCTGTCGGCTGTATTTCACAGCACGTCTTTGACAACTTGAAGTGGCATAAAACATTTAAAACAAAGGGGTTATAGGAACAATCACTTTCAGTGTTTTATGCCACTTCAAGTTGTCAAAGACGGTATGCTGGTGCCCGACTGCCACAAGTGGAACAAACATTTGAAATAAAGGGGTTATAGGAACAATCACTTTCAGTGTTTTATGCCACTTCAAGTAAACTTATCATAACGTTACCATATCATTTTTGCAGTATGATCAATCTGATAGAATAAATTTGGATTTTAGCCACAAAAAGGTAATGACACCAATGTTATCTATTGGAATTGTTTAGTACTGTTATACTGTTAAAAGTGTTTATACTATTTATGCTTTCAAGTCCAAGTTGAAGAAATCTTGTTAAATGTTGACAGCATAACTACCAAAATACAGAAGTATGTCCTTAATATTTTTGCAGTGCTATTTCTGTTGAAAAGTTAAAATGATTACATTAGAGATGTGATGTGCCACTTTTCAAGTGTCTGATGGCTTAAATTAATTTTCATAAATTTTTCATATTTTGAATTCTTTTGAAAGGCTTACAAAAAAACTACATTTGAATTGTAATTCCATGCTATTGACAGGACTATTAATTTTAATGAAGTTAGCTTACCATGTTTACAGTATGATAATTGTGATAGAAATGTGAATTTTAGGCACAGAATATTTTTTACAATTGAATAAGGCAGTAGATTATACAAGCTTGGACAGAAAGTTAATAATGACACCAATTTTTTTTTTAATGGAATTGTTTAGTACTGTTTTACCATTTGTTTACTGTAAAAAGTGTTTATACTGTTTATATTTTCAATTAACAAATTGAAGTCTTGTGAAAGGTTGACAGGATAACTGGCATTAACTGTCAAAATCATTTGAAACTATTGAAGTTAGCTTACAGAATAAACATGTCAATCAACCCATATGATTTTTGCTGTAATATTTTTGTTTTGAAAAGTCACTGTGACTGATAGAAAAGTGATGGTTTTAGCAACATTTTAACCTGTCTGAATGCTAATAATCATTTTGCGTCGGGGGGCGAAGCCCTGAACCCTCCACCAGGACTTTGTCCTGGACCTACCGGGGCCTGCGGCCCTTGGACCCTGGCTACTAGGTTTTTCTGATTTCAAAAGTTGGCAGGTATGGTGAGGTTATAAAACTTTTGCCTGTTAAAGAAAGGAGACTGATCCAATGCAGCACAGACATTCGCGTGCCACGCTGTCACGACCCAGACGCACACCAGTGCGCAATCATATGGGAGCCGCGCTGAGCGCACCTCCAAGCGCGTCTCGCTGCCGGCGACGGCCGGGTATGGGCCCGACGCTCCAGCGCCATCCATTTTCAGGGCTAGTTGATTCGGCAGGTGGGTTGTTACACACTCCTTAGCGGGTTCCGACTTCCATGGCCACCGTCCTGCTCTCTATATCAGCCAGGGTGAGCCCCACCCCTTTCGTGAGCGCACTGCGCGCGGAGTGACCCCTGTTACGCGCCCCCGGCAACAGGGGTGGCGGGCAGGTAAGCTGCGCGGGCGGAGCGCGCGGAGTGACCCCTGTTACGAGCCCCCGGCCACGGGGATGGCGGGCAGGTAAGCTGCTTACCTGCTGCGCGTGACGCCGGCCGCGGCGAAGGCGGACGAGGCGGGGTGTCGTGCGGTGGGCGCGGTGGTGACCCTGGACGTGCGTCGGGCACTTCTCGCGGATCGCCTCAGCTACGGCTCCCGGTGGGGCCCTCTCGGGGGAAGGGGCCTCGGTCCCTTCTCCGCTCCGTAAAAGTGTCCATCTCTTTTCTTTTTTTTTCTTCTGTTGTGGCATATGCAGCAGGTGCCTGCTCGTTTTTCGTATGTGGGTAACAACATTTAACTATGTATATATATTTCCGAATTGGTTTAACTGCCACCCGCCTGAATCTATTTAAAATCTAATTTTGTTTTATTTCAACCGCCCGACCCGACCCGACCTGACCCGACCCGCGGATAAAATCTAACTTTTTTAAATTTCATCCGCCCGATCCGCGGATAATCCGCGGACTCCGCGGTTGTGCCCGCAAACCGCGCATCTCTAATTGGCATCACTGTGTGACGTCACAGGAAAATGGACGGGTGTATATAACGATGGGTAAATCAGGCACTTTGAAGCTTTTTTTAAGGATATTGCGTGATGGGTAAAATTTTGAAAAAAACGTCGAAAAATAAAATAAGCCACTGGGAACTGATTTTTAATGGTTGTAACCCTTCTGAAATTGTGATAATGTTCCCCTTTATTTATTTTTCTTCCTCAGTTTAATTTCTTTATACGTCTTCCTTATTTGGGTTGTAAGACTGAAAATATAAACATTACAAAAGTATAATGTCCATTGTGTATGTTACATAAATACAGTAGAAGGTTTATTGTTAATTCACATAGCAAACATTGCACATATGTGGTTTAAACACAATTAAACCTAAGGTGTAGCTTTATCGCTCTCTCCTGGTCAAATTCAGCGCTACATGTATTTAACCAGTTTTGATCGGCCAAGTTAAGCAGCCAAAAACAACACGACTACGAATACAAAATACATCATAAAGTCAGCAATTTCAATACACTCATACTTTGTTGTCGGGTCGCTGTTAAAAGTCTGACTTTCGCAATTTGTTTAAATTTTTTTCCAGTGTTGATAGTTCTATCTTCTTCTACTCACCCACTGCTGCTTCATTGTGACACATATGCTTCGCTTCACGGGCCAAATTAAAAGCTTTGGCGGGCTGGACGAAAATTTTATTTTGTTGTACTTTTTAAGTGCAATGACAATAGGGTGCTATCCTATCCTGTAATAATAAGATGAGCTGTCTAGGTCTGTGCCAGCATGATTCACAACAATACCTATTTAGAAATCAGCAGTGATGGGTAAACTAAGCTAAGCTAAGCTACAAGTTACTCTCAATTAAATGTAGCTAAGCTACAGGGGAAGCTATCCCCGGATAATTGTAGCAAGCTCCACGGCAAAATTAGTTTGCTTCATTTAACAGCATTTCTATCTATGGGCCCACATGTATAATATCAATGTTCATATAGCTGAGAGTGTACAAATGGACCCAATAAGGGTCCATTACTATTAACTATCTGTGCATTTAGCTGGGGACACCCTAAAACTACCTCTAGGGATCCCAACACCGGCTGTATGTATTTAATTAGTTTGCCTTTTCTTTGGCCCACCTCTATTATGTTATTAATTTTCTCTACCAACAGTACAAACAACATCATCTATCTATGTCTTGACAAAAAAACTGACTTGTGTGTTGTTTGGGAGCAGTTGGTAATGGTTATGCGCAGTAAAACTTTTCATAAACTCAACTCACCTTAATGAGTGTTCCTAAATTTGTGTTGGAGATCTTAGATTAAAGGGGAACATTATCACCAGACCTATGTAAGCGTCAATATATACCTTGATGTTGCAGAAAAAAGACCACATATTTTTTTAACCGATTTCCGAACTCTAAATGGGTGAATTTTGGCGAATTAAACAACGTGACGTCACACCGGGAAGCAATCCACCATTTTCTCAAACACATTACAAACACCGAGTCAAATCAGCTCTGTTATTTTCCGTTTTTTCGACTGTTTTCCGTACCTTGGAGACATCATGCCTCGTCGGTGTGTTGGCGGAGGGTGTAACAACACGAACAGGGACGGATTCAAGTTGCACCAGTGGCCCAAAGATGCGAAAGTGGCAAGAAATTGGACGTTTGTTCCGCACACTTTACCGACGAAAGCTATGCTACGACAGAGATGGCAAGAATGTGTGGATATCCTGCGACACTCAAAGCAAATGCATTTCCAACTGGCCTGGACAGATCAGCTTTCAGGAAAAGAGAGCGGATGAGGGTATGACTACAGAATATATTAATTGATGAAAACTGGGCTGTCTGCACTCTCAAAGTGCATGTTGTTGCCAAATGTATTTCATATGCTGTAAACCTAGTTCATAGTTGTTAGTTTCCTTTAATGCCAAACAAACACATACAAATCGTTGGTTAGAAGGCGATCGCCGAATTCGTCCTCGCTTTCTCCCGTGTCGCTGGCTGTCGTGTCGTTTTCGTCGGTTTCGCTTGCATACGGTTCAAACCGATATGGCTCAATAGCTTCAGTTTCTTCTTCAATTTCGTTTTCGCTACCTGCCTCCACACTACAACCATCCGTTTCAATACATGCATAATCTGTTGAATCGCTTAAGCCGCTGAAATCCGAGTCTGAATCCGAGCTAATGTCGCTATATCTTGCTGTTCTATCCGCCATGTTTGTTTGTATTGGCATCACTATGTGACGTCACAGGAAAATGGACGGGTGTATATAACGATGGTTAAAATCAGGCACTTTGAAGCTTTTTTTAGGGATATTGCGTGATGGGTAAAATTTTGAAAAAAACTTCGAAAAATAAAATAAACCACTGGTAACTGATTTTTAATGGTTTTAACCCTTCTGAAATTGTGATAATGTTCCCCTTTAAGAGAGCAGTTATGATTTTGGTTTACAGAGTAAACAACTAAAAAATAAGGCTTTGGGCAATGTTTTCTCTAAACGTATAGATTGGTCAAAATATGGCCAAGGACACACATTATTGTGGGTTTCCTGGACGTCATCTTCATCACTGAAGGAAAAATCTAATCTGCGGGACAGAATTCCTCTGCCATTTTCAAGTACCGTAATTTTCGGACTATAAGTCGCAGTTTTTTTCATAGTTTGGCCGGGGGGGTGCGACTTATACTCAGGAGCGACTTATGTGTGAAATTATTAACACATTACCGTAAAATATCAAATGATATTATTTAGCTCATTCACGTAAGAGACTAGACGTATAAGATTTCATGGGATTTAGCGATTAGGAGTGACAGATTGTTTGGTAAACGTATAGCATGTTCTATATGTTATAGTTATTTGAATGACTCTTACCCATAATATGTTACATTAACATACCAGGCACATTCTCAGTTGGTTATTTATGCGTCATATAACGTACACTTATTCAGCCTGTCGTTCACTATGTCAAGACTTGGTCCTGGGTGTGTGCTTTTCCGGGATGCAACGGAAAGTTGGCACGGGCGAGACGGGAATTAAGGTACATATTTATTTAAAGACTATAAATACAAAAAAAAGGATCAAACAAAAGGCGCGCACAGTGGCGGAGAATAAACTATGAACAATTAAACAAAACTTGCAAACTATGGCTTGAATAAAGAAAACTTCCTTGGCATGGACAAAAAAGGAGCAGCGTGAACATGGACATGAAAAAATGGACAGAGCATACATGTGGTGTGAGGTCGTCAGCAAGACAAACTGAAAAACACTGAACTTAAATACTATGGACATGATTAGTGAAAGCAGGTGCGTGACTCAAAACGTGAAACAGGTGCGTGACGTGACAGGTGAAAACTAATGGTTGCTATGGTGACCAGACAAGGGAGTGAAAAGACAGAAACTAAACAAAAACATGACTTAAAACAAAAACATGATTACACAGACATGACAGAGCCCCTCCCTTAAGGACAGATACCAGATGTCCATAAAAATTAACAAGAGTCATGGGAGGGCGGGAGGGGGACATGGCGGTGGGTCGCCAGACCACGTGTCCCCGTATCCACCGGGGCAGAGTTAGGTGGCGGCGGCGAGTGGAACGCCGCTGCAGCAGGCGAGGCGGACGCCCAGGGAATGGCCACATTCGTGGCCGACTGGGAGGTGGGCGCACTTGGCGTGGCGGGCGACCAGATAGCGGCCATATCCGTGGCCGACGAGGAGTAAGGCGCGTCGTCATCGTGGCAGGCGTGGAAGCTCGGCGTGGTGAGTCAGGCGGCGAAGCTCGGCGTGGCGCGTCAGGCGGCGAAGCTCGGCGTGGCGCGTCAGGCGGCGAAGCTCGGCGTGGGTCTTGGTCTTGGCATGGCTGGTCTTGGTCTTGGCATGGCGGGTCTTGGTCTTGGCATGGCGGGTCTTGGTCTTGGCATGGCAGGTCTTGGTCTTGGTCTTGGTCTTGGCATGGCGGGTCTTGGTCTTGGCATGGCGGGTCTTGGTCTTGGCATGGCGGGTCTTGGTCTTGGCATGGCGGGTCTTGGTGTCGTGAAGCTGCGACTGGCGGCACTTGGCGTCGTGAAGCTGCGACTGGCGGCACTTGGCGTCGTGGAGCTGCGACTGGCGGCACTTGGCGTCGTGGAGCTGCGACTGGCGGCACTTGGCGTCGTGGAGCTGCGACTGGCGGAACTTGGCGTCGTGGAGCTGCGACTGGCGGCACTTGGCGTCGTGGAGCTGCGACTGGCGGCACTTGGCGTCGTGGAGCTGCGACTGGCGGCACTTGGCGTCGTGGAGCTGCGACTGGCGGCACTTGGCGTGGAGGGTCTTGGTCTTGGGCTTGGCGTGGAGGGTCTTGGTCTTGGGCTTGGCGTGGAGGGTCTTGGTCTTGGGCTTGGCGTGGAGGGTCTTGGTCTTGGACTTGGCGTGGAGGGTCTTGGTCTTGGACTTGGCGTGGAGGGTCTTGGTCTTGGCTAGGCAGTGCTTGGCGGCGTGGAGCTGGTACCGGAGCTTGGCATGATGCGGCTAGGCGTGGTGCGGGTACTGGAGTCTGCCGTGGAACTTGGCGTGGTGGAGCTGGTGCTAGCCTTGGTGCGGCAACACGTGCAGCGACAGGTGCTAGCTGAGGAGCTAGCCTTGGAGCAGGTGGAGGTGGCCTAGCTGGGTGTTGCGGCTTGCCAGGTCGGAAGACTGGTGAGGGCGGTCGTGCTGGAGGCTGTGGCTTGACGGGTCGGTAGACTGGTGAGGGCGGTCGTGCTGGAGGCTGTGGCTTGACAGGTCGGTAGACTGGTGGTGGCGGCCGTGAGGGAGGCTGTGGCTTGGCATGGTGATGCCGAGCCACCCCACCAACACAGCTCCCGACCCCAGCCCCCCCCTCAAGGGGCGGATACCAGACGCGCTCCCTGCGGTCTGGAACTCTCTGTAGGGGTGGGCGGGGGAGGGCAGAAATTTCCCCTTTATTTTGGCCACAATATTTTTCTTTATCCCCCACCTGGGGTTGTGTGGGTGGAAAAAAAGAAAAAAAGTGTGACGGGGGCGGGACTTGAGTCTTGGGGGGCGGGGCATGAGTCTTGGGGGGCGGGGCATGAAATTGGGATGGCTGTGACTGACTAGACCTGATTTCTAAAAACATGTTTTGATAATGTTTTATCAAAGACATGGCATTAGAGTTTTTAGCTGGAGGCGGGTGATTTAAAGAAAAAGTATTGAAAAAAAAATCCTGGTCTGTGATGTCATCATGGGGAAGCCGGGCAGACTGCTGCTTGCTTCCGCCCGGAGGGGGCGGGGCTTGTGGGAGCGGCGTGTCCTGCTGGCTCGAGGAAGTTTTTCCCCGTCCTTGGCGACGTTTCCGGGACGGGAGCGACGCGCCGATCGGCACCAGCTTGCCTTCATTCCCCCACATCATCCCCCTGCGCTCCCTGGGGGAAAAGCGCAGCGTCTCTGCCTCCATGGCGCGCAGCACCTCCCAAGAAGCTTCATCCACATTGTCCAACTCGGCCAACTTACTTGCGGAAAAGCGGGTCTGCTGACGACCTAATGTCAAGACTTGGTCCTGGGTGTGTGCTTTTCCGGGATGCAACGGAAAGTTGGCACGGGCGAGACGGGAATTAAGGTACATATTTATTTAAAGACTATAAATACAAAAAAAAAAGATCAAACAAAAGGCGCGCACAGTGGCGGAGAATAAACTATGAACAATTAAACAAAACTTGCAAACTATGGCTTGAATAAAGAAAACTTACTTGGCATGGACAAAAAAGGAGCAGCGTGAACATGGACATGAAAAAATGGACAGAGCATACATGTGGTGTGAGGTCGTCAGCAAGACAAACTGAAAAACACTGAACTTAAATACTATGGACATGATTAGTGAAAGCAGGTGCGTGACTCAAAACGTGAAACAGGTGCGTGACGTGACAGGTGAAAACTAATGGTTGCTATGGTGACCAGACAAGGGAGTGAAAAGACAGAAACTAAACAAAAACATGACTTAAAACAAAAACATGATTACACAGACATGACACACTATTCTTTATTTATTTTAAATTGCCTTTCAAATGTCTATTCTTGGTGTTAGTTTTTATCAAATACATTTCCCTAAAAAATGCGACTTATACTCCAGTGCGACTTATATATGTTTTTCTCCTTCTTTATTATGCATTTTTGGCAGGTGCGACTTATACTATGGCGTCACATTAGTGCCAAAAATCCGAGCGCATAAAAACTGTTATCGCGAGCTGATTCTCCACTTTGTGCGCGCGCGACACCCTTTTGCGCGCGCGTGGTGCCTTTTTGCGCGCGCGCGGTGCCTTTTTGCGCGCGCGCGGTGCCTTTTTGCGCGCGCACGGTGCCTTTCTGCGCGCGCGACGCCTTTCTGCGCGCTCTCTGTGTACTCCTGGCATCTCTCCTCGCGCTGTCATGTTTCTTTTTGGCACTTTGGGGGCGGGTATGCTTATACGGCCCCTTCTTTCTGATTGGTCAGGCGAAAAATGCTGAAAAATGCTCAGAGCCAATCAGAAGTATAGCAGGGCGGGTCATCGTCAATATGTATCAAGATTTACGGAGGAAGAAGTGGATACAAAAATGTCGCGCACTGATGAAGGTTATTTCATACCACATAAACACAATACAGGGTAATACAAAATGTGACCCAAATAAATAATAAGACAACAAACACCATAATCACATCTTTCAGCCAGAACTGGTCCACCAGCAATAACATCCAACCATAACATTATTTTATATTTTCACTTCTTCTTGAACATTTGTTTTCTAATTTATGGAATTTCTTTTGATTCAGCCATAAAATTAATGAAATAATCTTTGAATTTTGTTTTTAAAATGTTAAAAATAGCTTTTAATAATGTATTCTGAAACAGTTTAAAATAATCAGAGAACTGACTAACACTGACCCTACACAACTATGTTGCACAATTAAGTCATTTTTTTTTTAAAGCGAAAGAGGTAATTTCAACAGGTACAGCATCCTATGTCATATCTACATGTAATAAGATTTGTAACAAGGCAAACCGTTTGTAAATTGGTCGAAAATCGAGCAAGTTATGGTAATTTAATTAGTACATGTACCATTGACATCAATGTAATGATTGAGGCTAGCTGTCCGAGGTAAGATGGCTACAACGTTGCTACACTGGAGAATGATTGGTCATATGAAAAATGCTCACAGCCAATCAGAAAGGAGGGGCCGTCTAAGCATACCCGCCCCCAAAGTGCCAAAAAGAAACATGACAGCGCGAGGAGAGATGCCAGGAGTACACAGAGAGCGCGCAGAAAGGCGTCGCCCGCGCGCAAAAAGGCACCACGCGCGTGCAAAAGGGTGTTAACAGTTTTTATGCGCTCGGATTTTTGGCACTAATGTGACGCCATATTATACTCCGGTGCGACTTATACTCCGAAAAACACGGTATGTTTTTTTTTTGTACAGCGCTTTGGTCAACTGGGGTCGTTTTTAAATGTGCTATATGAATGAATAAACTGAACTGAACTGAAATCAGTGGAGCACACACCTCACCTTCACGACTGGGGTCTGCAGGACACAGAGCATTCCCGTGAGTGCGAGCAAGCAGCACAATAACAGGACAGCTTCATGGCGTACATGCCAGCGGAGATCATAAGCACATGTCAGGTGCGTATTATTGCTCACCGTTTGGTATTTATATTTCCCTCAGGTTGCCACAGTGTTGATGGCGTCTGATTAGTGAGCAAACAGGAAATGAAATACAGGGAGGGGGGACCCCACTTAACAGCCACAAATCTCCAAGGGCCCGCAAACTAGTGTTTCTTGTGTGTCTTGAGACGTCTGCATTTAATAATCATTTTCTCAAGTCACTGCCATGTTTGTTCGGTCAGTGGTGTTAATAAACGTGTTATACTGCACTGCTTCCAATCCTGAGGACAATAGTGGAGACATGTTGCAGCCTTGCCTTGTTTTGTTTATTTTGTACTTGTCTCTGAAAAAAGGTGTGCTGGGGATTCGGGAATTGATTTGTGGGTAGAAAGCTTGTTTGGTGCAAAACAAAACAGACCAGCAGAGAAAGAGAGGGATGTTAAGAAAGGAGCCAGAGCAAACTTCCTTTCACAACAACTGAGGGATGGAGCAAATATAACATGATTTTTATTGTAATGGATAAGGAGCTTTTTTTTGTATATATCCGAGTGTGTGCACGGACTCTCACCGCTATTGACCGTCTTTGCAAGGGAGAATAAATACGCCTCATAAAACATTCAGGGCTGCAGGCAGGAAGTTGCACTTGCACAGAAAAACCCACGCAAGAAGATGCGGTAAAAATAGTGAGCGCAGTAGCCAGAAGCATGCTGAGACAGGAAGGACAATAGATTGTAGTGCTTCATCTCGCACCAAACAGAACACCCACATCCAATGCAGAGTAACAATACTTTTATACTGACTTTATTTTGGGGGCTCATTTGACACACTGTCTGCTTTGTAGACTAGTGTGAGGGCTTTGATCTCAAACGCGGCCTACTTCTTCTGGAGGTATGCATAATTGTCCATGCACGAGCATGGACAATTATGGAGACAACAATGGACAGTCCTCAAGAAATACAACCTGGACTCCAACCTGCTGCTGACCTTCTACCGCTCATCCATTGAGAGCCTGCTGACACACTGCATCACAGCATGGTACGGCAGCTGCACCGTTGCAGACAAGGAGAGGCTCCAGAGAGTGGTAAAAGGCAGCACAGCGGATCATCGGCTGCCCTCTCCCCTCCCTGACAGACATTTACACCTCCTGCTGCCTCAGCAGAGCTACCAACATTATGAAGGACAGCTCTCACCCTGGCTTTGACCTGTTTGACCTGTTGCCCTCAGGAAGGCGCCAAAGGGTCATCAGGTCTAAGACACACAGACTGAAGAACAGTTGTTTTCCCTAAAGCCATAACCACGGTGAACTCTCATAGGCACTGATTTTATAGTTTAGCATCTCTCCGTGTGCAATTTTTACTTTCCACCCACAGTCTTTTTTGGGTTTATTGAGGTTAGCTAATTTTACTTGTTTTGGAAAGTCTTGACAAACCAAATGTTCTTGTTCTATTGGCAGATAATTTTGCTTAGTTCATGTAAAATACCCCTAATTTTTGAATATTTTTTTTCTTGTTTTTGAACACTGACTGTTTGCAGTGCAGAATTATGCCGTACATTAGGCGCATCGGGTTATAAGGCGCACTGTCGATTTTGGAGAAAATGAAAGGAATTTAAGTGCGCCTTATAGTCCACCATTGCATGTGGCCCGAATAAATAAATAAAACGTATCTTTACATTGGCACAAGTTTACGGTGGGAAAAACAGTGATAAATAGTGCACTCCTCCCTGTGGGCAGGTATCATGACTGTTACTCACTCCGAGGTCTTAATCAAGGTTCAAGTCGTTCGTTTTGCTCACTGACATTTATTTCAGCCACGCCTTCTTCACGTTACCAACCAAATACCAAATATAATGCCGTCAGAACTAATAAAATAAGCAAACAGAACTTACAATTAGTCTTACATCCAAGAAAAGAAAACACATTGATTTCACATACATATTAGAATGAATCATACCTAATAAAGAAATAAAACCTTGCAAATGTCAGCATGTGCCATTCTGACATCCAATCATAAACTCCAAGGGAATAAAGTTCATTATCAATCTGAGACTCCATTAACGTCTTCTCCATCAAACACTTGTTGTCTCATGCTGCTTCCTTAATTCCGTCACACATTAATTGTCCCCCCCCAACAATGTGACCAAACCGGAACAAAAAATATATTCCCCTCCAATTTACATGGGTTTTGTAACTAAAATAACATAAACTTGCATGAATTAACCCAAGGAAATACCCTTTTAATCACATTATGTGTACAATATGAACTTATATTTATGCATTGTATTTATTTACTATGAAATTATATAACATATATACATGTTGCTTCTGTCAGCAGCTACAATGACATTAGTAAAAAAGCAATACAATTCAACAAATACATCAATAATGTACACTAAAACATCTAAAAATATACATGATCAAAATAAAGTTCAATACCTTTTAAAAGCAGGCCTGCCAGCTAATACTGGAGACTGGAGAGACTGACCGCGTAACTGGAAGCTTTAAGGGTAGTAGGGCTGGGCGATATGGACGAAAAAGTATATCTCCATATATTTTTACTTAAACTCGATATTCGATAAATATCTCAATATATTTTCCGGTGAAAGTATACATACAAAGATATTAATTTTTCAGCGAGTTTCACTGAAGTTGAAGTGAATGACAACTGTACTGTAAACAGTCAGTGGCACTATTACCGTATTTTCCGCACTATAAGGCGCACCTAAAAACCTCCAATTTTCTCAAAAGCTGACAGTGCGCCTTATAATCCGGTGCACCTTATATATGGACCAATATTGAGCCACAACAGGTCTCACAACCCCAGCCTCTACTGTAGCGTCTTTTCTATGCGTCTTATAATGCGGTGCGCCTTATAATACGGTGCGCCTTATATATGAACACAGTTTTAAAATAGGCCATTCATTGAAGGTGCGCCTTATAATCCGGTGCGCCTTATAGTGCGGAAAATACGGTATTAACCCAATTAGTCAAGATGGGTATTATTAACAGCACACAAATGAAACTGTTTAAGTAGCACAGAATTACATAACATAAATAAAATAGAAAATTATTATTTTTACGTAAAATAAATAACATAGCTGTGCAAATACATTTTTGGCAGCATTTCTCGTGCAAAATATGCCCGGCTTGGCAACTCGAAAATAGTTTTGATTTGGGCTTACATTGCAAACAACTCAAATGAATGTTTTATTCAGACGCATACATTTGTCCAAATGTGGCCAAGTAGACGCATTGTGGGTTTCCTGGACGTGGTCTACATCGCTAAAAGAAAAATCTAAAGAAGAGAATCCCTCTGGCATCTTACACTAGTTTTTTAATATATAAATCGCTCTTCTCTCCTACGACTTGTAGTCATTTAGGATGTCTGTTGTGATTTCCATAGACATCTTATAAGGATACGCAGCTTCGACCGCTACTGCCTACTGGCGCTGACGAGACGTGGGGCCGCCATCTTGGAGTGGTGATCCACTCCACTCAGTGTAATTCATTTGGCAGGAGCAATGAATTTAATTTAATTTAATTTAATTAATTTTACCTCACTGAATATCACTGATTTTCACATGTTTTTTTGTCATACGTGTCGCTATTATAAAGGACACATGTTTTGGCTTGTTTTATTATTCATAGTTTGCTTAACGGTAATAGAATATTTTTTTTATGCTATAAGTGACCATACGTCCGAGATCAAAACTGGGAATATAATCCCAGAGAAGGGGGAAAAAAACGGTCAGCTATTTTTAAATTCAAGAAACAATATGATTAGGTTATATATGCATGCGTATATCCTACATAAACAATGTATGAATACATTAGATATCTATATATCTTAGGGATCTATAGACTGTATCTCTGTTTCTGCAGCAGCAGAGAGTTTATTCTGTCTTGACACTTTGTATTGATATTTTCTATTACATTCTTCCCTTAAATGATAATGTTTACAGTGATTGTTTTATATGTATTTTTTATGTATGTCGCTTTGGATAAAAGCGTCTGCCAAATACTTAAACATAAACATATATAAACACCTGAAAGTCTTTATATCAGCTAAAACCACCAATCTCTTTCACTGGATTAAGAATAAAACCAAATTATTTTCTTACTCAACAATGTTAGTATTTGAATATTGTTACTTGAAGACTTATTCCTGGTTACAATGATACTGTTATGAAAGTATTGTCTTATACTTTGTCTAAAATTAGAATGCATCACAAATCAGTGGCGGCTGGTGAATTTTGTTTTAGGTGTCACAATCATTTATTTCAACTTTATGTTATTCAAGTATGACATTTTAAAATGTAATTAATTTCATTGACAAGCAATTCTATTATGGTCATACTCTTGTTTGCTAGCAGCTACTATTTCAGTACTATTGAAGATCTTTGCTCCTTCTCAACTCTGTGGTAATATTCTTTTCACAAAATACAACCAATAGTACGTTAATGTTAAATCTTACTTGTGAAAAGTAATCCCCCGATTCCTATTTTCAACAGTCCGCTCATTTGAGCAGGACAACGCCGTACACCAGCCCGGCATCTTTGTTTTCTACCTGTCAACTGTCAGTTTAGGCTGCCCGCCAGCTCCTCATCACCACTTCAAGATGGCGGCCGAATTTCTCGCGTCACAGCAGCCAATGCTGCGTCTACTTATAAGATGTCTATGGTTATAACTTATAACAATCTGTTGCGTCCACTGCAGTTCGCTACTATATTCATACTTTTTGTCAAGTGATTTTTTTAAAGCCGGGTTGCATGAGGTACCTATACATAACGTTACGTTAGTCAATGTATCACACACAGTAACGTAACGTTAGACGGCGGTCAGCAGCGCCGCATATTTTTTAGCCACCTACAAAAAGACAAACATTGTCAAATAAAGGTCAGTTAAAATGTATACTATATTGAGAATATGTGTACATATTGCATAGGGCACTGACATCTAAAAAGTACAACTCTGTTCATTGTTATGTTCATGTATTTGTTATGTTTTTCATATACACACACATCAACACACATACAGTATGAGATGAGATCAATGAGATAAGGTAAGAACAGGATAGAAACAGCTGGGGAAATAGCTACAATGCAATAAGCCATGGAAATACAATGTTAACACTTTTGTGCAAATAAGTACAGTTGCACTTGTTTTTTCAAATGTGTTTATTATGTAAAGCAGGGGTGTCAAACTCAAATACAGAGTGGGCCAAAATTTTAAACTGAACAAAGCCGTGGGCCAAGGTTGAACAAATTGACCTTTGAATAGGGACCCAAACAAGTTTTGCATTGAATATTGAACAAGCAAGGCTTATATAACTTTATAGTGACATGCAAAATCGAGTTTCAAATAATAATAGTAATAATTAAAAAATATCAATGGCATATCAAGTACAATTTAAATAAAAATTGAATGCCTCTTTTATATTTGCAGCCTTCTGAGGTAAATATCAACATTAACTTTTTCCACAGGCTAATAAGTTTGAAAATAAAATCACAATGAATAAACCAACCATTCAGGACTTTAAACTGCTCAGTTTGCAACACACTGATCTAATCTGATATGCCTAAACCAGATACCTGCCATCTTTTCTTGGACACTAGTTCATTAATGTCGGGGCTCAGGCTTTGAGCTGAGGCAACCTTTATTATCGAATGAAGGTGTTCATCAGTCATTATATCCCGTAGTCCGCCGGGACCACAGTCTTGGGGGCGTGCCTTAAAGGCACTTCCTTTAACGAGCTGTTGTCACTTCTGCTTTTCATCCATTCTAACAACGTGCCGGCCCGATCACAAAATATGTGCGGTGTCTGTATGCACAAACATGTGAATGCAAGGCATACTTAATCAACAGCGATACAGGTCACCCTGAGGGTGCCCGTATAAACAACTTTTACACTGTTAAAAATATACGCCACACTGTGTGAACCCACACCAAACAAGAATGACAAACACATTTTGGGAGAACATCCGCACCATAACACAACATAAGCACAACAGAACAAATACCCAGAACCCTTTGCAGCAACCCCCCCCCCACACACACACACACCTTGTAGCGTCCCGGAAGCACGTCTTGGAAAGTAGCGTCCCGGAAGCACGTCTTGGAAGGTGGAAGGGGCGGGGTTTAGAAGCCCATGAGAGGGAGTGGGGGAGAACAAGGAACACAATAATTAAGCGGCGTTTGGTCATTTTAACGTGAAATAAATTATATCAATATTACGATACATTCTTAATACATATTTTGTTTAAAAATATATCGATATATCTTACAACCTCGATATATCGCCCAGCCCTAAGGGGTAGTAAAAGTTTGAATGAGCCAGATGGACTTCAATGCAGCAACCATGTGTAGAATTCAAATGACATGTTCCCTATACCTGAAACCGCTACTACCGGTAACCAATCACACAATGCACTTCAGGGCTACAACCAGAGCTTTAAAGCTCAAACACACTGTGAACGGGGTGCACATATTAGTAAAATGTCCATGTTGTCAGCATGACGTTAAAGTGCATCCGGCAGTGGAGGCTCCTCTATGGGGTTTTGGGGCACTAGGAGGTTAACCCCTTTACTACTGTTACCCCAGGTGGCCCTTGGCAAAGGCCTAGTACCTGACTGCCCCCTAGCCAGGGATACGGTGAAGACCTCAATGGCGGAGCAGGCGGAAGACAGTAGATGAAAGAACTACCACAACGGCTGCGATGGCGGAAGAAGGCACCCCCATGTGGGCCCAGTTATGGGGAAATAACAACCCAAGACCTCAACGGTGGAACAGGCCGAGGATGATTGCTAACCCTATGGAGCGTCACAAAGGCTGGGATGGCGGATGAAGGCTGCAGCAAAAAAGGGTCCCCAGTTGTCTTGGACTCCATGCTACTGGACCCTGACCCGGATCTGTCAAGGATCGTGTGGTGACTGTCTGTACACCAGTCTCCCCACGTTAAACAAAGTCACGCACAGACATCCTCCAGGAGGATCGTCATACTCGTTTCGAGTGACCGCCGATGATGATGATTAGCATACTTGCCAACCCTCCCGGATTTTCCGGGAGACTCCCGAAATTCAACGCCTCTCCCGAAAACCTCCCGGGACAAATTTTCTCCCGAAATTCAGGCGGAGCTGGAGGCCACGCCCCCTTTAGCTCCATGCGGCCCTGAGTGAGGACAGCCTGTTTTCACGTCCGCTTTTCCACAATATAAACAGCGTGCCTGCCCAATCACGTTATAACTGTAGAATGATCGAGGGCGAGTTCTTGGTTTCTTATGTGGGTTTATTGTTAGGCAGTTTCATTAACATCCTCCCAGGGCGGTAACAACACACAACAACAGCAGTCACGTTTTCGTCTACCGTAAAGCAGTTCGTCTTCCGTAAACAGCAATGTTGTGACACTCTTAAACAGGACAATACTGCCATCTACTGTACATGCATATGTGACAATAACATCTACGGCTTTTAGAGAGTGCAGTGCACAACTGCGCACACAACAAAGAGACGAAGCAGAAGAACGAGGAAGATACAGTCATGGCGACGCCGACGACGAGTAAGATGAAGAAATACGCTTGTATAAGTTCCAAGCCGCAGCTGCAATTGGACCTGGATAGCCTCCGGGAAGAAGTAGTGGACTACCACATGCTTGGCAGTGAAGATCTTCCTCAGGAAGCAAAGATTGACCGGTTTTGGGCCATGCTAGGGAGAGATGGAAGATTCCAGACTCTAGTGCATTTGATGAAAGCACTTTTGTGCGAGCCACACAGCAATGCATCATCAGAGAGGGTGTTCAGCATGGTTAGAAAAATAGTGACAGAGCATAGAACAAGGATGGACAATTCAACCCTTAACTCAACAATGAGTAGATGAGTGTTATGTGTGTGTATATGTGTAAATAAATGAACACTGAATTTCAAGTATTTCTTTTATATATATATATATATATATATATATATATATATATATATATATATATATATATATATATATATATATATATATATATAATAAAATAACTATATATATATATATATATATAGCTAGAATTCACTGAAAGTCAAGTATTTCTTATCTATATATATACAGTATATATATATATATATATATATGAAATACTTAACTTGGTGAATTCTAGCTGTAAATATACTCCTCCCCTCTTAACCACGCCCCCAACCACGCCCTCGCCCCAACCACGCCCCCCCCCCCCCTGACCAGGCCCCCCAGCTCCCACCTCACGAAATCGGAGGTCTCAAGGTTGGCAAGTATGATGATTAGTAAAATGGAATAATCAAAATGGAGTAACCCAACACAGGTAATTCTAAAAGCTACACCTACCACAATATCAGGCAGGCGGTGTATGTGCACAAAACTCCACACTTCTACCAGGGTATTGGGTTTCTGGTTCACACTATAAAAGGGGTATGTGCATTATTATTCAAATTTAGTGGTTGCAAACATCAAAGAAAACTCATGAAACCAAAATCAACACCTACCCAGTAGCTAGCAGGTCTGCTCACCAAACACTCAAAAGTCAGGCTTTGGGGAAAAGGGAAGGCCACAGAGCTTTCTCTCTTATTTATAGCCTTCCCAGGGCCCTAAAGGGCTACCCGTTCTAGCACCCTCTACCTGTCACAGTAATGCTCGCTGTACATATCCTACGAAGTCAGACCGACACCGATTCAATGTCCATTTCGCAGATGATGCAATTGTTGATGACTGAAGTGCTGATATCAGCCAAACCTAGAATCATTATTATCGCGGTACTATACTAGTACCGGTATCCTGGCATATGGCCTTTTTCACCGCAAAGATGAGATGTATCAAAGGTGCGCGGCCTCACGCCAATTTCATGACTGGCGTAGGTAAACTTCTACATGCTGTAGATGCTTTAGCGACACACAGAGGTGGTCATTCGGGCTTTGCCAAAATTTAATTTCAACTTTGTAAAAAAGTTCAGGGCAAGGACACAAAGTTCACTTTTTTGTCAATGCATTTAATTTAATGTTTCAACTTCATATGAATATTTTACATATATTAATTTATCGAGGTGATCCTTTCACCGCCTATTGCTGTCATTACGTGATCATGGCCATGTCAGACCGAGGAGGATGTCACGTATACAGGCTGCTATGGCAAGAAGCTCTCCTATGATATAATAATAAACTGAGTAACCAAGCAAGAGTCTTTTGTATCCTTTGTGATATGCATGCATGTTTAAATGTAAAATATTTCAGACAAATCCATCCATCCATTGTATTAACACAATTGCCCTTTCGGGGTGTGGGGACTATCCCTATCACATCATTTTCAAATCAAACTTTAATCTGGCTACTGAGCAACACATTTTGTTTTAAATTACACAAATTAATTTTTTATTGGGTAATCAGAGTATGTATAAAACTTCTAAAGGGGACACCGCAAAAACTTGAAACGCGAGAAAGAAGGACATCCTACTGACTTGTGATTGGTCAGACGAACTCAAGGACATGGCTACTTCTAAAGATCCCAAAAACTTGTTTTAAAAACCCGCGGAGACCTGGCATGCCAGGCAATAGCTCCCAGACTCTGGAACAGTGGTTCTTAACCTTGTTGGAGGTACCGAACCCCACCAGTTTTATATGCGCATTCACCGAACCCTTCTTTAGTGAAAAATAAAATGTTATTTTTTTTTTCAAATTCAAGGCAAAATTATATGTTTTTGGTAACACTTTAGTATGGGGAACATATTCTAAGTAACAAAGACTTAATTTAGAGTTATTTGGTTAGGGTTAGGGTTATAATAAAGCCATGCCAAATAAGGCATTAATACGTACTTAATAATGACTAGTTAAGAGCCAATATGTTACTATTTTGCATGTTAATAAGAAACTAATTAATGGTGAATATGTTCCCCATACTAAAGTGTTACCATGTTTTTTTACTGGTGCATAAAATGAACCGTGCATGAACATCACCTTGTTCAAAGAACAAAACCAACACAGTGCATAAACTCACAACAAATTACACACCTGCAAATCAGTCTGACTTCTGCTGTTGACGTATCCGTAATACGCTGATAGGGAGAAGTTTTTATTTACACGATGAGTTGGGTGTGTTTTGACCTCCACCGAACCCCTAGGGTTCCATCGAACCCAGGTTAAGAACCACTGCTCTGGAACAATTTGCACCAGTCCCTCCGTAATCTTGACTGTGTTGAAACTTTTAAGAAACACTTGAAAACTTCTCTTTTTAGTAAAGCTTTTAGTTAATGCACCTTTTACCTATCAATTTTAATCCACTTTGTATCATTTTTTTTTTAATGTTGCCCCTGTTGTTTTAATTGAATCGTTGTTTTACTTCACCTATGTTTTGTACAGCATTTTGTGATTTTATCTGTGAAAAGCACTTTATAAATAAAAATTCACTTACTTACTTACTTACTACTTAACATGATTTGCGTATTTACATAGGGCCGAGGCCTAGGCCCAATCTGGGCATGCCAGAACGGGCATGGTCCCAGATGTCCCATGCCGACATCTGGGACCAATT